>NW_017306596.1:676277-708324 GCF_000935625.1 Nanorana parkeri | reverse complement strand
GAGGAGGTCAGAGAAGGTGGAGAGCCGTACATCAGAGGAGGTCAGAGAAGGTTGAGAGCCGCACATTGGAGGAGGTCAGAGAAGGTGGAGAGCCGTACATCAGAGGAGGTCAGAGAAGGTCCAGAGCCGCACATCGGAGGAGGTCAGAGAAGGTGGAGAGCCGTACATCAGAGGAGGTCACAGAAGGTGGAGAGCCGTACATCAGAAGAGGTCAGAGAAGGTTGAGAGCCGCACATTGGAGGAGGTCAGAGAAGGTGGAGAGCCGTACATCAGAGGAGGTCAGAGAAGGTCCAGAGCCGCACATCGGAAGATGTCAGAGAAGGTGGAGAGCCGTCATTCTCATGTTTATTTCTTTTGTTTTACATTGGTATGATACAAAAATGTGAGGAAAAAAAAGCCAAATCTGACACATTCCAAGCAAAACTCCAAAAATGGACTGGAGGAAAACTGGAGGGGATTCTCTTTGCAGGATAAAGTCTCTTCAGAGAGGCTTTGTACCACCCAGTGAAAAACTAAACAGCTGCAGTGTATCTTAGTGCCCCACTGTTAGTTAAAAAAAAAAATTAACACCGCGCTGTATAGTGCGTTAGTTAATACTTAATCAATAGTGTGCCTTCAACTGGGAACTACTATTCCCATAAGACCCCCGAGTCATAAAACTCATCAAATTATCAAATAGTTACTACAATTGCAAAACAAACATAAAATACAAAAACACAAACTCTTAGATACAACTACCAAATTCCTAAACCCGTAAACTCAGTCCATATATCAAAGGAGCCACCATGTGCAAAATCAATCCCAACTAGTGATAATCTTCATTCAAACACAGTGACAATCTTCAATGTGCTCCACCTCAAAAAGGTCCTTCATGTGATCCACCCTTGTGTAATAATCCACTGCACTCACCAGACAAAAGAGACCAGTATATTACATGGTCAGTAATCGCTCTCTTGGGATAAAATTGGTAATGCCCTATTTCTTCAAATCCACAAGTTTCACATGGAACTGGCACAGTCATTGGCTCTCTTCAGCAGGGACATTTTCTTGCTTCGGTGGACATCAAGGATGCCTACCTGCATGTACCAATCTTCCCTCCAAACCAGGTATGTCCAAACTCCGGCCCTCCAGCTGTGGTGAAACTAGAAGATTGGTACACGCAGGTAGGCATCCTTGATGTCCACCGAAGCAAGAAAATTTCCCTAGAGTAAAGCACAAATGCTTCCTGTGCTTTGCTCTAGGGAAAGTGCACTTCCAGTTTGTTTAATTTCCTTTTGGTCTCTCCTCAGTCCCAGAGGTAGTCCCTGCACTTTTGTGCTCTAAAGATGTCCACATTGTGGGATGCTTGGATGACTTCTGTTAAAGGCATGGTGTGAACGGTCTCTGAGCACATTTATCAATAGTATGATTTGAATGCTGTAGCTTTTCAGTTGGATACTGGGTCCCACTCACTGTCTAGAATACCTGGGTCATGGACACAAATCAGACTTGGGTGTTTCTGCCCCTGGTAAAGGTTCTGTCTCTGCGTTCACAGTTGCGGACCCTGCAAGTCAAGGGCCAGCCCTTAGTGAGTTTCTGCATGAGGGTCCTGAATCTGATGATGGCTTCCTTCAAGGCTGTACGATATATTCAGTTCCACTCCAGACTGAGAATTCTAGCTGGTGGGACAGACAGACTCACTCTGTTGGTGGGTCTCTGATCTGGCACTGGAGACAGGGATGTCTATTCTTCCACTGCAGTGGACAGTACTGATGACAGACAATACCATGTTGTCCTTGGCAGGCGTCCTCAGGACCTCATCTGTACAGGGTACCTGGTCGGCAGGGAAATCCAAACAATCAATGTTCTGTAGCTGAGAGCAATTTGACTCTCTTCGACCGAGTCCAAGCCGACAATGCCACAGCCATGGTGCACATCAACCACCAAGGAGGAACAAGAAGGCACACAGCTCAAAGAGACACATACCTAATCATGACCTGGGAAGAGCTTCACTTTCTGGCCCTGACCACCGTGCACATTCTAAAAGTGGGCAGTTGGCAGGTGGACTTTCTCAGCCGGCAGCGGCTAGGCTCAGGAGAATGGTCTCTTCACCCTGAAGTGAAGGGATATGCCACTGGGGGTATTTCAGACATGGATCTTGTGACTTACAGACTCAGCAAGACTCCATACACAGTATTTAAGCTCTTTTAGCTGGCCACATTTTGAACTGAAAAAATATCAGAAATCTTTTATGCAAAAATCTTAACATAAGAGTGTGTTTATTTCACATAAAAAAACAGCAAAACATGGTACTGAATATGTACACAGCATGTAGCCACTTTTGCCAGGCCAAATTTTGAACAGGGGAGGCACCAGCTACTTTTTATTTAAAAAATAATCAACATTAAAGTGTGCAAAGTAGAGACTCTATGCACAGTATTTAGCCAAAAGAGCATTTTTGAGGTCATGTACTGATGTTTACAAGAAGACCTGTCTCGCAACCGGTTTTCCAATTCATCCCACAAGTGTTCAGTAAGGTATAGGTAAGAGATCTGTGCAGTCCACTTGAGCTTCTCCAAAGCAAACTTGCAAAACTATCTGGTCTATTCATGAAGCAGCCAAAGCATCTAGCCGTAGCTTCGGCCAATCCTTCGGCTAGCTTCGGCCCCAGGACCCCTTCGGTTCAGTAGAACCGAAGGGCTGCTGTACGGGCTATTAACAATAGCCCATACAGCTCCAGAACTTAGCCGAGCGGCTCAGTTGAGCCGAAGGCTTATAGATGCCGAACAGCAGTGAGTGAATAGCCGAATGCCGCTGAGCGGCATTCAGCTCGGCTGTTCTGCTCGCTCACTCAGAGGGACCGAGCAGAACAGAAAAATAGTTTAAAAAGTTTTTAAAAAGTAAATAGAAAACGATTGTGCGGAGCTAGCAGTGACAGCTAGCTTCGCCCAACTGTTTTCTATTGGCCGGCGGTTCTGCTGCCCTCAAAAAAAAAAGAATTAAAAAAAAAACTATCCCGGCGCTCCGGGAGTCTCCCCCTCCCGGCCGCTGAGGAGAGATAGACTGATTTTTCTTTTTTTTCTTTATTCTAACACGGAGCCGTGTCAGAATAGAAAAAAAAAATGTTTGCCCATGGGATTGCATTGCTAGCTATTGGCTATTTCAATTTGCAATAGCCAATAGTAAAATAGCATTGCACCCGCCCTGTGCTGCAGTTCTTCATCAGGTCCATCAGGAGAGTTGTTTTTTTTTTCTTTTTTTTTGACGGCAGCAGAACCGCCGGCCAATAGAAAACTTTTGGGCGGAGCTAGCTGTCATTGCTAGCTCCGCACAATCATTTTCTATTTATTTTTAATAAACTTTTAAAACTATTTTTCTGTTCTGCTCGGTCCCTCTGAGGGCCCGAGCAGAACAGCCGAGTCGAATGCTGCCGAGCGGCATTCGGCTATTCACTCACTGCTGTTCGGCATCTATAAGAATAGGCCGAACAGCAGCGAGTAGCCTGCAGGAGGTTTGGCTTAGCCGATCCAGATGTTGGAACGGCTGAGTCGAACTCCTGCACTTCGGGTCCGCCGAACATGCTTAGCATGATCGGCCGACCCGAAGCCACGTGAAGCCAACCGATGTACGGCTGATTTCAGCCGATATACGGCTGAAATCAGCCGTACCAGCCTGAAGTGAATAGCCGAACAGCGTTCGGCTCACTTCACTTCAGGTCGGTCTTGCACTCGGCTACCTGCGGCAGCTTAGTGAATAGACCCCTATGTCTTTATGCACTTCTAATTGAGTTATCACCTGCCAATAAGG
Organism: Nanorana parkeri; assembly: GCF_000935625.1. Lineage (NCBI taxonomy): Eukaryota > Metazoa > Chordata > Amphibia > Anura > Dicroglossidae > Nanorana > Nanorana parkeri. The sequence goes on along the minus strand of NW_017306596.1, from coordinate 704,538 downwards.
ATACTGACCATACATCTTTTACATTAAGACTCCCAGGCCACTAAATAATACATTATAGTATACTGCTGCTTATTTATTTATTTACATGATATGTTACTAAAGTATTCTATTTAACCTATGCGGAAGTCATTCGAACAATTAGCTGCATTTTTAAATCATCCTCATTTCGTTTTAATTAACATACTGAATTCATTTGTTCAGCCATTATCATCACTAATCTGTTAGTGATGTGAATTATTGAAAACTCAGAACTGAACGGATATTTTGTTTTGAGCAGAATAAATAGGGAATGTCTATATAAGGTACTTAATTTCTTTATTTTAGCATGTGTAGTTCATCAATAATGCTGACTGTGTAACAAATGAGTTCGCTGAGGGCATTATGCATAACCATGAGTAGCTATGAGAATATTTCTCTAAGACTGCATTTGTTTGTAGAATCTTGCATTATATCAATCCATCTTATTTTACTTGCTAAATTTTCTATGACTCAAAAACTTTGATTCAGAGCAAAAAGTTTTCGGTATCCTTGCTCAGTCATCTTCCTCTAAAGTGTAGTCCTGCCTACATTATTCTTAGTTTTAGTGTAGCGAGGAAGGATATGAGCCTCTGTTATGTCTATACTGCTGTCTCTAGTCACATTGTTAACCTCTCTCCCCACTCCCCACCCCAATTTTGATAGTTTAAGAAAAATGTTTCCATCCTGCTCCTTCGACTGTTTTTCATCACTGTGGTAGAAATCAATGATGAATCTGACCCCATCAACTAACTGAAAGTCAAACGAAAGATCTTTTGTACGAAAGTTCTTTTAAAAAAATCTACGTGTGTATGACCACCTTTAGTTTGCTTTACAATTTCAGCAAGAAATGAAATCAAAGTTTGATTGCTTAATTAAATTGCCACATGTATAGCCAGCTTAAAGTAGAACTAAGCTTTCATTTTTTTAATGCAGTCTCTGCTGCAGTGAAAAGGCTAGTACCCATAGAAAGTGCTGACCTTTCCAAAAGTTAGAACAGGCAAACATTGAATCTTGATTTAAATAGTGCCTACAGATAAATTGGATTACAGTATATGCATGCACAATTTCTCCGAGCTATTTTACAGGAATTGCACAAAAAAATGAAAGGTTAAGTTCTGCTTTAAGCATTAGTTTTAAGCTCTTTCTTTTAGGTCATAACAAAAAACAAAATAATATATAACTAGCTATAATCATATAATACATTTGTATATGTCAATGTTCAAGTAATGCAGATATCAGTGATACTTTTTTATATATTCTTAGAGACATGTTTCAAGGTTTCTAACAAAAACCTTTTTATAGATAGGGATGAGGTTTGGGTTTGGGTCTACTATTGGTTTGAATTAAACCCTGAATGTTTGCAGTTGATGAACTATGAGCTAACCATTTTTGTCTAAACTGTGAAGCAGCATTATATATGCATCATGTGCATGATTTTTCCATATATGGCATTAGTGGAAATATGCTTTTAGAGACTTTTTGGTTGATAAATACGTTTTGCTGTGTGAAAATCACACACACCTGGTGTGTGTGTGTGTGTTTAGTTTAGTAAATCACCCCCAAGAGTCATTAAAACCATTGACATGATGTTCCCTTATGCCAGAGCCCTCTAATAGCTATCCTAAATAGCTGCAATACGCATTGCTAAGTCTGGCTTTCCTTGACCTGAAACTGCCCTTTCATATACAGCTGCAGCTAACAACTATTTTCATAAACAATTCGTTGGCCGATTATTTTAGATTAATCGGAAAAAAAAAAAACCCCATCTTTTTTAAAATAAAAATACACAAATGGAGTGTTACAAACAAAGTTTACTTCAGAATAAAACTTCATGCACATTTTTTGTAATCGCACTGCTGGATGGCATTGCAGTACCGCATGTTCCAGTGCGGTCGACCACACCGCAGGTGGGAGGCCCGTTTGGGGTGCCATTGAAATGAATGGCACCACAACACACATCCCGCAGCAGCCTGAATTTGTCAAAATGACTTTTCCCACCTCTTTTATATTTCTTTAAATAATTGTATGTATTATATTAGACATTTTAGTTAGTTTTATGGATTTAAAATAATCTGCATTGTAAAACTCAATCCAACAATCCAATATAATAAAAGAACCAACTTTTGTTTAAAATTACACAGCAAACTTGGACAAAAAATACAATTATATATATCAATAAAAGCCCAGTCCTCAGTTTAGAGTTAGCCATAAATTTGGCCCAAGAATTATTGTTTTCACTCTGGCGCACACGGCAATACCTGACATGTGTAGCATTATCATTCTCGTACATAGGTGAACCCGTCTTGTGTTTCCATTAGTATGCACGCGGGGTCGGGGGACTTTACATTTTTTGGGGGGTATTCTTAATTTAATTTTTTTTAACTTTATTTTTTAGATTTTCTTTTACTTCATTTTTTAACTTCATTACTATCACATGGGGTGGGGATGCCAGCTGAATGTAAACACAGCAGGCAGTGACTGGGAGCAATAGCTAGCCTGCTATTGGCTATTTCAAATCAGCAGAGGAGGGAACTGAAGGAGAAAGTTTTCTTACAGCTTCTGCTGATTGACAGCAGGCAGTGGGCGTGTGCAATAGCCATTTGTCAGAGGTGATGACCTAAATACATCAGATTAGATTCCTCTACAGTGGATGGGACTCTGTTGAAGACCAGGCAAACTTTGCTAAGTACATTTCACTTTTAATACCATTTATTTTACTGTTTAAATTTTTTCCTTTTCATTAAAACATTAAAAAGCCAAACTCTGAGAAAAATGATAATCTACACACCACACTGTGTGCAAATTATCATTCAAAAGCTGCATGTTATGAGTGGAGGGCTGGTGCAAAGTATAAAAAAGTGAGGAATGCAACTTGAGCAACAAAGTGCTCCAGTTTCATCACCAGCCCCTCATGAGTACTTGGCCAGTCACAAAATGCTTTGTTTTTTTTCCAAAGAATACAAGGCATTCTGTGATTGGAGACGGAGAGGAGGGGGCAGGGATGTGAAATAATCTCTCTCAGCTTTAGAGTTAATAGATGTGTGAGGATCATTCTCAGCCTGCTGGTGCTTAGATTATTGTCCCATGATCTAAAAAATCTCTGCATAGGTTGAGGCTAAGATTGCAATGGTTACATTCTGGTGACTGAAGCAGGACCTGACACTAGTCATGTCACAGGGATTTTTTAATTCCTTTTATTTAACGCTTTTTTTTGATGGAGGAATGTTTTATTTTAATCATTTTTTTGGTGCTATTTTAGGGTGCACAGATTTGACATGCTGCTCACACAGGGAAAGATGCCCTTTGTTTGCAGCATGTCACCACATTCTTGTGCAGTAAAGTATTGTGTACCAAAGCACCACATATTTTTTCCATTATTGCCATAGCTGCTGGAAAAGTAAAGCCAAACACCTTTAAAAAAAAACAGAAAAGCCTAAAGGAAGAGGCAGAGGTTCTGCTGCACGGCATCCTCCGCTGCAGGCAATTTGTGGGGAATGCACCAGGATTCGAGGCATGAGAAAGGGGGACCACTATTTGGTAGCCACCCTATTGGTTCTATGATAGATGGGTAAAGTGGCAGATCTGATGATGAGGAGCAGCTGTGGTGATGACTGCCTCAGCAGAGTATGTACTGGAGCATCTGGCTAGCTTTGTTTTCTTTTAGGTGGTTTTATTACGGAGAGGCGAATCTGTGGACCAACTCACTTTCACTAAAGTGAACCAGTCCTAGATTGACAATGAGTACAAAACCCCTGCTGCTCATGCTACAGACTGAATTTTTTGTGGCATCTGACCCCCCAAAAATTGATACATTTCACCATTACTAGCTCCTTCCACCTCTCCTGGCCTATTTGAGTGTATTGTGGAGTTGTATCTTTGCACCACAAAAGATGTATGAGAATTGATTGGTGACTCTCAATTAAGCTTGTGGTATATATCTGCAGTGAGAGAGAACAGGCACACACAGACTCCCAAGGTTTTCTTAAAAGCTGTTCTACTTTATTGCTACATACTTGAGTTTTTGTCTCATACAAGTATACAGTTTTAAGGCAAAAGAGGAAAAAAAGTTAAAAATAAGCAGAAAATGGGTATTCCAGGAAAGGACGTAGCAATGTGATAGCAATGTGATAGCAAAGGGGAGTTAGTGTTTAAAGAAGAAAGAAGATGTGTGTGGAGTACAAAGAATACAAAACAGTTGTGATCTAAATGTATATGTACAAGGTTTATAAACGTTAACATTTCTCTCACTGGTGCTCTTGCACTGTAAAGGCGCCACATTTATCATTTCCACAGCTGGCCTGAGCTTCCAAATTTACTGCAGGGTAAATCCTTCATTGTGCCTCAAAGTTTGTGGTCTATCACAGTGCTCCAGCATTGTAAAAGTGCAACACAATGGGTTTTTTTAACGCAGCTGTGCTTAAGCTCCCAAATGTCACATTTTTGCTGCAGGGTTAAACCTGCTTTGTGTCACCAAGTTTGAGAGCTATTCTAGTGCTCCAGCACTGAAAATGTGCCACACAGAAGGTTCCTGCATCTGGAATACAAATGTTTCAGCAGCTGGACTTAAGCTGCCAAATTTGTAATGTTTCCTGCATGGTAAATCCTGCTTTGTGTCTCCAAGTGTGAGACCTATTCTAGTGCTCCAGCACGGTAAAGATGCCACACATAATGTTTCTGCATCTGAAACACAATGTTTCTTGAGCCACCTAATGTTTGCTGCAGGGTAAATGTTTGTGTCTCCAGGTGTGTGGCCTATTCCAGTGCTCTAGCACTGTAAATGTGCCATTCAGTGGTTCAGCACATAAACTTCAGCTGCCAAATTGTTTTGTCCAAAGTAAATCTTGCTTTGTGTCTCCAAGTTTGCAACATGTTGCAGTGCTCTAGGACTGTGAAGGCTCCACACAATGAATGGGATTTATCAAAACTGGAGCAGACAGAATCCGGAGCAGTTGCCCATGGCAATTAGTCAGTTCCTATCTTTCATTTTCAAAGCTTAACTGTACAAACTTACGAGAAAAGATGATTGGTTGCCATGGGCAATTGCTCCAGATTCTGTCTGTTCCAGTTTTGATAAATCCCCCCCCCCCTCCTCTGTCTTGTAAAAGTGCAACACAATGTTTCCGCAGCTGGATGTCTGCCTTTTCTGGTGCTCGGGCACTTAAACATATTTGAAGTTATTGGGGTTGATTTACTAACCTTATAAACACACCACGAACATGTATACACCTCTGTAGTGTGTTCCCTCCCAGCATGATCTATGGGTGGAATCTAAACACCTTTGTAGTGTGTACACTCCCAGCAGGTGTGTTGTGCAAAGCCAAGTATGAATTGCAAGGTGATGTTGTGTAAATTAGCTCTATGTTGTGTTGCTTGCGTTGATGAATGCAGGAATGTAAATGCATGAGCTAACCATTTTTGTCTAAACTGTGAAGCAGCATTATATATGCATCATGTGCATGATTTTTCCATATATGGCAATAGTGGAAATATGCTTTTAGAGACTTTTTGGTTGATAAATACGTTTTGCTGTGTGAAAATCACACGCACCTGGTGCGTGCGTGTGTTTAGGTTAGTAAATCACCCCCACAGTCTCTAAGATAATACACTCATTTTTTTTTTCAAAATAAAACTTGTCTTCTCTCTCTCTTATATTGCTGCCTTACCAAGCTGTTTACATACTGTCCAGCCACTGTACAATATTTATGGCTATTGTTTCTCAAATAGTTCACTCTTTTGTTTATTTCAAGATAAAACCAGCCTCATCTCTACCTTTTACATTGCTGCCTTTCAAAGCCTACATGCTACCCATTCATTCAACAATATTTATGGTTATTATTGCTCAGATAATACACTCTACTTTTTATTTAAAGATAAAACCTGCCTTGTCTCTATCTATTTGCTGCCTATTCAAGTGCTTGTGTACTGCCCTGACATCTGATTTCTACCAAACACATACTTGATGTCTATATTTGTAATATTTTGTGAATAATTGGGGATACAGGGATCGGAAGGGGTGTGGGGAATGGGAGCTTGTGGTCTTAAAGTGTTTTAGTGCACGACATTTTATGAAATCTGTACCACAATGCAGGGTGGTATTGTGGAAAAAGAAGATCACAAACTATTCACTTAAACTATTGTGCCACTGGCCAATTTGTTTGACATCGAGGTCTTTAACTTTTTCCAGCATTCAATTCAGGCCTATTACCGTTGAATAAAAAAAATCAGTTGTTGCAGCCCAAACCACCTAAAAAGTCATTTTTTTAAAGTTGAAATAAATCAGAATTGGGTGTTACTGATGTATTTGAGCCAAGCTAATTGTAACCATTAAAACAATAAATTACCTGCCAAAATATAGTGCTGCGTACGCTGTCTGTGAAAATCCTACTGTTTCATAATGCCACATATGGTATCTCCCAAGCATGTAATTTAAAGGATTGGTGTTTTTTATCCTGGTTGCCCTAGAAGTCGCGTTAAAAGAGGACCCCCCCCTGTGTGGTATTTTTTACATTTTTATATTGCTATGTTTAAAGCCCCCCATGGCAATGCCCAGCAACCAATGCCTTTCTTTTTCTGACAACATCCAGTAATCGGTTTTGCTAATGCTAATTGCATAAAGCGATAACTTCACTATAGCTTGGAGTAATAATTATGACCATGTTAGCTAATATCATAAATACATCATGTAATTAGCAAATTTGTTTTATATCACACGGCATAAAAAAAAATGCATATGAAATTGTAACTTAACAAAAGTCAAGATGCAAAAGTCACTCACATCTGGGGATATTATAGATGCTTATTTTGTTCTTCTATGAATGACTTCTGTTTGTCAACACGAATATGTGCTTGCTGTTTGATAAGCTGCATATACATTCAAAACTTTATACGTGTTTTGCAGTGGTTATAAGTAGATTTTTCCCTGTATATGCAACTATTACAGTAGGATCTCTGTGTGTTTATCTGTATGAATATACATAAAATCTCATTCTCTGATCACTCTAAACTATTATATTTATAATATTACCATATATTCAATTTCAGGTAAGAAAAAAGTTTAGTGCGATACCTCTTAATTTTGTAATGCCGCATATCTCATTATTAGTGCCAGCCACACTGCTCAGGCTTGTAAAAGATGGAGAAGCTTTGCAATAGACCTCTCTCCTGCTCCGCTGCAAATATATGTGATTAAGTAGCTAGCTAATGGCATTTGTCATGTAATTCAAGCTTCTAGTTTGTTTATGCTAGACCAACTTTATCCATACTCCAAACAAATTATCTCTTATAATTACCAGCCTGAAGATAAATCTCTAAATGTTTTTCTGATGATAGTGCTGTGGTTGGCAGGTGTTTAAAGTGCCTCCTAGGGACAGAGATTGAAGACGGGCTCTTTCTCATAAATCCTCCAGGCAAAGATGTTTAGTGATCTCTCCTAACGTGTAGAATATCCTTGTGTGGTGCCCTCTTAATGAACACTAACAGGCAAAGGTCGTCTATCTTTATGGAGATGAATGCCTCGATGTGGCATGATAAATGCTGTTTAAAGCACTTGGTGGACACTCCCGAGATGCAGCAAAGAAGTCATGTTTGAACAGTGCCACATGCTGCTTCAACTGCTGAGTTTTTCTTGTGGATTTTACCTGCATGATTGTAATTCATTCACACACTTTACATGACAAATGGACAGACTCACAAAAGTGACCTTTGTGTAAGTGAAAACTAATATCATTACTTATAGAGAGCGGTTACTGAAACACTTACAGGAATCCATTACATGAAATAGCTTCATTACATATCACTTTATGAGATTATAAATAGGCTAGGCATGGAAGAAGGTAATGTTATTAATGTATTAAGTCAAGAGTGAGTTTTGGGCATATCTGAAAGTCTTGCACGATTAGAAATGCATTATACATTCTCCCAAGCCAATTATTTGTGTCTGTAAGGCAGATTGTTAAGTATTACTGCTTCTTATTAATTCTGTAAAGGATAGTTTAAGGAATGTAACCATTTTCATTATATTTTCATATATATATTTTAGATTTGCAAAATTACAATGGCTTATATCACCACACTGATTTATACACATAATAGCACACATAATGCAGGTGCATGACCTCACAATGAAAGAGGTTAGTTAAAGAGACAATTACTTTGCCCATTCTGGCACCTCCCAACACATCCCTGTTCTACCATGTAGCTCTGTTTCTCCATAGTTCTAACCCTGTGTATGCTCTGTATCATTTGGTGTTGGAGATTACATATGGTTGACAATGTCACCTCCTATATCACGTGGCAGTGTCTGGGCCTGGTAACTGGGTGTTCCAGCCAGGGTACTGCATAATGGAAGGAGGTTACAAGCTCCCTCATACACATAATCACTGAGTGTTTAGTTGTGTCTTCAACAGAACAACAAAATGGTGGAATAGCTCAGCAACAATAAGCATGAGTGGGTTGGGAAATGGGCTTAAAATAAAATCTATTAATTTGTCCTGATTTGGCTAAGTGACAGGGGCTCTTTAAGTTTGGCTGTGCTCAAATACAATCAATATTTTCTTGTAGTGTTGATACACAAAAATTGTAAACAAAAAAAAAAAGGACCAGTAAATCAAAACTTCAGTTTAAATCTTGTGAAAGAGCTATTACAATTTATAAACATTAGTTTAGAATTAAATGTAGACATAAGGCCCAATTCTCAAAACTTTACACAAGCCTAAAGCACTCTGATTTCAGCAACCTGACTATAATTTTCAAATCTCATTGGACTTAAATGATTGTAACTGTCACTTTTTTAAATAAGTATGCTTATCTTGATGTGTTAACTTTGTGAATTAAACTTTGTATTTTAAGTGAAGGGAACACGAATATAAGCATAAAAAGCTAATATACTCATTGAAAGTAGTACGCTAAATATATCTGCACATACCTTTTAGGTGGCACACAGAACTTCTTTTCTGTGTGCCAAGAAAGTATTGGAGCTTGGGTCCACTGTATGTAGTCCTCAATTTGTCTTCCAAGTTGCCCAACAGCATCTCTCTATTGGTCATCGAGATGCCTACATTGCATTGTTTATTTCCCAGAACGTTAAGAATGATAAACCCTTCCTTAAATTGCTTTAATCATCTTTCTAGTGCATGAGCTTTGTTAACTGCTGGAAATGTGACTTAGAATAGCACAACACATTATAGAAAAACAAAACTAAAGGATATATCTGCTGATTTATTTATATGCCAGTTGTGATTGTAAGTATGTTTTAACCTAAAGCTAATGTTACACTTTAAATATGCTAATTATTATTATTATTATACAGGATTTATATAGCGCCAATAGTTTGCACAGCGCTTTACAATATAAGGAAGACATTACAGTCACAATACAATTTAAGACAAGATGGTAAGGAGGGCCCTGCCCGTGAGGGCTTACAATCTAAAAGGGAGGGGCAAGTGATACATGAGGAGGTAGCTGTGCGGGGATGATTGTTTGAGAAAGTGATTGTTCAGTGGTTAGGTTGAGGTGGGATAGGCTTCCCTGAAGAGATGAGTCTTAAGGGATCGCCTAAAGGCAGTCAGTGTGGGAGATAGACGGACAGGTTGGGGTAGAGAGTTCCATAGAATGGGAGACACTCTAGTGAAGTCCTGGAGGCGAGCATGGGAGGAGTTGATGACGGAGCTGGAAAGCAGGAGGTCTTGTGAAGAGCAGAGGGGACGGTTAGGGTAATACTTTGAGACCTAATACCTAATCAACCTATTAAGTGTATTTATAGCCAAAACCTTTTTATTTTTATTTTTTGGGGGGATAGAGTAGTGAAGGTCTAAAACCCCTGCCAGTTGATTTTTTGCCGCCTGTGTAGCATTCTGAAAAAATGTCTTCACTTCCTGTCCCAGAAACACAACAGGGAGTAAAAATGAAATCTTCCAAAGTGAGGGGAATTTCCCTCTTAGTCAGGCTGTTCAGGGGTACCCATTGGAAGATTTCTCCTTAACTCTTGTTCTGGGGACAGCTCTAAAATGTTGGATTCCCTGCACTTTCTTTCTTGGTGACAATGATCATCAGTACATACAGAGGGGTGGATCTCCCCATTGAGGATACAGACAACAATAAACACTTGACAAAGGGTCTAACCATTGCCCACACTAACGGAAAGTAAAAGAAACAGTTTTGCCTATAAAAACACTGTTTTTTATATCGTCCACCATATGTGTTACCACCTACGTATTATAACGTATATTTTTTATGAAAAGCATATAATAAACAAATAAACCCAGTTCCACTCGAACTGTATAAAACTCTGTGTTATAGTTCCATAAAGAGAATATCATATTTTCATCTAATACAAAGCTGAATTTGTGGAGTCATCTCGTGGCCCAACGAAGTACTGATGGGGTGTTCATAATAATCTGGCCACTCAGTGTATATATATATATATACACTATATACATCTGTCTTTACCTTGTGACTTACTATAAAGTTATAATGTCGCGGTCTGAGCACTGGGGTAGAGGTGACTGAGGAAATGCTTCCTCCTGCCTGTAACAGACTGTTGGCTGACTGTTGACTGGGAACAGACAGATGAGTTTACAATTTGGCTACGGTAGAACAGCCACCTAACCTATCAATAGCTTTCTTATAAAAAAAATGTCAGTGACATTTGGGGTCAAGTTCAGCAATGACAAGTGACATGGATCTGAAAACTGTTGTACAGACGGATGTTTAAGGAACTGGTAAAGACAAGGTTAAACAAGACACATGAGACAGGCCATAGAAAGTGTTAAATCTCCTTGAGATTGTTTTATCTCTGCTGTTTTTGGAGAAGTTACCAGTTCATTTGCTGTCGTTGTACTGCTGAGACAAGAGACAGTTCAATAAATCAAGGCGAGCTTGATGGATTCTACAACTCAGTGAAATGAATGCTTGGAAGAGGGGAGAAATCTCTCAGTATTCCCACTTTGACAAAGGGTATGCAAAGAGCCTGAATGGATGAATGGTTGATTAATTTTGCCAGAAATGTTCTCGACAGCAGGAAATGTGTTTCTGCATTACGGTGTTTGCATGGGAGTTATTCTGTAAGATATGAATGATGGCTTATAAATGTACACCTGGGGGTAAGCTGCTGAAAAATACAGCTCTTGGTCAGATTAACCAGCATTCTCTGCATAATGTGCCATACATTTAATAAGGTGCACTAAGGCCTTCAGGTCGTTTCATAATATTTATACTTGTCATCCCTTGTTACTTTACCGCTGCTAAATTCAGGCTTCATTTGTATGTGAGTGAAAACTGCCCTGACAGGCGTTTTCAATCATACAGATAATATTATAGAAACTTTTACTATTTAATTAGGTGAAATATTTCCGTTTCACTAAACAAATGCTCAAATATATTTAAATAAAATATATGTGCAGTACACATTGCCTTTGTAATTTATATGCCATTAAAGAGCAATTGAAAGCAACAAGTAAAAACATTCAGTGAGCTACCGATGCCATCCAGAAAATGCTGCAATTGTGCTCAAGTCAGGATGTTTAGTTTGCCATAATCCGGGTTCTATGTAAGCACCTGCAGAATGAGCAAACACATCTCCACAGATGGTCAGAAGGAGGGTAGTGGATGTGTACTTCTTGAACCCTGCTGTGTTAGATTTTTTTTTCTTTGCTTCCTGCTAAACCAATCACATTTAAATAACCAATGCAGATTTGAATTTGATTGGCCGCTGTGCTTGGCATTTTTCAAAGCTAGAGCAACTGTAATGGTCCTGAAGATGCTTTTGAATAATACAGAGTAAAGATGATTTTAACAATTCACCAAATTTGATTATTTGGAGTTTTTGGTTGGTCTGAATATGCGCAAGCAGATTTATTCATGGATACTTATGCAGTCCATAAGTTCTGATTATCTGGATTCATAAACTGTATGATGTTTTGCAGATATGGCACATCTGTTTGTAGGTATTCAAAAAGTCTTGCCTTGAAAAACATACATTTCTTAATATGGATTGGCAGAGAGCAACTACAAAAACCATATATAACCAGATGTTTTAGGCTAGCTGCATTTTACAGCAGTGAGCAACTACAGGCTGGAACACAATATCGTTAAGAAATATCTGACACCAAAAACGAAAGATCCAGTTATCCAGAAAAAAATAGCTTTCCATGTCGGGACAGAGAGATGAAAACCTATAATACAAACAAACATCAACATTTAACACAAATCACAATTTGTAACATAATAATTCATCCATGTTTCTTTATTTGAAACTCCAGGTTATCTCTTTTAAGAGTTTTGCAGTAAAACATCAATTTTGTGATGAAAAAAAAACTGTCTTGTCCAAATCAACTATACAATGTTTTTTTTCCCGTTGTTTGTTGTAGATTGTTACCTGTTTCTGGAGATACTGATGTAGGCATTGCTAATGCTCTTTCTGTACTGATTGCTAAGTGTGAAGTCTGCCTTTACTAAATGCCCTAGGTCAGTCGTAGGAAAAGCTGTAGCCCTAGTATTCCTTTTAAGTGTGCGCAAACTGAAAGTATCTTAGAAAAGATGACTCGTACTACAGGAGATGCATATAATTTGACCTTAAACTCAGAGACTTGGGGATTTAACGTTATCAGTAGGGAGTTTAGATATGTGAAAAGTCATGTAGGTAGAATACTGAGAAAACTGAATTTCTGGAAATGTTTTAGAAAATCATAGGTGGCTGCAGATTGAAATGGAAAGGTAACTTTTAATAGGGTTACATTACAAAATGGTTAAAGTAACTGCCTTTAAAAAAAACAAAAAAAACAAAACTCTAATAATTTGTTGGACCACATTTATCTTTGATTAAGGCACCCATTCACCGTGGCATTGTTTTGTTAAGCTTATGCAATGTCACAGCATTTTTTTACATCCATCGTTGCATTCATTTTTTCACCAAGATATTGTAGTGATGATGGGAGAGTCAGACCATTATGTAAAGTCTTCTCCAGCACACACCAAGGATTCTCAATGGGGTTAAAGTCTGTACTCTGTGGTGGCCAATCCACGTTTGAAAATTATGTCTCATGCTCCCTGTACCACTCTATCACAATCTGAGCCCAATGAATCCTGGCATTGTCATCTTCGAATATGCCCATGTCATCAGGGAAGAAAAAATCCATTGATGGAAAAACGTGGTCATTCAGTATGTTCAGGCTGCCTGCTGACCTCATTTTTTGGGAACATAACATTGCTGAACCTAGACCTATTATCCAGTGGAAGGCTCTGACCTATTTGCTTAGCTAAAACCAGGTGGTGACTGTTTTTTTGGCCAGGCAGTATATGTTGTTTAGTGAACGAGTAGTTTTTCCTTTTGCAGTGCGATAAGCGATATATTACAGACTCAGTTCTGTGGTAGTCTAGGACCACATGCTGTACATGAACCCAGATTTTTACCACTCAACATCACTGGTCCAGATGTGACCCTTACAAGAAACAGGTAATGGAAATGGACAGGTGTAGCATTGTAAAAAAAGTAAATTATTGGCCTGCTAAATAGATCAATACTTGAACATGGTCACTGTTGCATGCAGTGACACTCAGCATATGACTAGCGCAGTAAAGGACAGCCAAGCACCCAGTTGGAAAGTGGCATGCTTGAGAATTTTATAAATCACAAAAAGATTCTATAAATCACAAAAAAAACAATATATGGGGTACAAGTTAAGGGTTCTGCAAACTTTACTTAAAAAAACATGCAAAGAATAATGTTGTAACCTCAAAACTTTCTGGAACGAAAACAAAGGTCTTATCTTCAAGAGGGGTCTTTTGGTAATTAGCTTATATTTGCAACAAATGGCACACAGACTGTTTGCTCTGCATGTGTGCAACACAACTGGTGTTTACCCTATTATGTTGCAATTTAAGCACATACCACAAAGTTTATCAACAGGGGAGAACTAAATCATTTCAAAAAATATAATGTATAGGCTGTAAAAGACAAGATTTATAAACCTCCATTCGCTGTAATAATATTTTTACTTATGGAATGACAGTAAATTTCCCTTTCCATTAATATTTTCTATTGCTTGGTATTTTTAGCAAATGAGTTGTCAGCAGAAAGGCTTCATTAGACTCATCAGGACATCGGCCCATGAATAACGATTCCCAAACTGTACTGACAGTTTCCTTGAGCCAAAATGATGAAGCACCTCTGACAAAAGCCATATTGTGCTCTCCATGAGAGGAGAGAGAAGAACAAGAGAGACAGTTTGCTCTTAATTTGGTCAGGTTAATATTGACACAGTTAGTTCCAGAGACTCCAGAATTGTGTTTGTTAGACTTTTTTTTTTTTTCCTTGCTTGGAATCGCTGTGGTACATGACAGATATCAGTTACTAGATAATATTTTAAGCAGTCTTGCATGCAGTTTATGTAAAGCACTCAAAGCTTTACATAAACAACTTTTAACCCTTTTGCTGCCAAGCCCTCCAGGAACGCTTTAAACCTCAGCTGACCACACCATTTTTGCAATTTTTCCCATTGTTTTGATCTTCCACTGCTGCGTTGCTAGCGTTTGTAAAAGACCCCCCAAACAACATATTTTCTGAAAGCACAGGCCCGGTAGAAAAAAAAAGTTGGTGCTACTAATTTTGTAGGTCCTGCGATAATTGCGCAAATGTTTGTCAGATCAATATTAAACTGATAAAAATAAACAATTAAATTGATAAAAGCACACTAAAATCAGTATCAGTGTGCAAAAAATAATTTTCTGAATAAATCTAAAAGATAAGACTATATTGAGTTAATAAATAACAAATATTTGTAAATTTTAAACTGTGCCTTTTTGCGAAATGGTAAAAAATGAAGTAACGCAAAACTGCAAATATGCAACCTATGTTAAAATCGTTTTTGCGCTGTGCTGGTGTTTGTGTTGTGATAAAATGATACAGGCATATATTTATTCATAACACAGCGTATTACAACACGCGGCAATGCGACACACCGCTTTGCCACTTGCTGCCACAGTTAAACTAATGTTATTTTAAAAATATTTAAAAAAAATAATATTTAAAAAAACCTTTTATAAATGAAGCTCTAGGTGTCTTATAGACCTCCATATAGAGGACCTGTCACTTCCTCTGTAATAATAGCATTCACGCAAGGCATACAAGATAGTTCTATCTTGTATGCCTTGCATGAATGCTATTATTACATAGGAGAATACAGACACAACATTTGAAGTGAAAGGTGTAATCCCTACCAGCCGGCGGGCAAAAGGCCATCGTTGGCTATTAAGACCTTTTTCAGTGAGGTCTGTCATTAAGGTGAGCAGCCTTCTGGGGAGTGGTTGTGCACGGATGAAAGTGAAGGGTTTTTTTCTTCTGAAATTGAAGTTTGCAGCAGATGTGGTGGTGGTAGAAACCGTATTCCCGCATCTTCTATTCCTGTTCACAGAACAACACAAAACTGTGGGGGTCACTTTGTATTGTTATCTTCAATGTGTTGGTGAAATTTCACTATATACCGTAGGACAATTTTATGTGTTTAATTGAAGGAATATTATACATAGCATGGTGCATGTTTGGATCACGGCGTTGATAATGTATATTTTATTCACATTTACATGTTTATTTAGAGTGAAGCGCGACACTTGTATCTATGTATTTTATTTTGTTACCCAAACAGCTTAACTGCCAAGGCCATATTACATATGTCATGGCTCTATCGCCTTCTAAAGAGTCAATACATTGTTGCAATCTAACAGTAAAAATAAACACAAAGCTGCAAATGTACATACGGAGTTAAATTGGTTAAATACACCAAAGAAGTAAAGATTAACAGATCATTTTGAGAAATATATAAACACGCAACACACGTTAAGGTCATGGTATGCAAAAGGCAAAAGCAGAAACTGAGGGAAGTGTGAGTCCACACTGAAGAAGAATCCCAAAGAATAAAGTAGCCAGACAGGTAGCCAGACAGAAGATTGATCAGGAACTGACTGAAGGTTCTGAACTCCATTTAACCAATCCTGATTGAGACCAGGTGTGTAGTTCCAGCATGCTCAAGCAGCAGTAGTCAATGTCATTCAGCAAATGTTAGAAGCTGCATGATCATTTCATGCCAACCACTTATAGTGCTCGCACCATTCTCTAGGTCCATGCTTGATAGGACAATATGAATCAAGATTCTTCCATACCATTCTTGAGTCTGAGATTTGCTGGGTATTAGATTTATTTTAAATCAGTCTCATAGAAAAGCACCATAAGGTACAGAAGACAGAAGACATTATTGGTGACAAAAAGCTTACTATGTCACAGTATTCCCTGTTGACCACTGAAAGGTGAGTTCTGAGCCAAAAACAATAGGTTTCTCAGCCTTTGATATCACAAGGATGAATAAAATAACCTTAACCTTAAGGTTAGGTATTAGGTTCAGGTTCCCAGCAAATCAATAGGATTTGCAAAATTTGCAAATCATGAACTTTTGGCCAAAAACTTTGCAGGTTTATCATCAGAAATAAAGAACACCCATAATCAAGTCTTTGTCCCAATCAGATGAGTCACAAACGCCAAAAGAGGAATGTATAACCCAATCTCCTTTCTTTAAAAGCAGCCATATTTCTACTATGTACAAAATTATACACTAAATGCGGCGCTCCACAAATCTTTAATAAAACCAAAAATCTAAATGTGAAACAAAATGTCCAAAACGTTATGCAAATAACACACAGTGAAACTCAAAATAAATGAAATCCCAATTGTACACAAATTTAACAATTAAGTGTTGTGTTAGTGTATAATCATAAATTGTGTAAACATAAAATCCAGTCTTTTTACTGCTTTTTCACATATCATCACACAGTGCCAACATGTGTCAGGTAGCTTGACATCAACAGAATTAAAAAAACTGGTCAAACTGTCATGGAATGTGGTGGATCCTCTGTGTCACTGATGGGTGACAGCTAATTGAACATGAAAAACAAAAAGGCGGTTCAGGATCGCAAGGCAGGAACATAGACAGGCTGGAGGTCAGGGCTGGCAGCAAGCAATTTTGGCCAAAGAGCAAGCTAAGGTTAATGCAGGTATGAGACAAAAGCAAAAACAAAGGGATGTTTAAAGTGACATTAAACCCTCAGATTTTTGAACATGAAACAATACTGTAATGTGCGCCTTACTGTAATCCGTGGTTGTTTCCCTTCTCTATGCTGCTCTTCCTTTTAAATCTGTATGTGTTCTCATGCTCTGCAGAACTTCTGTTTTGCAGCAGACTGCCTTGTCTCAGGAATGGATATACGGTGTCTGTGTATAGATTTGTATAGGCTTGTAGCCTGAGCCAGCACTACAGGAAGAGGCCCTGAGCTGAAAAGGGAAGTTCTCCCCAAGCATGAGAAGACATGAGGATTTAAAAGGAAGAGCAGCAAAGGGGAGGGAAACAACCATGGATAACAGTAAGGCACAAGTCAATGCCAAAAAGTAATCCAAAACATGAGGGCAATAGGACACCTATGATCGGGCACTGAATGTTCTGAACTCCACGAGGCACTCCAGATTGAGGCCAGGTGTGTAGCTTGTGTGTGACCACTCCAGCAGACAGTAGAGGCTGCAAGCTGTGTATTACAATTCTGACTCACTGCTAAATTTCACCTTTTAAAAGTTGGCGTTAGTATCAAAGAGCTGCAAAAAGCTATCTATAGTATACGTTTTTTTTTTTTTATAGACCTGTGAAGAAATTCCAAGAGTAGTCACAAATTAGCAAAATTGTAAGGATCAGTATTTACAAATGAACAACACAGCAAACCAGTCACTAGTTTTACATTCAATACTGCTATTTTGTTTTCTTTCTCATGAAAAGGAAACATAATGCTAAACAAGGTTTTATGCACCAAAGGACAGCCCAGGAGGCTGAATGTGACAAAGCTGTAGCTCATCTGTCAGAAGTAATTAATACATGTAAAGCTACAACAAAGCTTTTCTGACCTCTAGTGGTCATCTAAAATAACAGGTTTTGTACACAATCTACAAATGTATTTAGGGCCAGTCTACTTCTTTCAGTCCATTGTGTTACCGCACATGCATTATTGTGCTGTATTTTGTGAATGACTGTGGATTGTGTCAAAGCATCCCATTCACTTAGAATGGCCTGTCAACAGCAATAGAAAAACAAAACATCCCTGCAACGTTTTTTAATCCAACACACCACATCGTGCATTGTGGTGCGACATACTGCAGGTGTATTGTCATTAGCTGTGTTTGTGTTGGGGTGGCAGTTTTAAATCAATTACATCCAGTGGCATGCGCCAGCTTGCATTGCAATAAAGTGAAGTAGTGAAATGAATAGGCGTGAAGCCAGTCCTAAAGTTTTTGCTACATTCTATAAAATATGTACAATTTATTTGGATTCATATAGACAATATACCTGACAATACTTTTTGACCTTTTTGTCAGCATATGACTTTAAGTATAAGTTAACTTTAGGTATTAAAAATAAAACTAACTTTGTCAATGTTGTACAATTTACCTAAGTATAATGTACCTAAATACAACCTGCAAACTATAGGACATGAAGAAATAAATATAGCAAGATCATATAGCTCTGTATCACAAGTAACTTCACAGGTTTTACTTATTGTAGTCTTGCCATGGTCTCCTTTGCCACTTCTGACTATCTCCATTCACATGAAGG
Organism: Nanorana parkeri; assembly: GCF_000935625.1. Taxonomy (NCBI): domain Eukaryota; kingdom Metazoa; phylum Chordata; class Amphibia; order Anura; family Dicroglossidae; genus Nanorana; species Nanorana parkeri. The sequence continues at coordinate 685,882 of NW_017306596.1, read as the reverse complement.
AGGTTGTGAAACACCTCCTGAAGTGCTGCAGTAAAGCCCAGCAGTTAAATATATAATGTATTTAGTGTCTTAATACTGGCACGGGCAACTTCCTGTATTTAGTATTAGTGTTTTATGTGTGTATGTATAAATAACTGACCTTGCTGTGCCAGAGCTTTCCAACCACCCAGTAGAACCCTTTTACCTAAAAATGTAAAAAGTCATAGGGAATGTGCTCCCTGCTCCCATGTGCCAGTACTCAGGCCTGGTGATTGGCCATATAGGCACTAAGAACTAGACATGTGCGATTCGTTTCGTTCCGAATCGAAATTCGGACGAATTTTCGGACATTCGGATGTATCCGAATTCCGCATTACAGACATAACGAATGCAAACGAATCCGAATTTCCATTTCCGAAATTCGGTAGCGTTAGTACGAACGTTCGTTTCGTTTTCTGTTCTTATTCGTTTCGTTCGTTGGAGCAAAGTGACATTAGAGAAGGAGAAAAATATTTTTTCCCCCTCAAATGTCACTTTTGCTGCAAACGAACGAACAAAACGAATAAGAAACGAATAAGAACAGAAAACGAAACGAACGTTCGTACTAAAGCTACCGAATTTTGTACGACTCCGAAAACGTTCGTACTAACGCTACCGAATTTTGTCCGAATCCGAATTCCGAATCCGAATTGACTTTCACACCCGAATCCTGAAAAACGAAATAACACAAATCCGAATTTAAAACGAAACGAAACTAAACAAATTTTTTGGCAGTGCACATGTCTACTAAGAACTGAATTCTAGGAAGCAGGGGAGGGAGACAATGCTCAGGATCACTACTGTATGAAGAGCAGGCAGTAATCTGCGTTCAGGCTTGACATAAAAAAAGAACAATGGGGTAAGTGTTTTTCCCCATAGTTCTCTTTAGGGTCACGGGAGGATATATACTAACCTCCTCCCGTGACCCAAAGCTCACTATATCGCGTGCTATTGCTGATATATTGAGAGCGCTGCAGCCGGGACGGATCCCGACAATACTGTCGAGATCCACCCAGCTGCATATCCAGAGGCAGAGCCAGCTGTGCCCGCCCCCTCCTCTGTTCATTCCTCCACTCAGCGCTGGAGGATCGTGGAGGGGGGTGAAATCACTGCAGAGTGCATGCTATCTGCTCACTTCCTGATCGATAGAGCTGACCTGTGACAGCTTCTTTGTCAGAAGTCGGCTCTAACTATGTGGATGAGTGGAAATCACTCAAATCATAGTTCTCCTTTAAGCACTTTTCAGTATAACTAGTCAATATGCTCTGCCTGGAGGTAAATTATTTCTTTTTTATAAGACCTTCTTCTTAGAATGGACATCCACTGCCAAAAAGAGATTGATAGTATTCCTATGCTTATTCTCTTCTGTATATTGCATAATGAGCACATGATATGGGGAGCAGAAGAAATAATGAGAACACTTTCCTAATCTGAGGAGCCTAATAGGCAGCTTTTCAGGCAGCTGGTATTTTGCTATGGGGTCCCTGTGAAGCCATGGGTGATGTGCATCATGGCTCTACAGGGACTCCTGCATAACATTATTGTTTAAATGCTCAACCAATAGTGCTAAAAATTAAAGAAATAAGTGGCAGCCTTTGTTATTGTACATTATGGTTGTCATAGGATCCCACTGGGCCACGCCCTTGAAGGTGATTCTAATTTCTTGTGTGTGTCTTATGTTTTTCTAATTAAAAAAATTCAATAAAACTTTAATGGAAAAAAGAAATAAGCGGAAGCCTCAGTTCACCACCCTAAGCAGCCTCCTGACTTCCCTGGGGTTAGGAGTGGCATTGGCTGAGTATATTATGTGCATACATTTAATTTCTTATCTTCTGTTTTCATTGTTACCAGGACTTAATGAGCTACAGGAACATCATTGGTGATCTGAAAGTTTTTCTTGATAAATATGAGATTGATATACTTATCCTTTTGGCCAGCTACACATCTGAAGAGCAGTCATCAAGGCAACACATTGCAGTCTATTCAGACAACCCTGAACTATGTAGTCAAGTAAGTTATTCTTAAAATCATAGTTTGCATTTTTACAGTAAACTTAAATGATTTGCTTCTGACTTCACATATAATTATGTCCAAATATGTTTGTTAACAGGTTATTACTACACAATTTGAGTAACCACTAAATAACCAACAACTTTCAGATACTCACGTTTCATTGTACAGTATGGAAACAGTATTATCTGAGCAAAAGTAAATGCTTTAACCGCTTAAATTCCCAGACCTTTTTGTCTCTAATTACCTTAAAATGTATTTTCACTGTTGTAGCCGAATTGGGATAACACCTACTTTATATTTGTTACAAGTTTCTATTCACATAACATACCTTATTTATAAAAACATATATTTAAAAATTGCAGCCTACATTTTTTTAGGTGTTCTTGGTGCTAACTCCAGTACTGAAAAATCCTGCTTAGTTCTCACCGTCTGGGGGGCTGGGGTAAGTGTCGTTTCAGATCATTTACCCTTTCCGTACTGTGCTGACTATTTAATGATTTAATTATCACTTGTAAACGAGATGAGCAGGACTGTCTGTCCTAATAAAGGGTTAAAGCTCTGAAGACCTTGTATGTTAATGAGGAGACACTCGGTCTGTTCTAGGTCTCTCTATTAGGACAGTCAGAGTTTCCTTTTACTAAAATTGAGAGAGGAGCATGCAAAGTCCTGCTATATAAAGATATCTAAAAGGTAAAAAATATATATATTTTTAAATTATTTTAGGTATGCAGAGTGAATAGTAACACATACAGTAACACAAACATATAGAGGGTTATTCACAAAGCTGCTGACTTTTAGAAAAAAATCGTTTAATTGAAAAAAAAAACACAGCAAAGGATTTTGACAAGTCCTTTATTTAAAAAAAATATAAAACCAAAAATGGATCCACCAACATAATCCAGGGTCAAACCATGACGACAACGACGACTCGGTGAAATAAAAATATAAAAATAATAAACAAATAAAAAATAATAATTGTTTTTTTTTAAAACAACGCCCACAGAATGACATTCTGACAGATGCCGTCAAAAGATAAACAATTGGGCGGAGACTAGTGGTGACATCACCGCTAGCCCCGCCCAAATGTTTACATTTGTCCAGCACCTGACAGTCTGCCTGCAAGTCCCGGACGCATCAAAACATCTGGTGGAGCTAGCCGTAATTTCCCGGCTGGCTCCGCCCAGTTGTCATTTAATGACAGCCCAGTGTCCTCAAGGATGCTGGGCTGCCATTGAAGGACAACAACCCAGCTGACATTTGCATGGAGAACGGTCGGCTTCGGCCGACCTTTCTCCAAGCTTCGGCTGTCACTGCGGCTCAGCTGAGCCGAAGCATATGCGCTTGGCTAGGCTGAGCTGCTCGGCTGCCTTCGGCTGCTGTACGGGCTATTGTGAATAGTCCATACAGCAGCCCTTCAGTTCGACTGAACCGAAGGGCTCCGGTGGCCGAAGTGAGCCAAAGGTTCAGCCTGATCCTTCAGCTCATTAGTGAATAACCCTCATAGTTGGGTTTTCTCAATTTTGCCTGTGACAGGGGAAATACACTTTAAGTCCCAGGGTGTTTTTGTCTTGGTTCCACACATTAGTCTACCCTAATTTACATTTTTTTTTTTCTGATAGAAAGAACTTTGATATGGTACCAAATTTGTATACATATATTTTATTTGTGTGTTTTTTATTGGGAATTAATAGTAAAAAATAGAAAAAATGCAATTCCCGTAATTTTTTCCGAACACATTTATGTAGTTTGCACACTGCAATATATTTACCTCAAAATATAATCAACAAAGTCTGCTGATTAAAATTATATCACATTAGTGTGACATTTATGTAACATATTGGTATAGTAAAGCTCAAAGTAAATGCATGCATTTTAGTTTAGGTTAGTTAGTTTAGAGCTTTTTTCCACTTTTTATGCAACATTGTGATGCATGCAGTGGAAAAAAAATCTATTTATGTAAATTGTTAGCATAATATTAAAATAAGATTAAGTCAGATGTTGAGGGCACAAATTAGCATGACAGTGACTTTTTCATAGATTTGTGATCATTAAATTTGAATGATGTGAGCATTTGATGCTTTCACGGTGATTTCAAATGTCATCCAGATTATCTGGCATTGCTGTGACCTGGGGCGTAGGAAAGTGGAGACGTGATCACTGAACAGCCAGCTTTTCCAGTGCTAGTGTAGGCAGCGGCCTGCAGGAGCTGCTGAGGTCAGCTGCCGTTTTTAAACAGTGCTGGGACAAATAACCGCTATTCCAGCGCTATTTTAAAATTTTGGCTTGGACTTGTGTATTCAAATTTGTTTACTCATACTCTTTCAGAGTTTCATTGAAACATTTTTGTGAACTTTGCAAAAAACCTAGTTAAATGAAAGCTTTTATATTTTTAAATTAACAAATGTGGACCTAAACAATTCACACTACAAACATGGACACATTTGATGGTACCCTTAGAGCTCTTCGAAACAAATGCTTAATTCCTGAAAAGTGATAAAGTTTAAAGCAATTGTCTTCAGTCATGAAATCAGTCAGCTTGAGCTCTTTGGACTTGTCCGGTATGTCAAGGCTTTAGGGATAACACAAGCTATACAGGTGCTCATGACTGCCATGAGCTTGTTCCTATTTTATGCAACAGACTTAAGGTGCCCATACACTGCTCGATTCCCGTACGAGAATCGCGGGAAATCCCGCGATCGTAGGAGAATCGAGCAGTGTGAACGAAGACGTGCAACCGTTTCTACTGTACGGTCGCACGTCTTTTGTCTAAGGAGCACACTAGAAAACCAGCCGAAAATCGTTCTCAGGAGACAAATGCCGAACGGGCCGGTGTGCGCACGCGCACACTGCCCGTTCAGCATTGCTGTCATCGGAAGCCCGCCCCTCAGGGGGGCAGGCTTGCGATGATCGAGAGTACGATCTGCCTGTCCAAGACTAAGGTCTTGCGATGGTTGTAAAGTGTATGGCCACCTTTAGTGCTAATAGACCCCTGATGTCTCCATAAAGAGTACCTTTCACCTGTCCAATGCTATCACATAAGAGTTTTGTTAGCTATTTAAGTGAAAACAAAATTCCAATGATATCAAAATAAATAAAAAATATGGCAATGGCTTTTAAAGCATTACCTATTAATAATTTTGAGCACCATAGTTTTTTTGCTATTTTGTGGGTGAACATTGTTTTGAGGCTTGATATATTTGATATCTATTTATTTGTAAAACAGCCTCATCCTTTATTTTGTACAAAAGAATGGGGATCAAATTGTGTGTGCATTGAAATTCATTTTAGGTATTTTTCCCCTGAAAATATAGATTTGATAAACAGCTGTGCAAGTACCATGCAACATAAAAGATTGCAATGAAATAAAAAAATATAATTTTTGGGATGTTTAAGTAATTTTCTACCCAAAAATTCAGGCTTTATAATTTGAGCAAAAAATTAATAAATAAAATAGCTCTGGAGGCAAAGTGGTTAAATAAAGAAAATCCCTTTGCTGTTTCGTATTCTCATTTGCACCAAACTGAATATGTGAACACAGAACCAGAGAAAGCCAAATTGACAGTGTTGTCTGAGTAGATAAGAAAGAAAATTATATAACAGCATGTTAAAGGTAACAAAATTAAATTATATATTGGCAGCAATGATCCTCTCCTGTGGAATAACCGTACCAGGGCTCAGGGAAGATTGATGAGTCTCTTCAATACGAGATAAGGAGTCCGCCTTGCAATTTTTGGCTCCTGGTCTGTACATGATGAGAAAGTTAAATCGTTTAAAAAAGAAACTCCAACGGACCTGACGTGATGAGAGGGTACGGTTGGTTTTTAAGTATTGTAGGTTCTGGTGGTCCGTGTAAATGATGATGGGGGTTGGGGTACCCTCGAGTAGATGGCGCCAGTTTTCCAGGGCACATTTAATGGCCAACAACTCCTTCTCTCCCACCGGGTAGTTTAACTCGGCCGGGTTCATCGATCGGGAGTAGAAGGCTATTGGATGGAGAGGTGTAAGTAGTGACTCTCTTTGTGACAGGATTGCTCCTACTGCTGAATTTGAAGCGTCAACTTCAAGAATGTAGGGTAACGAAGGGTCAGGAAGACGGAGAATAGGAGCGGTAGTGAACCGTTGCTTCAAGCCGTCAAAAGCCTTCTGAGCTTCAGATGGCCAGGAGAAGTTTATATATATATAAGGTAAGTGAGCTGCAGGCATTCAATAGAGTACGGTCGCTTCAAGCCAATGGAGGATATGCAATCTTGTATCAGACTGAGAATACAGGTGGTACTTGCGATTTGGTGTAAACAGTCCAGATACCCCGAGCCACTGGTTGTGGAAGCTTCACGGCTGTGAATCCTCTGGAGGAGGACAACAAGGTTCAGGATGGTGGAGGTGAATGCCCTAGCAAGTTGCTTGACTTTCTACCTCGCTAGAACGCTGAGCAAGTGAGCCTTGTTAGCTCTTGTAGGAGAGGCAGGTGTGTGTGGGGGGAGTCGTCAGCAGTGGCCCTCCCAACCATCTCCTAGAAACGGAAATGCTGTGTGAAGGCCGGCCTACTCTGCCTGTCACTTAGACACTGTATGTGTCTGAGAGCGACGTCTGAGAGTACAAGCCCTGGAGGGAACGTGAGCGGCAGGTCGCCTAGCAACCAGACGCCGGTTCGGCTGACCCAGGGGACGGAACCCGATTCCCTGACACATACACGCTTGACACCATCTAACCAAATACTTTTATCTTGGTCTCATCAGACCACAGGACATGGTTCCAGTAATCCATGTCCTTAGTCTACTTGTCTTCAGCAAACTGTTTGCGGGCTTTCTTGTGCATCATCTTTAGAAGAGGCTTCCTTCTGGGACAACAGCCATACAGACCAATTTGATGCAGTGTGTGGCGTATGGTCTGAACACTGACAGGCTGACCCCCCCACCCCTTCAACCTCTGCAGCAATGCTGGCAGCACTCATACGTCTATTTTCCAAAGACAACCTCTGAATATGACGCTGAGCACGTGCACTCAACTTCTTTGGTCAACCATGGCGAGGCCTATTCTGAGTGGAACCTGTCCTGTTAAACCGCTGTATGGTCTTGGTCACCGTGCTGCAGCTCAGTTTCAGGGTCTTAGCAATCTTCTTATAGCCTAGACCATCTTTATGTAGAGCAACAATTCTTTTTTTCTTTGCCATGAGGTGCCATGTTGAACTTCCAGTGACCAGTATGAGAGAGTGAGAGAGTGAGAGCGATAACACCAAAAATATATACCGTATTTTGCGGTCCATAAGACGCACCGGACCATAGGACGCAGGGAGGTCCGGCGCGCCTTATGGAGCACTCGAGACTGTAGCTTCTGTGACAGCTTCTATGACAGAAGCTGTGACAGAAGCTGCAGTTAGTGACCGCTGAGACAGGTGGCGCTGTGATTACAGCGCCACGGTCTCAGTGATGACACAGAGCAGGCGAAGAACGTCTATTCTTCGTCTGCTCTATGGTTATCTCGATCGTCGCCGCTGCTCGGTTTTAATACGAGCGATCTCATTAGATCACTCGTATTAAACGAGCAGTGGCTCCTGCTACTGAACTCGATCGCCGCCGCCGCTGCTCAGCTTTAATACGAGTGATCTCCTTAGATCACTCGTATTAAACGAGCAGTGGCTCCTACTACTCGCCTGGCGCCTGAAACTGCATGTCTCGGGCGTCGGGATTCGCTCCATAAGACGCAGGCACTTTTTCCCCCTCCTTTTGGGGGGAAAAAAGTGCGTCTTATGGAGCGAAAAATACGGTATATAAAATCAGACCATATCCAAGCAGCTTGAGCAGCTTGATGTTTGTTTGACTACAGTTGCAAATATTAATAAGTAGTTTAAGTACCATGGGAGTGCAGCCAACCTCCCTGGGCATGGCTGCAAGAGGAAAATCGATCCCAGATTTAACAGAGCCAAGGAAAACTTCCAAAGAGATACAAGCTGAACTTTAAACTTACCTTAAATGATGCCTCTTGATCCAATCATCTTCTTTCCAGTAGTTTTAAGGAGTCCATCCAGTGCTGGTGCCAATCTCTGATCCAGTGCTGACTGCTGTGTCTTCTGTGTCCCACTCTGTATGGTCTTGGCCACCGTGCTGCAGCTCAGTTTCAGGGTCTTAGCAATCTTCTTATAGCCTAGACCATCTTTATGTAGAGCAACAATTCTTTTTTTCGGAGAATTCTTTGCCATGAGGTGCCATGTTGAACTTCCAGTGACCAGTATGAGAGAGTGAGAGCGATAACACCAAATCTAACACACCTGCTCCCCATTCACACCTGAGACCTTGTAACACTAACAAGTCACATGACACCGGGGAGGGAAAATGGCTAAATGGGCCCAATTTGGACATTTTCACTTAGTGGTGTACTCACTTTTTGCCAGCGGTTTAGACATTAATGGCTGTGTGTTGAGTTATTTTGAGGGGACAGCAAATGTACACTGATATACAAGCTGTACACTCACTACTTTACATTGTAACAAAGTGTAATTTCTTCTATAGGCAAAAAACCCCCCAGAAGGTTTAATTCCATTTTAAATCTCAAGACCATCAAGTAAACGTACTGCCTAGTGTCAGAAAGCTCTGTCTCTGTCTGTTGCAGGTCATGGGTCCTCTGAAAGGATAATGACCAAAAACACACAGTTAAAGCACCCAAGAATGACTAACAACAAACCATTGGACTATTTTGAACTGGCCTTCTATGAGCCCTGATCTGAATCTTACCAAACCTCTATGGAAAGAGCTGAAATATGCAGTCTGAAAAGGCACCCTTCAAAGCTGAGACAGCTGGAGCAGAAGAGAAGAGTGGGTCAAACTACCTGTTGGCAGGTGCAGAAGTCGCATTGACAACTACAGAAATTGCTTGTTTGATGCGATTGCCTCCAAAGGCTGTGCAATCATTTTTGCATATGCCATTTTCATTTGATTGATTGTTTAACCCTTTCCCTGCCAAGGACGTATGGCATACAGAGGAACACAAGTGTTCCCGTCTGGCCAAGGACGTATGCCGCACGGACAAGCCGCTGATGACCGCTATTAGCAAAAATACCGGGCGACCCCCGCGCGGCACCGGCAGAGGAGCGAGCGGCGGCTGGCCGCAGTTCAGGATGGCAGAGCGGCAAGTATACCAGAGCCGCTGTCATCCTGTCAGTTTTTGGATGACAACGGCTCTGTGCGTGGCCGAGCGGGGGATCGATAAATATAATTGATATTTATCGATCCTCCTGTGCATAGCAAATACCGGAGTGATCGTCTGATCACTCCGGTGTTTGTAAATAACTGGGGACACATAATTCTATGTGTCCCCAGTTATAAATGAACAGGCTGTGATTTACATCACTTCCTGTTCATTCATAAATTTATGACTGGGGACTAGCACTCACTACAGAGGCTCCTCCCCATTCATAAACTGGTGATAGTAAAATATTTTTACTATCATCAGTTTCTGAATGGAATGGGAAGCCTCTGTACTGAGTGCTTCCCATTAATTGACTGCTGGGGCTGCAGAAAAAGAAATAGAGGACTCTGTGTCCTCAATTTATTTTTCTATTTCAAAAGGGAAATGTCATG
>NW_017306596.1:659435-674615 GCF_000935625.1 Nanorana parkeri | reverse complement strand
CCCAGATATTTCACCATAGCGACCGCAACAGTAAAAAAAATAAAATTAAAAAATAAATAAAAAAATGTATAAAAAAATTAAAATTATAAAAAATAAATAATGTGTAAAAAAATTAATAAAAAAAACCAAAACCTCCCCCTGCCCCCACACACAACATGCACCATATTGTGGTGTATGCCATGCACTGCAGTGCGTTGTTAGAACGCATCGCAGTGCATGATTTTTTTTCTTTAAAAAAAAAACATTACATTAACTGTGGCAGCACATGGCAAAGCTTTGTGACGCATTGCCTTCCGTTGTGATACCTTGTGTTGCAATTAAATATACACCTGTATCATTTGATAACAACACAAACACCAGCACAGCGTAAAAACAATTTTTAACATAAGTCGCTTATTTACAGTTTTGCGTACCTTCATGTTTTTACCTTTTCGCAAAAAGGCGCAATTTCAAATTTGCAAATATTTGTTATTTATTAACTCAATACAGTTTTATCTTTTAGATTTAGTCAAATATTTTTTTTGTGCACTGATACTGATTTTAGTGTTCTTTATCAATTGAATTGTGTACTTTCATCGGTTTAATATTAATTTGAGAAACATTTGCGCAATTATCGCAGAGCCTACAAATTTAGTAGCACCATATTTTTATTCTACTGGGCTGAGCTTTCAGAAAATATATGGTTTGGGGGGGTCTTTTACAAACACTAGCAACGCAGAAATTAAAAATCAAATCAATGTGAAAAATTGCAAAAATGGCGTAGCCAGCTGAGTTGTAAAATGTTCCGGAGGGCTTGGCAGCGAAAGGGTTATAATATTCTGTACAAAAGCATAGTGTAATTTGTAGTAAATATGCAATAAATTATAATAGATGACAATTACTTTTCTCAGTTTATTATTGAGAAAATTGCAAGTTATTTTTCGTGAAAGGGTACCATCAAATTTGCCCTAGTCTGCACATAATAATCAGAATGTAACATGGCAGCATGTGATTACCAAATCACATTATTATTTTGTGTAAAAAATATAGCCGACGGGGCTAACTGCCAAAATACAATAGCTGCAGCAGGAGATTCCTCCATCCTCCCTTATGGTGGAATCTGTTAGATTTTTTTCTGTTCAGCGCGAAAGCTGAATGAAAAACAATCTACCAGTTTACACCTAGCCTTACTAAGCCAAAAGATGATCATCACAACCAGGGAACTAGCAACTTCTAGAGGAAGTCAGTGATGAGTGTACCCAGTTGATTGTACCTATATTTCTAACATGTTAAGATAGCAAGTCACCTGATGTGCTTAAATTGTGTTTTATTTGTATTTGACCATTTACATTTGAAAATATATCTATATGTGCATAAAATAAAATGTTAGCTTTACTAAATGTATTTGTATGTTACAGGTTTGTTGTGAATTGGAAGAATGTCAGAATCCCTTCCTTGATCTCCAGCCATCAGACAATGGGTGGGATCAGTTTTTCATTTACCTTCAAGAAATTCCATTGGTGACCTGTGACCAAGTGGCAGCAATCATCAAAGATGCCATCAACCGAAGCCGTATAGGCATGGTTCCCAATAGCCGTACTTCATCTACAGAAGCTGTTGCAGGGAGTGCTCCTCTGTCTCAGGGTTCATCTGGTATTATGGAGTTATATGGGCCTGATGTAGACCCTCCTCAAAATCCTGTACATTTTCCAGATAATCAGCAGGAAGCAAATGGATCTGCACAAGCCCAGGTGGATGTGAACATAGATCTTGTAAGCCCAGACAGTGGCCTTGCTACAATAAGAAGTAGCCGTTCATCTAAAGAGAGCTCTGTTTTTCTTAGTGATGACAGTCCAATTGCTGAAGCTTCTGGTTCTCATCAAAATTTTGCTTCAGGTATTGATTCTTATAGTCCCATCCCAGAATGTGTCATTATCGAAGAAGAAACACCTTCAACCAGAAATAACAGTGATAACCTTGAGCTCTTCAACTTTGATCTAGCTCCAAACATTCATTCTGAATCTTCTTCACATTCTGCTGATTATTCAATGGCTGATGATTTTTTCTTTCAGAGTGATTCCTCAGAAGGACAGCAAGCTGTTGCTCAGAAAGAGCGTAGTGAATCACGGTTCTACAGAGACAATATGGCTAACTGTTCACCCTCATTATTGCAAACAAAAGTTGAAAATATTTCATTAGCAGAAGTAGAAAATATAAGTTTAGTAGAATTTGATGACAATTTCATGCATAGTACTGAGAACCATGACGATTTCTGTGATAAAAATCCAAGTGTTAGTGACATTGTTGAATATGATTTTCCTTTATCTTCTGAAGTCCTTGGACATGCAGAAGTTAAAGTTCCCCCAACACCCATGAACAGTTTAGTTGAAAGTTCTCCACTGGATAATGGACCACCAACTTTTTTCTCAGATGATGTCATAGAAAAGATAAATGAATTAGGATCTTCAGACATATCTCAGGTTAAGTATGGATACTGGAAGAATGGAGGGGACCCAGAAGCCTTGTTGAATGTTGACACATGGAGTTCAAGTGAACAGGAGTCTGTATTTCATAGCCCAGACTCTTGGAAAGGCCAAAAGCCAAAGGACAATAATGAATGTAGAAGCGTTGCTTCATTTCAACTGATGGGACCTTCCTGTTACAGAAAAAACAGAGACAATCACGATAAAAACAGTATGCAAGAAAACAGACCCTTTTCTGATTCATGGAAATCAAACCAACCATTTCAAGGAGGATCAGATTCATGGTGTGATTCCTCAGACAACTTTGCACAGAGTACCAATGAAACAGATAATTCTTGGAGTGGATTGCATGGGAAAAAACATAGGAAATATTTTATAGACGTTAATGAAGTAGGTGAAATAGAGAGTGACCAGTCTTCAGAAAATTCTCCTGGTAATACTGTGGAAAATAAAATGGGTGAAGACATGTTGGAAGAAAAACAAAATTCCAAAAGGGCAACTGGAATCTCTAATTTAGGAATAAGCCCAAATTGTAATGCATTTAAATCAGATATAGAAGCATCTACTGATCTAAGACACATACAAAGAAATCTTTGTGCGTGGGATTTATATGACAGTAATCGAGGGTCAAGTGCAATAGATGACCATATTGCCTGGGAAGACCCCTTTTTGTCTTATAGATGTCTTGATTTCACATCTCCTGCTACAAGTAAGGACTGCATAGTTTCCCCTCCAGACACGAACTACTCCACATCTGACTCAATATCATCTCCTCTTTGCGAGGATGACTTGCATGAACCTGAAAACCTATGGCAAGAGCAAAAAGCTTGTGAGCATACTCAAGATTTCTTATCTGCCACTTATCATGAGGAACCCATATTAAATAATACAAGTGCTGTAAGTAACGATGTGGTTGAAGGTAAAAGATCTCCTGGTTTTTGCCTAACACCTGAGAAAAAGAGTAAGGCTGTTGTCACAATGCAAGAAAACACCACGATGAATAATCAGAAAGTTTGTTTAAAAACAGCATTAAATACAACACATTTATCTAGTGAGATTGATGACAATTTGGAATGTTCACCCAAAGCAGGCAGTGATAATATCTTTCAGTTTTCGGTTGCAAGTAACTGTTCAAGTCCTTTTGATATTATCCAGGCTGATTTTCAGAGCTGTTTGTTCCCAGGTACCTCAAAAAATGTATCGCCAAATAATTTATCAGATAATACTTTGTTAAGAAAGCATGAACCTCATCTACAAGTTAATGAATATGACAGTTTGGACATTGATTTTCTTGATGACCTGAAGACAGCTAAGTCAGCAAATCTCAAACCAGGTTGCTCTGATATACCACAGAAAGTATTCAACGTATCTGAAATCCATAATGAATCCATGGCTGACCATCAGCTCATGTTTTACACACCAGAAGATGAAGACTTTGGTGTTAATATTAATCGTGAAAATGAAGATGTTTGGGACTTGCAGTGTGACACAGAATCTTCTTCGTTAAACACTCCAGATGAGTTAGACAATTCTAGCGTAAGCTATTTACCAAATGTTAATCTGCTTAATAATTCTCTTTCAGGCATTAAAGAAGGCCCCAAGGCCTTAAACACAAATGTAGATTCTGTTATTCATTTGTCACCTGTCACTGACACCAGCTTTCAGACCAGTAAAGACAAACATGAGAATGTAACTCAGAGCTCATGTTTACTCAGTCCAGAGAGTTATAAACTACAGAAGCCCTCAATGTCTGAAAAACCTATACTTACTGAAAAGGAATCTGTTAGCAGGAAGATTGAAATTAAAGAAAACAATTTTAACCACACAAGCCTCACTGTTGACGACATTGTTTTCCAAGATGAAATAATAATTAGTCCTCACAGCATCTTGGAATCTGCCGAAACTGATTCAGTTTTAAGTTTAGGGGTAGTTAATATCGATATACCTCAAGACCTAAAGCTAAATGCTTGTTATAATGAAAACAATCTAAGTGGCTCTTCACTTTCCAGTTCAACAAGCCCAGAGACAGCTGCTGATGGCTGGAGCACCACATATAGCGACACAACACATGCAAGTAAAAATCTATATCTTCCAGCTTCGAAAAATAATGTGCAACTCTACAGCTTCTTAAAAGGTAACTCAGATACAAGTGATAATGCCCAGAAGATTTCACTGAACACTATTAATAAAGTTCCTATGAATCTAGATATTTGGAATACTCAGATATGTGAAGAGTCTGAGCCTTCAACATCTAGTCCTGAGTCAAATGAAGCTCTTGATCATTCCAGTTCATTGGAGGAAGATAGCAAAAATTGTTTTCAGCAGGAGCTATTAGATTTGGATTCTGCAGGATCAACATTATTTGACCACAATAAGTCCAATTCAACTACTCCAGACATAGAAGATGGAATATTAGAAGAGCAACTACACTGTGCCCACAACATTTCGTCTGTGGAGTGCAAAGCAGAAAAAGGCAATGAAAGTTTTGATGTCACTGAATCTACTCTATATCATAACAATCTATTGGATAGCTCTGCTGAAGACCTTAATGACAGGAATATAACATTATTACAGACATTATTACCTGGCTACAAGAATTCTGAACAACAAGAACATGAGATATTAGAATATTCTTCCTTTGTTTCACAAAGCAATACACTGTCACAAATTGAACAAAGCCATTGGCCTACAAGACTTTGTAAGAGTGAAGATTTATTCAGCTTAGCATCATTTAGTGGTGATGATTTCTCACCTCATCATTGCTTTGAGGATCTTTTATCTACAGAAAATTCACTTCATGTCTGGACAAATGATGCAGATGTTACCTATACATCTCAGTATGACTATGAAGATAGTGATCTTCCAATTGTTTGTAAAAACAACCAAGCTCATACTGTAAAAGAGCAAGGTCCAATACACGCTCTGCCAAGTTACAATGATGGAAAGATTAAACCAAAATCTTCAAACATATCTAACACTACAGAAGTAAACAGTACAGTCTGTAGTCTCCAGGATGATGACTTGTTGTCTGTTGGCGAGCTTGAACACAATAGTATAATAAGTAGCTTTGAGCACTGTGAACGATTAAACTCAACAAGTTCCGTGCAATCAGACTTTATGCCTGATATCTTAGATGACCACACTCTGGAATCTTCTCCTTTTCTTTGTGTTGATCCAGACCTTTGGAACGTTACAGAAAAAAATTGCAATAACGGATTTTTGAAAGACAGTCCTGATGTGTTAAACAGTTGTGAGAACAGTTCCCAGGCTTCTGATAGCCCAGATCTCTGTAAAGAGCATGAAAATGGTCAACCGTACAAGCAACAGTTAAACATATGGACAGAATATTTCCCAAGAACAGCAGTTCAGTCTGACAGTACAAATGAGAGTAAATATGATGCACAGGAACAGGAACCTAGACCTGAAACAGACATTTTGCATTCAGAAAAATGGTGTACATCTGCCGGTAATGTCTTGGAGGTAGACTTCAATGATCCTGAAAATAATAGCAGTGTGAACATTGATACTGCTAGATCAGTGTTTTCTGTCAAATACAATGATGACTTAATCCATGGAGGTCAAAGCCCATCAACTAGAGAGAATGAATATTTAATAAGGCCAGAGACATCAAATATAATGTTTATAGATCATGCCGTTCTCCTAAGTCATAGTGAAGAGGCAGAAGACCTTTATCAGACAGCGGATACACAGGTAAAAGAAGAGGATGCATTTCTGAATCAAGTTCTATATAGCAATGAAGCTGAAGAAGATGAAGAATTTACAGAAGGGATTCTGAATAACCCAATTTGTCCTCCAGGTGGCAACATTGAACTGTGTAATGGTAAGAAATGTGTTGTTTCTAAACATTTACCAAGTGCTGTCTAAATTCTATGACTTTGACTAAAAAAAATGAGCCATGATTAAACTGACCTTGCTGAATGAGAACAAAAACAAAGCTGTATTATGTGATAGAATGTCCACACAGAGAGTGAATAATATTATTTACATGTTATCAATTATCTCAAAGATTTGTTAGAACCCATTGGAGGTCACATTCAAGGAAAGATTACATTAGATAATGTAACAAATCAGACCATCTAGATTTGGCAGCAGATGACAGAATGGCTCAGCAAACAGATCTAGTTCATCCTTCTATCAGGTTTATATAGGCAGCCTGATAAGTAGTTTTTTTTGGGTGGTATAGACTGTCATACAAACATAAACATTATGTTTCGTTCACAGACACAGATGAGATGTTTGAAAAGACAATGCTTAATACAGTTTATTCAGTGGAGTCCCCAGATACAGTTCAAAGTACCCATGAATCGCGATCCCATCCTTTTCACTTGGAGGAGAAGAGTCCCTCTATTCTTCTTCAAAGAAGAGAAAGTAAGAAGAAATCAGAAGAAATCTCAGAGCATGAACACAGCTGGAGCATAATTTTAAGCCAGACTGAAGCCTCTGATACCTCTCCTGAAGACATTTTTAGCAGAGCCGACACTGGAGATGGTGACAGAGATCTGGTTTTATATGAGGACAGTGAGGAGGGATCTCAGACCAAAATCAAAGATGATGATTATGCTGACCTGGAAGAAAGCTTTGAACTGTGTAAACTGGAGGACAGTGATACCAAAGCAAACACAGCAACAATTAATCATTTCTTCTCATGCGACAAGGTGCTGGAGTCCAAGCTTTCTCCAGAAGGTGGAGCATGTGCTTTCCCTCTGGGTAAGAATGCTGCTGAACAAAGGTAAGAATACTTTTATCATGTTTAGACTACAAAATGTAAGTAAACTATTATTGTTATACCATGGGCTAGTAATTAACAATATATAATGTTCCATATATATGAGGTGAGCTCAGCAAGCACATACACTTTAAAAAAAACTATTCAAAAATATATGGTCTCTTAAAAAAGAACTCCAGGCAAAGCTATTATTAACTCTTGTAGTGGGGCTAACTCCTCACTGCATGAGTTAACTGTTCATTTTTGTCTAGGTGCTAAAAAAAGTTATACTCACCTGAAGCACTGAACCAGCTTGTTCTTAGACTGGCCTTTTCAGCCTCTCTCCCCCTCCTCTGCAGCGGTCTGAGGGGCTGTAAATCATCACGTTCTATATACAGTGTATAGACGTGAGGACGCTGAGGAACAATACAATGCCATAGCATTGGAGGAGACAGGCTTTAGAGACTGGAGAAGCAGGGAGCCAGCTCAGTTTGGGTGAGAATAACTTTTTTTTGTAGCACCTAGACAAAAACGAGCAGTTAACTTTTGCAGTTCTGGATAAAGCCCCACTGCAAGGGTTAATACAAGTTTTGTCATGTGTTCTTCTTTAATTAAACAAGTCTTAAATTAAATGGGTCTTCCACACAAAACCCCATGAGTCCAGTCAGAGTTAAAAATGGAGTGTAAAGGTGATGGTGGTGCTGTATGCTGTTTCTTCTCTTCGGAATCAAAAAATACTCTGCTTTCTTTAGACACACAATGACAGAAAGCCATGCCATAATCCAGTCTTCTGCATTAGAGAATGGGGTTACAGCAGTAGTGGTGCAAAGTGTAAATCCTCTCTAAATATGAAGTATTTTTTTATAAGATGCAAATGTAAAGCCTTATTTTTTTTTTATTTCTATTAAAGTGTTCCAACCCAAACATTTTTTTACATTTTTGGATGGAATGGGTAAGGTTTAGAACACATGTCATGTTTCAACTGCTATCCAGTGCTTCTTGTCCTGCTGACAATGTTTTTGCAAGACAGGAAGTGAGGGTAATTTTCCTGCAGCGAGACAGAAAAATGCTTTTCTTCAATAACGTAGTGCAAGAGTAGAACCGCTGTCAGATTTTGATCTCTGTTTGTGTCCCGGTCGCAGATTTTCCTTTACTGGTGATAGTGTTATGAGCAAAACATTGAGTGAGGGTAAATCTCTCTAACAGAGTCCCAGGTTCAGTAAAAAGGTTCTGATTCTTCACTCTAAAACTAGAAAATGTTTTTGGCTGAACATCCACTGTAATGTTGCTGGTTTCAATTATGCTGGCACTGACATAAAATATTATTTCACCAAGTACTAAGATTTACAGTGCTAGTAGTGTAGGAAGTGGCAAGTGGATCTAGTAATTTTGCCTTAAAAAAACTTAACCCCGTAATGACCGAGACCTTTCCCCCCCCCATTTTTTTGCACCCATGAGATTATACACATTTTAGTCCTACAAATTACTTAAAACCCCCAAACATTATATATTTTCTGAAAGCCAAGACCTTGTAGAACATAATGATGGCAGTTGCAAACTTTTATGTTGCATGATATTAGCTCAACTTATTACCAAAACCAAAAATGTAGTGAAAAATGCACTTAAGTTAAATGTAGTGCGCCAAAACACAATAAAATTACCATTTAAAAAAAAATGTAATATAAAAGATGAGGTTACAACGATTAAATAGATATCCAACATGCCCAGGTTAAAAATTGTGTGCATCTGTGAAACGGCGACAAAATGCAGTACCCCAAAACGTCCCTAGATGACCTACAGCTCATCAGTTTTGAAATACGTGTAAATGTTGGCCCTAGAATTATTGCTCCCACTCTGGCGTGCGCGGCAATACACAACATCTGCAGCACGATTGTTGTTTTTGTACATATACACACCCGACGCGGGTTTATGTTATTACGAGCATGCTCGCGGGAGTGGGGGACTTTAAAATTATTTAAACTTTTTTTTCATTTGATATTATTTTTAAAAACCTGTTTTTTTAATTTATTTTTTACTTTACTTTAATTGCTATCACATAGGGGGGTTTACAAGCCCCCATGTGATAGCAGATTGGTGGTGACAGGTACTCTTTAAGGTGATACTGGGGGTCCAAAAGACCCCTATCATCACCTTTACACTTGAAAGAAGCTATTGATTGCTTATTTCTGGGCTTCGCGTCGTCCCGGTCCCATAAAACAGGGAGGAGACCTGGTGAACAAACGTTCACCACTCTCCTCCCCAGCTTCCTGCCGACACCAGAGACGTCCTGGTGTGTGTATTTCTTTGTTGTTCTCTAAATAAGAAGTAGCTATTTCTGTTTATCACTGAGTTACAGCCTGTGGAGATGTTGTGTAACTCCGTGGATCTCTGATACAAAGTTCCATACTATATCTAGAAAAAAAAAACACCAACCATACACTCTAATCCCCATGAGTACCTCAAGATTATATGTGTAAGTCCTTTTTATATTAGTGTCATTTAACGGTGCAATTTATAAGTAACATTCGGAATGTTATATACTGGAAGTGGCTGATAGAGGATGCCTGAAAACAGGTGCATTTTAATATTTAACACATCTCAACTAAATAACAAATAAAGCATCAGTGAACTTTATCTGATGGGTTTCTGGTTTTACTGGTGGTAAATCTCCGCAGTTCATTTCTAGTATTAACCTTATCTAGAGGTCCTCCACTAGTGGCTACCTGATGTGGTTCCCAGGCAGATCATACCTCTTTCAGGCAGCTATACCATGCAGAATGATATTAATTTGGCTGCATGTGATACAACAGCTATGACAGCATTTTTAATCTGATCAGCAGTCCTGCGTTGTAAGGGTGCCGAGGGCCCACAATGATGAAGCATTTGAGTGTTGAGAAGAGCGCCGGGAAAGCGAGAGATAAGGTAAGTACGGTATAACTGCTTTGTCTCTTACCCCTAGAAAAAAAAAGCTTTTTTATTTTCCCCGGAGTTCAGCTGCATTTCATCTCCTAACTGAGGCCCCTATCAGGAGACAGCAGGCAAGTATCTGGGGTGAAAAACACAGTTGCTGGATGTGTTTCTACATCTAAAGTTTGTGCACACAATTATCAGCTTGCTTTTCTATTTTTAGCAAAAGCTGTCAGAATCCGGTTGCAAAATGGGCAGGTAAGCAGCAGATCAGGGACTTTGTGTTTTTGTGGAAGAGGAAGCACCAGGGTTCTTAGAAAACCCTGATGTGTCAATATGGCATGATTCTGTCACATTGCAAAATACTGTATATGCAAAGATATAATAAAATAATATGCCGAAATAATATGTCAAAAGGAAACCCCCCACCACATGCACACTGCCACATACAGGTGAAACTTGAATATTTAGAATATCGTGCAAAAGTAATTGCAGTAAGTGCTGCAAAAGGGGCCCAAACCAAGTACTGAGTACATATGCATGCTTGTACTTTTCAGAGGTCCGATATTGTTCTATGTACAATCCTTGTTTTATTGATTGCATGTAATAATCTACTTTTTTGAGGTTGTGGATTTGGGGTTCTTGGGGTTTTCATGAGCTGTAAGCCATAATCATCACAATTATGACAAATCACGGCTTGAATTATCTTGCTTTGCACGTAATGAGTCTATCTCATATATTAGTTTCACCTTTTAAGTTGCATTAGTGAAATAAATGAACTTTGCACAATATTCTAATTATTCGAGTTTCACCTGTATACTCTACTTAGAAAGCATTGTGCCAATTATGCTCTTAGCCTTCGCTGAGATTTTCCTGTCTGCAGGACAACAATATAATCACCAGCAGACAGAGTGATTCTTACTGAGCTGGTAACTATGAAGTTAACTCTTTACACTCACACACACGCACACACGTAAGGTAGCCGTCACCATGTGTTTAAGGGGACACATGCATCATTCACTACATATGTTGTTGCATTTCAGACCTTTAACCCTTTCGCTGCCAAGCCCTCCGGAACATTTTTCAAATCAGCTGGCCAAGCCATTTTTGCATTTTTTGCATTTTTTTCCTATTGATTTGATTTTCAACTGCTGGGTGGTTCTCAGTGTGTAATGACAGTTCAGCATCTCCTGGTTACTTAGTAATCAGGGGCCCTGGACTGTCATGAGAGCTTGTTTACAGGCTGTGATGTAGATCACAGCCTGTTCATTCATAACTGGGGACACATAGTACTATTGGTCCCCAGTTATTTACAAACACCGGAGTGATCAGACGATCGCTCCGGTGTTTGCTCTGCACAGAGGGATCGTTAAACAGTCTGCAGTCTGCTGATCAGTTCTACTATAAGCTGATGGTCGCTACAGCGACCATCAGCTTATAGTAGAACTGTAAATGCCAGGTCCGTACGGCATACTGAGTTGGCCAGCTGGAAGCACTTTTCTAGCTCCGTATGCCATACGTCCTTGGCAGCGAAAGGGTTAAAGGAGAGTAAAATATACTTTTCTCTATACTTAAAGCAAGCGTGAGACACTGCAGCTGTCACACACCGGCTCTATATATCGAGAGCTGAGCAATGACTCAGCTCACAGTCTCCTCTCTGCAGAGAGTAGTAACTGAGGGTGGCATGGTGTTCATTACTAATTCCGCATTCTCTCCACACAGTTTGGGGATAATTAGACCTCACTATCATCACACTGAAAAACTTAAATGCCTGTTAAGCAACACTTACTAGGTTTCCCTGCACACGTCAGAGGGAGAAGAAGAATTTTTGGGGCCATAGTTTTTGTTCAACTCTAAACTGATCAGCTGTGAAGACTTTTAATGCATCACCTATTTACAAATTGTGCACCCCAGTGCACATACAAAATGTACCTGCACTACAGCACTTCACAGTGCAATACAATAGTCAATATGAGTGAGCATATAGCTGGACTGAACATTTATAAATCAGCCCCCTGGAGTGTTACATTATGCTGTGGTAAAGTACAACAGCAAAAAGTTTCCCAGCACACTCACCAAAAAACAAAGGTTTAGATACACGTCTTCTGCAGAAAATGTGAAAGCTGCACAGCCCGCGCCAAGGCACCTCTATATAGTGCAGTCCTTACTCTAAACAAGATGAAGACTCTCATAGTTTAGTCTGCAGAAGACGTGTATCTAAACCTCTGTTTTTAACCTTAGCGGTGAGACAAGTTTTTTTTGCATGCTGGCTGGTGAGTGTGCTGGGAAACGTTTTGCTGATGTACTGTATTAAGCCCTTCCATGTGCACCTTGCTGTAAAGCTGGTCACAAGTTGATGAGTGCGTTTGCCATTTGTTTTGCATGCTGTGGTAAAGCATGTGGATAAAAATGTGGAAGAGTTTACAGTTATGGTATAAGGGAGGATACAAGAAGAGGATTAGATCACAATCCACCACAGAATAAAGTAGCATTACAGAAGAAGATCTATTTCCTATTTTTTTTACAGTATTGAACTATGAATTGAAGTATGTAAACCGAGTAAGCATTGGGAAGGTGGCTTGAGAGGGAATCGGGAGACCCAAAGCTAATAGTCTGCCCAGGACCCTGTTTGTTCCAAACAGGACAGATTTTGTAGTCCTCAATAGCTGCTGGTATTCTGCATTGTGGTATAATGTATCCCTGAAATTTGTAGTCCTCTATAGCTGATAATATTCTGCACTGCTGTATGATGTATTGCTGGGTTTTGTAGTCCTCTATAGCTGATGATATTCTGCATTGTTGTAGAATGTATTGCTGGGATTTGTAGTTTTGTCACCTTCTGTGACTTGGAGTCAGTGGCTACCAGGGGTGCATTGTTTGCAGTTACGACCGGGTCCCGGTGCTCCCCCACTGTCCTAAAGTCATTAGTCTGTATTGTTTTAGAAAAACTGTCACATGATACTAAAAAAAGCATTGGTAATTGGTATCGACAAGTACTTGAGGAAAAGCATCGGTACTCGTACTCGGTATAGACATTTTTTTATTGGTGCATCCCTACTAAATTGGTTGTACATTCACCTCCCAGACAACATCAAAAAGAAGCAGAAGTAATTTGTCACTCAAGTGAAATTGGAAAAACTGCTGTGAACAGTGCAGGCTAAGACAATAGCAAAGAGATTTTGGCCTTCAAGTGACATTAAAGGACCCCCCCCCTCCCCCAATGCTAGTGTAAGGACTAACGTTAAATGATGGCTCTTGATCCGATCATCTTCTTTCTAGTAGTTTTCAGGAGTCCCTCCTGCGCTGGTGTTGGTCTCTGATCCAGCGCTGACTGCTGTGTGTTCTGCGTCCCACAGAGTCTGTGTGGGTGCACGCTGCCAGGCTGCCTGCATTGTCTTACCTTTTGTCTCTCCTCTTCTCCTGGCTGAAGATCTCTACTGCGCATGCGCCCACCCCATCATCCTTTGCAGCCACCTGAGATTTTTCATATCTTCGGACGGGAGCACGCGGTGGAGACACAGGTAAATTTAAACCTTTTTCGTAACTTTTTTAAAATGTTTTTGCATATGTCTACAGTAGATATATGCAAAAAAAAAACAAAGATTTAATTATCCTTTAAAATTGTGACAGCTCTGCATTTTGGGGAATGACTGAACTTGCCAAATGAGGGTCCCAGTTAGGTCTTCTTTTTGTGATAAAATTTCTGAATCCCCTGAATCATGGCTTGACTCAATATTGAGCCTGCAGAAGAACAGGATAGCCATTTTCCTTGAGCTACATAGAGTCTATTGACTCTTCTCAGCAGCTTATAACTTCACCTCCTTATTTATTTCTAATACTGGATTCAACAAAATCCATACTAAAGGTATCCACTAGTACTCGCCCAAATGCTCCAATGCCTAGCCCGATACTTCTTGTATCAGGAAGCCAGGCAGCGCTGCCCGGCTTTCCTAATTAGTCGGGAAGCTGGCCAATCAGGAAGCCGGGCGCCGTGTAGTGACACAGCGCCCGGCTTTCTGATTGGCCGGGAAGCCGGCTTCATGCTCCCTCGTCATCTCATGGCCTTCTGATTGACCAGCAAGCCGGCCCCATGCTTTCTCGTCGCGTAGTGACGAGAAGCATGGGGAGAGCTTCCTTGCTAATCGGGAAGCCGGGTGGCGAGTAAACACGCTGCCCGGCGTCCCGGCTAATCAGGAAGACAGGTGGCGAGTCCCTAGATAAAATCCCTAGATAAAACAAACAATAAATGTAGACATTTAAAGTGTCCCTATCATTACAGGATGAAAATTAAACCACAGCCACCCTGTAAAATACAAATGCTGTATTCTTAACTTCTTAGAAGTCTGTGTCTTAAAAACAATGTTGCTGATCCCCGACTGCTGCACAACTTGTAGGTGTGTGACACTTGTAGGTGTGTGATGAATATCTGCTTCTCCTGCTGCACAATGTGGTTCTTCCTGCTGACTTTTATGGCATGTAGTAATGTAGGAGCTGGCCGGAAGAACCACAAGGAGGGTGAGGGGGAGCAGGTATTTGACACACCTGGAAGTGTTGGACACGGGGGCAGACCGACCGTTCGGGCACTGCCCAAGAGCCTGCAGCCATGAGGGGGCCCATGGCAGCTGCCAACTGTCACACTTTGTAGGTTAGTGTCCTGCAATGCCATCCTCCAGTGTTATGTCCCGCCGGCTCACGGAGGGTTGCAAATGGGAGGTAGAGGGGCTTCTTGTCAGTGACAGAAGCTTAGGACACTGCTGCCTATCAATTATGTTCATGGCCGTGGCAGAAGGGGCCACCTATATGTGAATACCTGGGGGCCTGGCAGGGGACTCCTTTGGACAGCTGTAGAGTAGCATCCACGCGCCAATTAGGAATCCCTGAGTGCACTGCTCCACCAAGTTCTGCACAGCACTCTGATGGTCTCCCAGTACCAACGAGGAATGAGTAACGGCTGCTCTACACAATGCTGACACTTCTTTTTACACAACTGACATATACCCAAGTCAGGGCAAACAGTAAAGTCCTAGATCTGACCTCTGCACTCTGTGCGTTACTTCCTTCTGACCCTTGCACTCTGTGCGTTAC
>NW_017306596.1:646557-659405 GCF_000935625.1 Nanorana parkeri | reverse complement strand
AGGTGCCGCGCGTGTCGGCATCCTCTGGCAGTCGCCGGAGGACTTGTCAAAATGCCCTGTTTTTTCCGCCCTCACCCTGCAGCGCCCTCAGGCGGCCACCTGACTTGCCTTGCGGTATCGCCGGGCCTGCTCCTGACCGCTGCTCTCTGTATGTTCTCTACTGCTAAGCTCTGCATTATGTACTACTAAACTAAATTGACTACTCAGTTTTGCGTTATTTACTACTGAACTCTGTTTTGACCTAGGTTTTTCCGTCAATTATCCTACTAATTCTCTGGCAATTCACCCAGCATAACTGGCAGAATTGAAGAATCTAGGTCAAAATAGCCAAACCAGAAAAATTAAGCCATTTAGCTCAGCTCACTCTCCAAATCGCCTATATTGGTTCAGATTTTGGAATTCTCCTACCAATTCCCCTGCAATTCACCTTTAAATGAATAGACCTGCTATTTTGAAAATAATGTGGACAAATGATTTCCACAACACAAGAATGCATAGGTGGGTGGGCTTGTGAATGGGTGTGGTTTTTGGGTGGGAGGTGTTTGTATATGGGCGGAACACAAGGGGGCCCCATAATCTCATATTGCCCGGGGGCCCCATATATTGTTAGTCTGCCCCTGTATTGAAGCCACTTGACCAGAATGACATCCAGGCATATAGCATTTCCAGAAAATAGGTCAGCAATGGCAGCTTTCCTATTTTCAATGGAAACTGCAAATGGCCTTTTCCACACACACACATAATGCAGGCATGTTTCTCTTTTTATAATCTGGAAAATCAGAAAATCTACCCTGAGAAGTGACGTGCGGTCATTGCTGGAATGTATGCATGAAGACAGGAATTTGCAGCACGGGATAAAAAAAAGATGATTATTATTGAAAAGTCAATTGTTAAGATGCACAATCCGTTAGCTAAATGTCACTCAGTTATCATTTAGATCTACTGTAAGGTTTGTTTAAAAAAAATAAGTTAAATCATTAGCTGGTGTATTTTATGCAGGCAAAATAAATATACGTATATGTATTGTTTAAATATGTATAATCTATTCATTAAATATTTCAATATTCATGAAAGTCATTCTCACTGGATTTGTTAAAAGAAAATGTATTGATTTTTTTTTTTTTTAAATCTAACTCTGGGTTACGACGAATATAGTCTAAAATAGCTAAAACATTTATTTAACTCAAATGTATTTATTTTTTATAACCTTTTTTAGCTAAAAAAAAAATACAATAATCCACTTTTTTTTTTTTAACTGATTGTATTTTTTGAGCATAGTGATTTGAACAAATGGTCATGACAATTCGTTTTTTAACCAAATACATTGCATCAAATTGGCAAACGTCCATGAAACCAGCGTCAGTCTCTGTGACACTGTAATTTTTATCTGTATTGGTCCTCCTTAAATGATTCTCACTGCATCTGTTTCACACAACATTCAGTTGACTGCTCGGGAGCAGGTGATCATCTCTATTTAGATGTACCACAGACCATGTGACCAGAACATGGTGGAACGCTGCATTCCATGCAAAACAAAGAGGGATGCTGAGGCTACAGTAAACATCTTTACAAAGACTCTGCAGGAAGGGAGCTATCTAAAGCATTTGCAAGGTAAATGTGTTTACAAACACACGCCAGCAATTGTAAACCTTAAACAAGCCTTTATTTTTCACAAAGAAAAAAAAAAAAAGCAGGGAGAGTCGAGAGCCAGCTGTAAGCTAGCAGGATGTAAAGCACCATGGCTTTAGCTGAAGCATCCAGGCAGCTGTACGCTAATACCTAGCAGAATTGGATGCCTTATGTTTTACAGTGATGCTGTGATTTATATTGCGTGTGTTTTGTTAGGATAATATTTTATTGTGCTGATTCGACCTAATCTATATGCGTGCCATTTGCTTTCTTCGTAGAGTCTATTTTTAGCAGCAGCAGTGTGAATCATATATTGTACTGCTGTCTATATTGGATAGAAAAACCAGCTTGTTCTGTTGTTTCAACGTTCATCTTGTCTTTCAATGCATGTGGGCTGAATACATTTCATTTGAGGTACATTTATAGAGAGCTGTGATTTCTAATCTCGTTTCACCTTTCTCTTATTTGCATCAATCACATTCTTTGATTTGAATCTTTACGTGGCTGTGCAGGGTACAAAGAATTGTACGAGAAAAATAAAAAATTGCAAGGCAATCTTAAAGCTGTTTCCAGGCTGCAAACATGGCATTTTAAATACAGAGAGGTACATGATATTACTGATTATTATTATATAAAGTATAACCCTTGCTGCCATGGTGAATGTTACATTGCGGCCTTAGAACTGGGGATGTATATGAGCCTTCCCCTCCTCCAAATGCAGCCTCTGGCTGCTGCCGTTCGAACACTGTAATGGCTTAAGGGGGAGAGAGTGTAAGAACAGATGGCTCATCGTGTACAGTATTTCAATGACCCCTATCAGTACCGTGCACGTTTATGGGCTTGTAAGGGGCAATCTAAAGAGACAAAGGAACCTTCTGCAATTTCAGATTAAGGCCCTGTTCACATTGAGCGGTTCGCAAATCGCGCGTTTGTCTCGCGTTTTGCATTTTGCGCGATATCGCGCAAATGCTTGCATTGAGCAAGCTTGAATCGCGGCAAAATCCGCTCCAAAAAGGGTCCTGCTGTAGCGACACACGACAGCAGGACCCTTTGCCCCATTGCCAAGCATTGGAGCGCGATATCGCGTGGTAAATAGCCGCGATATCGCGGGAATTACCGCGCGATAAATCGCTCAATGTGAACGGGGCCTAAGAGTAGGAATTACAGTTGTTTTTCAAGGAAGGATGCAAAAAATTAAGTTGTGTATACTACATGTGTAAAATGGACTAAAATTTCAATTTAGTTATATAAAAATAGAAAAAAAAGCTAAACAAATGTATAACCCGTATATAAGCTAAACCGTAAGCTTTGAAAGGGGTTAAATTAAATCTAAACCATAACTGGATGACATTTATATTTCTAAAGCAATGTGTGTTATAAACAGTAAACATTTTTTTTCATAAAATACATTTGTTACCTTTTTTTAATTTAATCTCAATGTTGCTGATCACCTTCACCCTCTTTCAGCCACTTCCTGTCTACATGCACTTGCTCCATTGTTGGCTACCCGTCACTACTCTGGACCAACTTCTTGATGGTGACAACAGCGGACCATGCCAGTACAATGTGTATCAGCATGGTCACTTAATAGTCTCCAGCTGTGGCGTATGTGACAGACTGACAACACAGGAGCAATTGTCACCCAGTAACAGGAAGTAAATAAGAAACTTAAAGTGATATTAAAGCCTAATTTTTTTTTTAATTCTCCTTTAAGGAGACCCTCCTTTGCTGGAGGTTGTTGCTTTTTTACTTTAAAAGTTTTTAATTCCTCGTTTTTTAGTGGGTCCCCGCAGCACTCTTCCCCCGCCCCTGCTTGGGTGCCACCATCGTTCTAATGGAGGCACACGTGCGTGCTCGTGCCCACTTGTTTCCGCAGTGGTTGTGTGCGTCCATAGACACACACAGCCCTGTGGCAGGCCAAGCCCCTTCCATCTTTGATTAATGACAGAAGGAGCCTATGACTCCTCTGCCATTAGTATCCTCCCCCCCGCAACTCGGAAGTTCGGGGAACATTTCCCGAGTCTGGCTTGGGGTTAAATTTCAGTACCAAGAGTGTCACTTACCTTGTCCCTGCAAGCCCGCGGTGTCCTCTGCTGTACGTGGCCGGACGATGCCGGCATCTGAGTTTTAGTTTTGTTTTCGGGCGTCACAGCAGGGGGCGTTACTTTATCATACCTGGGATGTCTACTGGACTCTTGTTTGGACAGATTTAGGTGAGTTATTCCTAAGATTTACTAAGAATTACAGGCCTACAATATAAAACAATAAATTGCCATGAAAAACAATGTACCGCTTTGGGATGCTAAAATCCTGAATAATCATACCGCCAGGGAGGTTAATGGTAGGTAGTTTTTTGGCATGTCCACACATGCCTGCACTATAAAATATGTTCTGTTGTAGGCTGCAGGCTGGTTTACATTCTATAGTGGGGGTGGGGAATGATTCCTTGCGTTACAACAACACATGGCACTGTTTTGTGACTGACACTGACATCAGGTGAGATGCAGCATGCCGGCATTGTTCCACAACATGCTGAAGGCAGCATTGCAGCAGTATAAACAGGGAACGTAGAAACATTTGTTTTCTTTGTGTCCTTGTGGTGGTGTCATTGATCCAGTGCAGAAAAATGCCAGTCACAGCACACAATGTGTCTTAATGCAAACTGCAGTTTTAATGGGAAAAAAAGATAACTTAGGAAATGATATTAATATGTCAATATTTAAAAATAAAAAAAGTTTTGCTGTGTAGGGATTGTATTTATATCGTACATAGGTGCAGCCATATTCAGGCTACACTTCCTGCTTCGCAATGTCATACCATGGCTGTGTTCTACTGTACCTTCTTACATCTGTCAACCTTTTCTTTGAAAATAATGCACACCCTGTTTGGGTGATATCCCAACAGCTACCTCCACACTGCAGAAGTGAAGTGCTCATTTTTGTCTAGGGGGTTGGAGTAAAGCACTTTTACTTACCTGACCCACTCCCCCCAGCGGTCAGTGCTGTCCTCTTCGCCCCCTTCGCTCTGGCTGGTGGAATGTCCCTTGGCATCCTCGTGTCTAATGCAAGTCTGTGGAGCCTTAGACTGCAGGAGCAAAGCCAAGAAGAGGCTGTGGGGCCTAGCAGCCTGGAGGTTTATGGCTGGACCACGGCATCCAGTGATTGTAGAGTTTAATATACCAGCTTTTAGTGGCTCATCTAGTCATATCAGTAAGTACTAGAAGATCTAGAATCAGACACTTATTTAAGTTAACAGCATGCATGCTACATAATACATGAATAGAAAAGTCACAGCAAGGGATGTCCCGATACCACTTTTTTAAGACAAGTACTTGCCCTCAGGTGCTTGCCGATACCAGTTACCAACTTTTTCTAAAACAACACAGACTGATGATTTTAGGGCAGTTTCTTACCAGGGCTAAATACAGATGTCACCAGAACTGAACACATGTCCCCACGGGAGAAAACATGTCCCCAAAGCTGAACACATGTACCTAAGGCAGAATAGTATTCTGCTTTGGGGACATGTACTCTGAGAATACATGTCCACAATGCAGGGTACATGATCCCACAGCAGAACACATGTCCCTAAGGCAGAATAGTATTCTGGTTTGGGAACATGTGTTCTGCGAATAATCACCCGGGCGACGTAGACATGTGCAGTGGCTCTGCGGGCACTCGACCTCACCGGCCTCACCCGGCCTCCCCCACGTCCAGTCTCGCCGACTATCTGCACTGCTGGCCCCCCCGACCTTCATTCATCTACCGGCCCAGAAACCCCCAGGTTCTAGTCCTGGGGCGGTAGTTCCACCCCCGGGGCTGTCCATAGCTATGCCTGCGTCGGGAAGGAGGAGATAGAGAACCGGAGAGGCACTGCCATAGACAGCTATCTGCAGGTCTATCTGCATATGGTAGGCCCAAGGTTTTCCAGGCCTGGGCTCCAGTCCAGCACCTCAGACCCAGGTAACAACCTGTACCAAAGACCCCCTGAGAAGATTGCTCAGGATGTTTTGTTAAAGCCATGCCCAACCCACCAAGAAAAAGCTCATCAGTGATTGGTTAACAAACATCAAAGCCAACTATAATGCATCCCTGACTTAGCCCTCTGAATCCCTTAACAGATTCTGGAATATGCCACATTTTAGGAAGCCGCTGAGAACACCATAATGGAGAAATCTACTATGGCAAAACTGAAAATAAGCACAGGTTTAAACAGCCTCAGGAATCACATCCCTAGAGTGTATAGTTATTAAAGGAGAACTATGGGGTCAGTGCTTTTCCCCATAGTTTTCCTAAGGGTAACGGGAGGACACAAACTAGCGTCCTCCCGTCCCCCAAAGCTCAGTATACTACGAGCTACAGCTCACGGTATACTGAAACGCCACAGCCGGGACGGATCCCGACATCACTGTCGAGATCCACCAAGCTGTGTCATTGACAGCTGGCTCTGCCTCTAGATAGGCAGAGCCAGCTGTCAATGACACAGCTTGGTGGATCTCGACAGTGATGTCGGGATCCGTCCCGGCTGTGGCGTTTCAGTATACCGTGAGCTGTAGCTCGTAGTATACTGAGCTTTGGGTGACGGGAGGACGCTAGTTTGTGTCCTCCCGTTACCCTTAGGAAAACTATGGGGAAAAGCACTGACCCCATAGTTCTCCTTTAACATACGAAAAGCAGCGCAGTTTTATTAGCAGTAAAATGACATGGCAAAGCTATGTTGCAATTAAGTTTTGTGTTTAGTGGCAGATTGGTTGACATATTGTCCTGCAGCATTGTTTTGGACCATAATAAATCTGATGCAAACATAGGTTTTTCAGTCCAAACACTCTTATCTTACTGCAAATGCGTCTATTGTTTACTGGTAGATACAGTATAATAAATCCTAAACTTAAAAAGGTTCTTTGATCTTAGGTTATATTGTTTTTACCTTAGAAGTTTTAGTTCACTGGCCAAGAACAAAATTTGTATTGTACGTTCTAAATAAACTGTTGTCAAATCTAAAAAAATTTTTTAAAAACCTTTAAACCTTTAACCTTTATATATAAATAATCAGTATACTGTATAATCACCAAATACATTTATAAAAACAATCACAATTAAAAAAGCAATAATAAATTGTGCCAAATTGTGACACTCAGAATTACAAATAATGATGAAAAACTTCCAAACACTATATTGTGTAGCAGTGTCCAGAAAAGTCCAAAGTGCAAAAGGTGTCCAGATGCAATTAAAAGGTGCTGATGCTCCACTGTGCTTAATCAATCATGCTTCATGTAAAAAAATCCACCATTTGAAGTTTCCGGATTATCAATGACTGTCACTGCATTGCCATGCTTCCCCTATTGTATTCATCCGGTTAAATGAACGGGTACACTTTTGCTAATTATATTATATGATATGTATGTGTGCAACCTAAAGATCCTGTATGCGTATTTCAGATAAGGCTAGATTATTACATGCACTAAGTTAAATTCTCTTCTCTGCATTAATAACCCAATAACTGCATTATTTGACAGGTCTTGGGGACGCCTTGAAACAATTAATTCTCCTTCTTTATAGTCTATTAAAAATATGGAGCAATAATATATGTTTGGAGATGCCAGTGACAGCAAAATAGCTTGCACTCTAAGTAAATAATTAATAAAATACTTTGCAGGTTTGGAAACAATCTTGTAAATACGAACACAGCAATGTGCATAAAGAACATCAATTTTAGAACACTGTAAAAACGTCACAGGCAATGGGTTACAGTATGACCTTTGCAAGCCAAGACCCAGCATGCTGGACCCTGCCACATCACAAAAAAATAGACACTTTTCTAAAACTAAGAGTGCACGTAGCTGGCACAGACTGTTAAAGGAGATCTGCCTATTGTATGCGCTAAGCACCTAAGGCATAAGTCTGTGCTGTTGGCAGCTGATAAGCCACTGCTCTAGCCTCAAAAAGCATGAAGCCTGCAAGGTGGTGCCATTTTAAAGATTATGCTGTCCCTTTCCTTCTTGATCCATGAGTTATAATTGTAAGCTCTTCTGTAAATGAATAGCTGTTCAGTTTTTCTTGACCCCAGGTCTGTTCAAGCTCAACTTGTGCAGTACATACGTTTCAGCAAATGCTTCAGGGATTTTTTCAGTGTGCATGAGTGCTTGTTGGCGGACATAAGTGTTAGCTTATGGGGTTATCTTACATCAAAGCATGTAAGACTTACCTCCTTCTGTTCTTTCTAGTTATAGTGCCTTAATTGCTTCCTGACAATGGTAGTTAAGTATACCATAAGCCTAGTATAAAATCACATTTGCTACTGGTGGCAAGTAAATATTGGGCATGTGCTTCTGCCATTATTACATGCTCCTCTTTTTTATCCACATTCATAATACTGTCACAAGTCTCTCTGACAAAACAATTGTTTCTAAAATCTTTGACTACATTCATGGCATGCCATAAAGATGAGAAATAGAAAATGTATTGCACTGGGCTGGTCCAACACACAAACTAATTCACTGCATTTGGCATGTAGGAACAATTATTTTCCATAAAAACACCAAGACACATGGGGTATTGCTAACCATAGACATACAGTAGGTGGCTGAATTTGAGAGCTCATGCCCTAAAAGAGACCTATAATCCCGAATCATCTTGTCTGTTTACTGGTGGCCAAAGCTCTCCTTATACAAAGATTGACCCACAGCATGTGGCTGAACCTGAGAGAATTACAGTGGGGGAAATGGAAACACCTCCGAAAATAATGCTGGAGCAGGTAAATGAACACGTTTTTGCATATATTATGTAATGCAATAAATTGGGGAAAACTAAAGAAATTAAAATTGACATAGGCCTCATAGGCCAGGATTTACATGATATGAGGGAAAGGGTCACAGAGACAGGAAACCAAATCTACTCCTTGTAAGATGCTTTCTACCCTACCCGTTTATCGGCTACAGAAAGGAAATTTCTGGTAGGAAAAAGCTGATTGTTTTAAAAACTGCATTAGATCCAATAATATCCATATTATAGGACACGCAGAAAAATAAGAGGGACAAACACCAGAAACCTTCATTGAACCACCCTTAATAATACTAACTTTTCCATAGCGTTTGCCGTCAAAAGAGCACCTGAGTGTCTGCTAAACAGTCACCTACAGGCGCACCACCCTGGCCACTCTTAGCTAAACTACTGAACTGTGAGCAGCACAACCTGCAGTTTCAATATTTCCAGACTTTTGAGTTGAGTAATTGAGTTACAGGAACGCAGAGCTAAAGTTATTGAAACCAAACAAAAGCTTTGTTTTTTTTATGGCCTACCTGGCATGATTATGGGTGCTTTATAATGGGAAAATACATTTTTATGCAACTCCAGGACATGCACTGGACTGGCCTTGTACCAAGTAGTGCCTCACTTGAGGTATCTTCATCTATGCTTACATGGATGGAAACTGGCAACTATTATTTTCAGTGAGTTCCAAAAAATGTTTTAAATACCTCACATTATCCACAACTAGGAATGAGATTCGCAGCCAGAAAATATTTTTAGCTAAACAGACATACTTTGAGTATAGTAATCATTCCAGCAAATTGTTGCCCTATATAGCAAGGCAACAATAACCTTTTACCACTATTTTTCAAATCTGGAGTGAGGATGGTTGCATGATCACTGATTCTGAGTGAATATTGAGCTGCTTTTGTGAAGTCTACCAGCACATGTATACCTCAACACTTACTAAATCTCAAGATCATATACAAAAATATCAGGGTGTGTTAACTTCCCCCGAATGCCATATGCTTAAGTTCAGCTGTTATTTAAAGAAATTCCTGGGGATAAAAAAAGATTTGCATCTGGCCCAGATGGCTTGCCTTTGGAGGTGTACATGAAATCCATTGTAACTACCCCACAGATGATATATAAAAAAGCTTTTGCTGGTGGACAACTAGCAAAATCAATGTATGATGCCACCATTGTACTATTGTTAAAAACTGATAAGGATCCAAAGGACTTATTTTGTAGACCTATCACCGACTACTAAACCTATATTAGAAACTAAGATTTTGGCCATTAGGTTGAACTCTGTAACATTATTTCTCATTCATAGTGACCAGACGGAATTTATATCCGATAAACCAGCCATGATTAATGTTCGCAGGGCTTAGGATTTGGCTCAGCTTTCCTGGTATATTCCAAAGATGTCTGCCTTGGCTTCTCTAGATACAGAAGAGGCCTTTGATTCTATAGAGTTGCCATTCCTGCTAGCTTGCCTAGATTTTTTTGTTTAGGCCAAATTTTAGGAAATGGATGAGTATGCTTTATGCTTTTCTATAATCTAATATTTTGGTCAATGGTTTAATATTTTCCTTCTTTACACTTAACAGAGGTTTAAAACCCATTTCCACCTTTGCAGAGATATTAAAACATGCCAGGAACGTACACAGAGTGCACATGAAGCAGGTATATGCAGTTGCTGTATATGAACACAGAAAAGTACATTTTTATGTTAGCTTTCCTCTTCATATCCTCATGGATATGGCAGCCTCTGTGCTCTACAAACAATCTGTGTAAGTTGGAACTGAGCTCTCTCCCCCGTTCATTAGTATTCATAGTGGCAAACCCCAGCACAGTTTATTGTGTGCTAAGGCAGAGCTGGTGTTTAGTGATCATGTTACACAGAATTACAGAATTTACAGCCTGCTTTACAATTTGACCCTGGTGTCAGACTGAGTTTCCTGTGGAGAAAATGTTTGATTTGTGGAATTCATGCCTTAAAAAAATGTTCATTCAAAAAATGAAGAAAGCCTGCATGTGAGTCATGAAAATCTGCACACATATACATCATTGCAGCACCTCTACATTACCACAATAAATGCTAATCACTTACCAAGGTGGAAATGGACTTTAAGACAAAGATGCCCATTGTCTCTGCTCATATTTGCTAATTGCCTCTTGCTATTAACATTGTAAGGAGGAGGAGGGAATGGCTCTCCCAAACTTCTGTACTACTTGACAGACAGTTGAAACAACTATTTATGTGGGCCCTCCCTCAGAGTCCCATTTGGCGCATTGTTAGGGATGCGGGGGTCTGAACCCATTGTACGTCAATAACGTGACTATACAGAGTACCGAACCGACCAAACCGTCACAAGGACATGGCGATACCACTCCCAGCCTCACCCTGCACAGAGAATTCCCAGCTTGTGGGACAACAATCTTAGGCCAGCAGTCACTAGGGTTGGTTAACTCCGCAGTTAACCCTTTACACAAGAAAAAGCAGCTGCCACCATGCGTTTTAACAGAAACAGGCACTGTTTTCAGCAAAAGCTGTGACAAATCAAAAACTTAAACAAAGCCTATGATACCACTGTCTCCTCAGACAGGAATATGACAATTTTCACTATACAGTAGCACTCTTCACGGGGACTACTTAAGAATACTTAAAGTTCTTATTTAGAACGTAGAGATAAGCCTAATGATTTTTAACATTGCCGTTTAATAAAAGAAACAGTGCAAGAAAAAAAATACAGAAAAAGATGTTACGAAAAAAAAGAAGAGACAAATAAAAAGAGAATAAAATTAAGAATACTTAACAGCCCTGTTCAATGCAACAGAAGATGGATCTGGGTGGCTCTCTCAAAGTAAGACGGTTGGTTCCTGATTGTAATGTGTTTCTTCTTTTGATGGTATAAAAGTGTTCTGTGGATGTTACGAGGAGCCATCTTTGGATGGTGCGACAAGCTTTTCATCTGCCCTTGCAGCAGCTTTTTGTCAGTCCTCTAGGGGGTGTTATTGAGCCAGCCCATAAGGGTGAACAGGATGTCCTTTAGACATGGAAATGCAAATTTGGACGAAATTTCTTCAAATTCCAATGGAGCTGAATGCAAACTTATCCAAATGTTATTTTAACATATTTTGGATTATCCAAATTTTGTTCAAAATGAAACTAAATCAGACACGTGACTGTTATCTGGCCAATCAGAAAACCATGTCCGAAACTAAAACGAAATTCCAAAAGATCTGAATCCAAATAACAAAACGAAAGGGGTTCGGACCTTAAACCCAAAAGAAAGAAAAATCCGTAACTAAACAAATGTTTTGCCGGCTTACATGTCTAATGTCCTCCTTTGCTCCTCCCAAACTGTCAATTTTCATTTTAATAAACACATTTCTCTATGTTCATAGTCGAGCCCTAATTAAACTGTAGATTATTGTATTTCATTAAATTAGCTTCAGATCAATCCCAAACTTGGCATGTGTGTGAATTATGTCTGGCCCAGGAGGGTTAATGTGTCTTGTCAGGCCTCCGACCATCGTAACCCACCTATGATTAATATGTGTAGATTTTGTTTGACGAGACACAGCTATTCATGCGAATAATTGTACAATATAATTCTCTGATTATGAAAATAGGGTTAATATTGTAACTCTCAGTGGGATAACCTTCCTTATCCACCAGGCGATCTGTAGGGAATTAGCTGAACTGTGCAGAAAAATGACTGGTATAACTATTTACAACGCCTGTTGTAAAGAGACCATTAAGGCTAATTCACACTAGGACTAGGGAAAGCTTGAGATAAACAATCAGGTTAAAGGGCCCATTCACATCTCCAGACCAGACCAAATTGTTTCCGGACCCAAAATGCATCCTACTGTATCCCTATGCTTTTTCTGGCCTCTGTTCACACCAGCGTAGTCCGTTCCAGACCACACCAGAAAAATACTGCACGTCTTATTTTGTCTGGTCTGGAATGCACTGGAACACAGAAACGCATCAAAAACACAAGAAAAGCATGGAAGCACTGGAACGCACCTTAGAGCTCATTTTAAGCTAAAAAATCAGCTCCGGAACGTGGCAAAATTGGTGCAAAAACACAATGCACTGCATTCCACATCTGGTCCAGATCTGGTCCGAAAAATGGCGTGAACCCAGCCTTAATGCAAAGGACTTTAAATAATCAAAGGGACCAGCTTAGCAGATCTGGAGCTAGAATGAAGAATGTCTAAACAAACTAGGAAGGACACATTCCTTCCAAAGTGAGGGAGATAGAATTCATAATTAATAATGAGATGCTCAAATCTCATTATCGTCACAGATATGACATATGCTAATTTTTTTGGAAGCCCCTAGACTTTATCCCCATAAACAAAACCACTGTAATTTTCAAGTAAATTGTGTTGGGAGTGAGGAGTTTGTGTGTGCCCCCCCCCCCCCCCTCTGTTTTCAACAAAGCTGTTTTCCAC
>NW_017306596.1:642385-646484 GCF_000935625.1 Nanorana parkeri | reverse complement strand
CTAATTTGCTAGAACGATGCTGTCAACCTAGCAAGCAGTCAGGCTCAGCCACACAACATCATTAGTTGCTAGCATACTCGTGGACCTGAGGCTTCCAGCATCCTAACAACCAGTCTTGTTTGGCAGAACAACCTCATTAGTTGCTAGGACGTCTATGGCCTGAGGCTGCCAGCATCCTAGGAAGCAATAAAGCTCAGCCGTGCTACATCCTTGAGACATATTCACAAAGTAGGCTTTGCTACAAATTTGACAAATGTTGGTAAACGCGACAAATTCCTGTTCATGTGAGTTTTGTGGCATTCACATTTGTCGTATGGTGGGGCAGACACTGTACAAGAATCACTCCATATTTCAGGTATTTACAGCCATATATTTTTTACAACAAAAGTAAACATATGTAACAATGATTTTTCTGAAACTCAATGTTTATACCTTATTTAATTATGCTGAGGTTCTCTTATAATTGTAATTGGCACAATTGTAATAGACAAAGGAAATTTGTCTATTTTTTATTTAAAATACCTTTGAAAGAAACTTTCTTTATAAATTAATTGATGGGGGGAGCTCATATAGTAATCTATAACTGGTGCACATTAATGAAGCACAGGAAGATATAACTGTAGTGAATGTTTGCTGATGTCACATTCACGGTTTTATGAACATACCTCTACATGCACATATACATACACAAAATACACCAAGCTCTCACCCACAAGTCAAAAGCTGATATTCCTAAAATTCCTGAACTTTTTTCCTGCTAATGCCTGATGCTATTGTAGGGATGTAGTGTTTTCCCTAAATTCTTTTGTTTCTTTTTGTGATCTGTCAGTGTAGATTTAGTCAGCTGAGCTGTGCTGGCTTGTGTTCTCTAAGTGTGCAGTGATTATTCTTAGTCACCTGCTGTGTGAGTGTTCTCCAGCAGAGT
Source organism: Nanorana parkeri (assembly GCF_000935625.1). Taxonomy (NCBI): domain Eukaryota; kingdom Metazoa; phylum Chordata; class Amphibia; order Anura; family Dicroglossidae; genus Nanorana; species Nanorana parkeri. The sequence continues at coordinate 645,559 of NW_017306596.1, read as the reverse complement.
GTGCTAGAGATAATGCTTCATATTAAGGATGTTTAATACCTGGCCAATCAGTAGGTCTGGGAAGCCTGCTGTGCATGCTGGGATAGTTATTAAGAGGGTTATTCACAAAGCTGCTGAAGGCAGCCGAGTGAATAGCCCAGCCGAAGTGAAGTGAGCCGAACGCTGTTCGGTTATTCACTTCTGCTCAGTACGGCTGATTTTAGCCATGCATCAGCTAAAATCAGCCATACATCGGCTCTGTACGGCTGCCTTCGGTCAGCCGAACATGCTCTGTATGTTCGGCTGAGCCATAGTGCAGAAGGAGTTCGACTCCAACATCTGGATTGGCTGAGCCGAAGCTCAGGCAGCTCGCTCGCTGCCACTCACCATTATTCTCATAGAGTGTCCGTGAGTGATTAGCCGAATAGAGTGTCAGTGAGTGATTAGCCGAATGCCGCCGAGCGCCATTCGGCTTGGCTATTCTGCTCGGTCCCTCTGAGGTATTGAGCAGAATAGAAAATAAGTGAAATACATTTAAAAAAATTCGAACATTTGTTTTAAAATGTATGAAAATTAAAAAGAAATTAAAATAGTTTAAAGAAACTAAAAAAAAGAGAAAAGGAAAAATTATTTTTATAACCGCCGACAAAGATGCCGGCAAAAGAAAAACAATTGGACGGAGCTAGCAGTGACAGCTAGCTCTGCCCAACTGTTTCCTATTGGCCGACACCTGCTAGAGTCTTCTAGCAGGTCCCAGCCAATGAATATCAACTGGGCAGAGCCAGCTGTGACATCACAGCCATCTTCACCCAGTTGTTATTGTTTAATGACAGATCAGCGTCCCCAGGTCATTTGGGGATGCTGATCTGTCATTACAACTGGGCGGAGCCAGCCATGAGATCACGGCTGGCTCCGCCCAGCTGTCTTTTGCAGGGCGAACAGCTGGCCCTTTGGCAGACCGTTTGCCCCGCTTCGGCTGTCACTTCGGCTCATTCGAGCCGAAGCATATGCCTTTGGCGATATGCCTTTGCTGTAGGGGCTATTGTGAATAGCCCCTACAGCAGCCCTTCGGTTCGACTGAACCGAAGGGCTCCGACGGCTTAAGGGAGCCGAAGGATCAGCCAAAGCTACGGCTGTATCCTGCAGCTCAATAGTGAATAACCCCCTTAATATCTGAGGCACTTCCTGGTACAGTGTCTTCACTCCAGAGTTTTCACCATGAGAGGAAGCATTAGTGAATAACCAATCTATGTCCCAGGCCTGAAAGCCAAGGGGTATGGGAGGCTGTGTGGATCTCCTGTCATGGGAGGTGTCTTTAAGATACTGGCTGTGTTGGAGTGCTACAGTCCTTGAGGAAGCAGAGCTACAGTTGTCCCCCACAGCGATGGAGACTGAATGACACCACATGATCCTTCCCACTGCTGTCCTACCTTGATTTAAAAAAATGAGCATACACAGGAACCTCCGTTCTACAAGGAGCCACTTATATTGAGATGTATTCAAGCCAGTAGATTTCTGTGAAAGAAGGATCTAGGTAGCTAGAAGACCATGCAGAAGACCAAAGACTGTGATTCAATGTAATTCTTCAGGTATCCAGTGCTTCCTCCATCCTCTTTCCCTATTCTTCATGCACATGCTTTTAAAGTACCATAAAATCTATTCAAAGTGACTGTCGCCCATCATTTTACCAACAAAAGTCAGTAACTTCACCCTGAGAGGAATGTGCCTGAGACACTTATTGCCAAGTAAGTGAGTCTGGGACATTCGTGATGTACCTATTGATTGTCAGAGAAGCCATATCTGCCAAAACTGGTTACCAATAGTGCTACACTACAGAATAAGTATAGAACCTTTGCTGTCAGTGTGTCAGAAACACCAAAACAAATGTAACATGGCCCCTTTGGCATGTGAGAAAAAATTCCAACATGGACAGTTATCATCAAAACAAGTGTCCTCATCTGGAGATTTTACCCTTACTCCTGTTTCTCTGATGAGTTTGTATTTATACCTTTTTTTCTCACTTTTTGGTCCTACTGGCAATGGTCACCAGGACAGAAGGTGAGAACAAATCTCAAAAACAAGAGCAGTAACCTGACAGACAGTGCCAGAGTCTCTGCTGCCTACTAAAGTTCTGTAATTTTTTTTTTCCCAAAATAGATTTTTATTTGGTTTTATCAGAACAACAAGCACGAGTAGTGCCACATATTATACAAATTGTGCAGATAAAATAACAAGAAGAAAGAACAAAACATTAGTTACTGCTAAGCAGAGGTTGATATTCTTGCAAGGACAATAGTCACAATTACTATCAATTAGGGATGTCCCGATTCCACTTTTTCAGGACCAAGTACAAGTACTTCCCCGCATGTACTTGCCGATACCAATTACCGATACTTTTTCTTAAAGGGACAGTTGACTTTAAATGATCCATAGTACAACTACATGCTATGTACTATGGATCGTGATTTAACCTATTCATGTTAGCAGTGGAGAATTGTAACTCTACTGCTGGTGTGTAGTGGAGGTGTGTGCAGTACATATACATTACACACGTCCAGTACACTATAGCAATAGATTTACAGCCAGCCCTGTCCCAGCTTCCCTCACTCACAGTTTCACTCCGATCCCTGTGCCTCACGCGGTGTCTCTTGTAGTCTCAGATCGCTGCATCTCGTCTCGGTGCTCAGCTTGTGGGAGGCGCTCACTATTCTGCCCTGCTAACATGAATAGGTTAAATCATAATCCATAGTACATATACAGCACACATGTCCCGTACACTGCAGTAATAGAGTTACAATTATCTCCTGCTAACATGAATAGGTTAAATCATGATCCATAGTACATAATAGTACGTAACATGTATCATTTAACCCATCCATGTTATCAGTGCAGAATTGTAAATCTATTGCTGCAGTGCATTCTATATGTCCTGTATATGTACAGGACATATAGAATGCACTGCAGCAGTAGATCACACAAAAAACGTAGCCCAGGCCCCGTCTTACTCACTGTTGCCTCGATCGCGGTGCCTCACGATTTTTCTCACAAGTGAGGACGTCATCGGCACTGAGCTGGAGAGGAGCGTCGCGTCAATGCTGCTCCGGTTGGCGGCGCTCCAGATGGGGTCCTAATTTAGGTGGCCGGCAACTGCCTGGAGTGCCGCCCACCAGAACAGCAGTGACGCGACGCTCGGCG
>NW_017306596.1:598149-642281 GCF_000935625.1 Nanorana parkeri | reverse complement strand
GGAGCGACGCGTCACTGCTGTGGGCGGAGCTCCAGGTGGAATCCTCTGGGCAGTCTCCAGCCACCTACATTAGGACCACAGCTGGAGCTCCGCCCACAGCAGTGACGCGACGCTCCTCCGCACAGCCACCACGGAAGGTAAAGTTTTAAAAAAACATAGCGCAAGCTTCGGCGCTTTGCATCGGGGGATTTTGACAAGTACAAGTACTTGTCAAAATGCCCTGTATCGGGCCCGATTCCGATGCTAGCATCGGTATCGGGACATCCCTACTATCAATCATCACTTCTTTCAATAGTCATAGACTGTTTGAAGCAGGGAGAGTAAAGAAGAGAGAAAGAAAGAGATAGAGAAGGCAGATCAGAGGAAAGAAAAGGAGGAGTCACACATTATCGTAGCTTAGGAATCCACCATTTCCACTTATTGTGAAAGGAGGTTAAGGTACCACTTTTGATCGCATACAGTCTCTCAAGATCATAGTGCAAGGTTAGAGTTTGGTGGGTTTCACGGACAGAAACACTAACTGAGCTTCTCCAGTGTCTCACGATTGTGAGCTGAGCTGCCAGCAATGTGTGGACAACCAGTGCTCGGAGAGGCACCGGAAAGGGGTCTATGCCAATGAGCAGGAGTCCAAGCGCTGGGTCAGGAGTAGTAAGGCAACCAGTTATCGTTGATATCCACTGAAAAATGCCATTCCAGTAGCTCGTCAAGGACTTACATCTCCATAGGATATGGAGAAGGGTACCCGTCTGCCCGCAATCCCTCCAGCACAACGCTGAGTTGGCCGGTGTGAATTTTGCTATGCGATAGGGCGTGAGGTACCACCTTAGAGAAATTTTATGAAAGAGCTCCCAAAGGTCGGCACTCTTCGTGGCAAAGTAAATGGAGCCGCATGCTATCTCCCATGACTCAGAGGGTAAGGTCACAACCAGTTCCCTCTCCCAGGCCAGAAAGGCAGGTAGTTTAGTAAAAGACCTCTTGTGTTGAAGAGAATTATAAAAGAGCGAGATACCCCCCTTACGGGAGGGCGTGTATGAGAGATATTTCCGGATCTGTTCTGGCACCCGAGGCCATGCTGACAAGAGAGAAGGCAAAGCGTGCGAGATTTGTAGGTATCTATAATAATCTTGCCCCGTCAACTCGTATAGTGAGCACAGGTTCGGGAAAGGTTGCATGCATAAGTTATGTAATAGGTCCTGGACCCAACTGACACCCTTTTTAGACCACCGTTCATGTGGGAAGTCCGGGATAAGGAGTGCTAGAGCTGAAAGTGGAATTGGGGGAGTAACTAGCTGGTCCCCGGGTGACCTGGAGTGCATAAATACGCGCCAGGCCTGTATGGTGGCCTGGCCGCCCACTCTAGGGTTTTTAATAAGAGAGGTACGGGAGCACTTAGGTTTTTTATTGTGCCAAATGAATTTAGATAGAGCGGACTGTAAGGACTTGAAGTATCCAGTGGGTATAGGTATGGCTACAGTCCGGAATAAGTACAGGAGCTTGGGGAGAATAAGCATTTTAAATGCCGCTAGTCTAGCCGTCCAGGACAGGAAACCCCTACCCAGCGCCTGGAGCTCCGATGGGAACCGTTCCAAGAATGCAATAAAATTACATTGAAAGAGCCGGTTCGTCGCTTCAGGTATATTGGTCCCCAGATATGGGATACTACTGGTCGTCCACTCAAAGGGGTAGTCAGCCTGCAAGGCCTTACGAGGAGTCGAGCCCAGGTTTATACCCATAGCATTACATTTACCAACATTAAGTTTATAATAGGACACCTTGCTAAAAGTGGTTAGGATCTGCATTGTCCTCCGCAGGGAAGACTCCAGAGCCGTGAGGGTTAACAGAACATCATCAGCAAATAGCGTGACCTTCTGTGAAGGGAGGGTGGGGTGAACACTGATCCCCCGAACTTCTGAATCGGCTCTGAGGGACTCAGCGAGGGGCTCTATCAAAAGGTTGAATATCAAGGGGGATAAGGGGCATCCTTGCCTCGTACCATTAGTAATGGTGAATGGCGAGGAGAGTCCACTGGAGGTGAACCCCTGTGCAGAGGGGGCAGAGTATAATGCCATGATCATATCGGTGATTCTACCATCAAACCCGAACTTCAGGAGAACCCCCCGGAGATAGGACCAGTTGACCCTGTTGAATGCCTTCTCTGCGTCCAAAGCCAGGAACAGAGAAGGCGCCCGAGAGCGCTCGACCTGTGTTAACAGGTTGATAACCCGCCTGGTCGCGTCCGGAGCCTCTCGACCCAGCGTGAATCCCTTCTGGTCAGGGTGTAGCAGGGTGGGCATAATGTCATTGAGACGTTGGGCTATTAGTTTGGCGTAGATTTTTACATCAGAATTCAGGAGGGAAATTGGCCGGAAATTCTGAGGTTGGTCCGGAGTCTTCCCCGGCTTGGGGATCATAACAATCAAGGCACGAAGCATTTCAGCAGGAAAAGAGGCAGAGGATGCCACGGCGTCAAAGACCTTAAGTAAGTGAGGGCTGAGTGTAGAGGCGAACAGTTTGTAATATTCGTTGGAGTACCCGTCTGGGCCAGGGGATTTGTTATTGGGCATGGATTTTATGATTTTGTTCAACTCCGTGTCAGTAAATGGAGATTGGAGTCTATCTAGTTGGGAAAACGTAAGCTTAGGTTAATGAAGGGACCGCAGAAACCCATCAGGACAAGTGGGTTGGTGGGTAGGTGCTTCATCTCGTAAGTTATATAAGGATTTGTAGTATGCGCAAAAGGCTTCGGCTATTTCTTGGGGATGGTATAGTTTGTGGTTGTCAGAGGAGCGCAATATATAAGGGATTCTAGTACGAGCCTTTTGGGCTTTTAGGCGTGAGGCCAGAAGTTTACTGGCTTTACTGCCACTAACATAAAAGTTAGACCTGACATTCATGGAGTGTCGGCAGTGTTGTTCCATGAGAAATTTCCTAAGGTCTAAGCGGAGTTGGGACAGAGTCAAGGATCAGTCAGGACTGGGTTGTCGTTTGTTCTCAGCCTCGAGTTTGCGTATTTCAGATATGAGCTGGTCTAGAGCCCGTGTCCTCTGCCTCTTGAACCTAGAACTGTGTTGAAGCAATAAACCTCTAATATACGCCTTATGGGCGTTCCACAATGTAAAAGGGTCCTCCACAGAGGATGCATTAAGATCAAAGAACTCTACCAAGCTATTGGTAATAGACTTCACCGTTTCAGCCTGCTGTAAAAGAAAGACATTATTACCAATTATTGCCAAACAAAAGAGTTAGAGGTAGGATGGTTGGATGAGATCGACATCAAGACAGGGGCATGATCGGTCCAGGTGATGTCGTGGATGGAGGTGTGTTGTATCCAAGGCAGTAGTGTGCGGTCCACCAGGAACAAGTCTATCCTGGAATATGATTTATGTGGAGGGGAAAAGAACGTGAAGTCCCGCTCACCGGCGTGTTGACATCGCCATACATCAAACAGGCCATTGCTATTGATAGTAGGTTGAAGGGACGGCAGTCGCCTCTGAGGCGAGGAGGTGGAATCCATGACCCTGTCCGGGACCAGGTTAAAGTCCCCACACACAATCAGTGCCCCTTTTTGGACTTTCCGTGCCTTTTTAAGAAGGCGAGTAACAAATCGTGTTTGGTGGGTATTGTGTGCATAAAGGTTCACGATGGTGTAGGGTTTGGAGTTGATAGAGCATACTAAAATGATGTATCGGCCCATCGGGTCAGTGTGTACCTCAAGTTGGTGAAAGGATACAGTGTCTCTGACGGCCACAAGAACACCCCTGGATTTGGAAGTGGCGTTAGCCGTAACGACAGTAGGGAAGCTCCTATGAGAGCACTGTGGTGGAGGGGAGTTACAGAAGTGGGTCTCCTGGATGCACACTATATCCGCGTGGTGTTTGACAGGTTCCAACCATAATGAGCGTCTCTTAGCTGGGTGGTTGAGGCCCTTGGCGTTAAGAGATAGGATCTGTACAGCCATGGGTCAGATAAAAGTAGCGTATGTAGGTGCGTGTACAGTACTCACGGAGTTGCGCCGGCAAACCAGGCCGTGGGCGGGTTGTGGCCGCAGTGGTGAAGTCAGGATGCCGGGTGAGATCTAGGTTGTAGAGTGGGTCTCCGTATAGTGGCGGATGGTACCTCTTCCCATTGTGTGAGGAAAAAAAGAGAAAGAGCAAAGACTGCAAAAAGACAAGTAAAGAGATATCAATGTGGGACAAGTCAAATAAAAAACATTTCCCTGATGGAACAGGGAAGCAGTTATCGCAACTGAACATCAAACTGGGGTGGTAACACCAAAGTGGCCCACTAGACCTCATGGGCTGAGATAAGAACATAACGGCTCAGTTGGCTGTTGTCAGTCGTTTGGTCTCGGACCCCGCTTGCGGGAGACTACTTGCCAATCAGAAGCCGATTTGGTGGAGGACGGCGGGAGGACCTCAGCCGCAGGGGCCATCCACCATTGTTGCAGGAGAGCAAGGCCTTGCTCCAGGGTGGTGATAGTGTATAGATCGCTGTCCTTAGTTATCATGAGCTTAGTCGGAAACCCCCACCGGTAGAGAATTTTGTTGTCCCTAAGGGCTTTCGTGACAGGCACCAGTTTCCTCCGGAGTTGGAGAGTGAACTGAGAGAGGTCAGCGAACACCTGTATCCTGGCATAGGTGGCGGGAGGTCAGCCGGGTTTCTCAGTGCTTTGAACAGCCTTTCCCACACGTGAAAAAAATGGATACGGAGCAAGGTGTCTCTTGGTATGCCATCCGGAAGGTGTGAGGGCTTAGGTAGACGATGTATGCGGTCAATAATCAGGTCTGGCGAGGAAACATCCGGTAGGACCGCTGTCATGAATGCTTGCACATAGGCGGATAGGTCATCGGGGCGGACAGACTCAGGGATGCCTCTTATCCTAATATTATTACGACGTGACCTGTCCTCAAGGTCCGCCACCTTAGTTTGCAGCCAGGTTATGTCGTCCTCCCTGTCGTTGTGAGCGTCTACCAATTCGTTGAAGGTGTCCGCAAAGTCCCCCATCTTATCTTCAATGTGAGTGACCCTCTCCCCCACCTCATGCAGGTCAGACTTGAACTGGTGCACTAGGGCTTGAATATCAGTATTAAGCAAACTCCTCAAGGACACTAGCATATCTTTAAGGGTGGTGTCGGAGAGGGGCTGATTGGCTGTAGGGAAGTTCTCAATGGAAGCGAACAGTTCCCTTGTGTCATCAAGTGCCTGATTAGAAGTGCTCACCACCTCCACTAGGCCCGAAAGCCGGGGCCTCGATTTTACAGGGCTCCGCACTGCTGGGGAGGCGGGCGGCCGTTGTATCGCCGGGGTAGAGCGATTCTGTGTGCTCCTCTGCTTGTCATCCTGTGAGGAGTGCTGGGATCCCTCCGATCTCTCAGAGCCCTGAGAGGGAGACAAGGGTGGAGGATTTTTTAACATAAAACAATACTGTAATGTGTGCCTCACTGTAATCCATGGTTGTTACTCTTCTCTTTGCTGCTCTTCCTTTTAAATCTGTATCTGTTCTCATGCTCTGCAGAACTTCTGTTTTGCAGCAGACTGCCTTGTCTCAGGAATGGATACACGGTGTCTGTGTATAGGTTTGTATAGGCTTGTAACCTGAGCCAGCACTACAGGAAGAGGCCCTGAGCTGAGAAGGGAAGTTCTCCCCTAGCATGAGAAGACATGAGGATTTAAAAGGAAGAGCAGCAAAGAGAAGGGTAACAACCATGGATTACAGTAAGGCACACATTACAGTATTGGTTTATGTTAAAAAATCTGAGGGTTTAATGTCACTTTAACCTTGATGAGGAACCTGAACTTTAGCACTTTTGTTAGCTTAGAAACAATATAGGCAAGTTCAGATTCAGTTTGATATAATAAAATTCAAAGTCCACTGGGGCTTGTGACACTCTTAAATGAATGCAAAGTAATTATTGACAATGTTTTTTAATGACTCTTTACAAAAGAAAAAGTGCAATAAAACACTCTGTACCACAGTCTCTATGCAACTGTAAAAAGATGTATCTGTATAGTAAATTTCACAGGTACAATGGTGTAGTTGGCACAGGAACACCATAGGGTTGATTTACTAAAGGCAAGCAGCCTGTTCACTTTGCAAGGGAATGTTTCCTTTGGAATGAGGTGAAGCTTTCCTGACTTCCATCATCCAATCATGTGCAACCAAAATTGCTGTTTTAACAAAAAAAGAAAATCCTGGCACGTGATTTGGCATTCTTTTCAAAGTGAATTTTCACCACATTCACTAAGTTAAGAGAAAATGATGTTAAAAAGTGCTAATTTCCTTGCAAAGTGAACAGCCTATTTGCATTTAGTAAATCGACTCTTATCTTTCTTGTAGCACTGTAGTAGGCAAAGAGGAACTCTGTAGAACTCTCCAGTCAGCACTAGTGACCCAACCAGAGACACTACGTACTGTAGAACTCTTTACACATTCATCTCCCAGCAACAAGATTACTTTACTTGTGCTTTAGTGGCAGCTCCCCCTCTGCTAAAAAATGAATACTAATCAAAACTTGTGGAAAAAGTGTTTTCTTCTAGTTTTTTCCTCATTTTTTTTATTTTATTCAGATTAAGTAAGGGGTTAGGTACACATATGTGATACAATTATATAGCCTATCTGTCCTCTAAAAAACTATATATAATATGTGTGGGTACATTTAGTAAGAAAGTATATTACTGCTGTGGAAGAATCACACAGCAAAAATGTAAAAAGTGTGTCAGTCATTTATGAACAGAAACTGAAAACTAGCTCAGTCATGAAGGGGTTAAAATTTGTGACACAGAATTGTTACGGCAAGTAATCTTTCTACACAGAACCAGCACACAACACTCTTAATTGTCTTTACAAACACCATCTCCCCATTTTCTCTTTTCCTCTGCCTTGTTTACAGAATCCACCCCTGTGAGCCCACTGACTACAGCCACTACTTGGAACAGATAACCTCACGTGGGTAAGCCTTCCCATACCAACTGGTCACATAGCCATGTAAACAGTGCACCTGTATTTCAAAGTAGCACTGTTTGGTCCATATGCTCTTTTAAGCTCCTATTTAGGAATATATCTTGCAGCAGCCATATGTAAGTGACATAAGACTGCGAATAAGAGATTCTTTCAGGTGCACATAACAAGGGCTGGGGAAAAAGAAGATATATGACATCACATATGACAGGACAGCTAACCAGGAATATACAAAGAGATATACCAAGCTACAACAGTAGCATGCAGTATTTGGGGCCAAGTACTGTGCTTTAGAACATGCTACAGGATAATGTTTTGCACATTTTATTTATCTTAAACAGTGGGGAAAAAATATGTAATATTTCTAGGATATAATTATTTTTCATGCAGTCAACTTTAATTGCAGGCAAGATAAATCTGCGTATGGTTAGCGCAAACCTAGCTGTAATGACTGTGAGCTGTTATTTTAAAATGTTTTACTTTTGAGTACAAAACATATCAAATTATGTAGGCGCTCTCTCTTCTTTCAGATCAACAGCATTGGATGATGTGGGAATGGACATCCCATACGATGCAGCAGAAATCAGACCTGGTAAGAATAGCCGATGACATCCGCCTGAATTATAAACATGTCTTCAAGGTTTTTAATTATTCATTATGGTAGTGTTGTTCTGTGGAGTTATACCCATACTGTCACAGTAATGTTGAAAATGATTTATTTTTAAACATGGGAAGTGATTCAACTTTATTTTCACTTGTGAAGAAAGAAACCGTTTACATCTCACAGTTTTTTATTATTCTGTAGAACAATCAGCCACACAAAATGTTTGTACATTTCTTTTAAGTAATGTTATATTTATCTATATATGTTATAACTTTTTGCAATTTCATTTCAATTAAACAATCATTTTGTAAATGGTGACCACTTTGTTGTTATAACCATTGGGATGATTTAACAGATGCATTGCAAGGTCTGACTTTGAAAATTGTATCTGGTACAAATAAATGCATTTTTGTGTGGATTTCATAAAAGCATAGTTTTCATAACATTTTGCTGTATTCTTAGAGCCTCCTAATTCATTGGATCTGAATGGCTCTCATGCCAGAAAAATAAAGCTCACAGCTCCCAATATAAACTTATCTCTGGACCACAGCGAAGGTTCCATCTTGTCTGATGACAACCTTGACACCCCAGATGAGCTGGACATTAATGTAGATGATCTTGATACTCCAGATGAAGCTGATTCCTTTGACTACACAAGCCAAGGTAAGATGATGAATACCTGCTGCTTGTCAATACAGCCACATTATTGAGTACACTTTATACTTTGAAGTTATTGCTTAAACTGTTTTATTTTAAACTTGCAGACTAGTGCTGCCCTATTTTGTTTCTCAAGCTGCGCAATGTGATTGTGGTTGATGTTTGCTTCTGTAGCAATGACTCTTGCAGGAGCCACTGGTAATTTTGGGGTTCTTTTCCCTGTTTTATGGTTACTTGCCCTCTTTCCAGATTCAGTAGCACTGCCAACCTTTGCTAATGATCAATCTTGAGTCTTCAGGGTTTTTTTACTACAACTCCAATTCCGCAAAAGTTGGAATGCTGTGTAAAATCTACATAAAAACAGAATGCAATGATTTGCAAATCTCATAAACCCATATTTTATTTACAATCGAAAATAGAAAACATATGAAATGTTTAAACTGAGAAAATGTACCATTTTAATAAAAATATAAGGTCATTTTGAAATTGATGGCAGCAACACATTTCAAAAAAGTTGGGGCATGGCCATGTTTACCATGGTGTAGCATCCCTTCTTCTTTTAACAATACTCTGTAAATGTCTGGGAACTGAGGAGACCAGTTGCTGGAGTTTTGGGTGAGGAATGTTGTCCCGTTCTTGCCTGATATAGAATTCTAACTGCTCAACAGTGCTGGGTCTTCTTTGTCGTATTTTTCGTTTCGAAATGTGACAAGTATTTTCAATTGGTGAAAGGTCTGGACTACAAGCAGCTCAGTTAAGCACCCGGATCCTTCTACGAGAAGCCATGCTGTTGTCATAGATGCAGCATGCAGTTTAGCATTGTCCTGCTAAAATATGCAAAAGAAAAAGAAACCATCTGGATGGAAGCATATGCTGCTCTAAAACCTATATATATCTTTCAGCATTGATGGTGCATTTCCAGATGTGCAAGCTGCCCATTCCATGCGCACTAATGCACCCCCATGCCATCACAGGTGCAAGCTTTTAGACTGAGCACTGATTACAAGCCGGTAGGTCCCTCTCCTCTTTAGTCTGGAGGATGCGGCACCCATGGCTACCAAAAAGATCTGGATCATGCTCAGATATGGCTTCTTCTTTGCATGATAGAGCTTTAACTTGCATTTTCGGATGGCACTGTGTTAACAGACAGTGATTTCTGGAAGTATTCCTGAGCCCATGCAGTGATGTCCATCACAGAAGCATGCCTGTTTTTAATGCAGTGCCTTCTGAGGGCCCAAAGATCACGGGCATCCAATATTGCACTTTGGCCTTGTCCGTTGCGCACAGGGATTTCTCCAGATTCTCTGAATTTTTGGATGATATCATGTACTGTAGATGATGATATATCTAGTCTTTACAATTGTAATAAGAGTTTTGGCTGTGTTAAGTAGTTGGTTGGTTACAAACCTTTTATATGAGCTTATTGGGGTCTTGGTATCATATAGTAGGTAGGATTAGGGTGAGGGGTAGAGCATGGCTTGTTAGGTTACCGATAATGTTGTGGATTTCCTTCCAGTAAGAGGTAATCAAGTGGCATTCCCACTAGATATAGAGGAGGGAGCTTGAGGCAAAAAATTCCCTCCAACATAAGTGGAAGGTTCTCTGGAACATTTTTGGTAGCTTTTAAAGGTTCCTATACCATCTTAAAAGTAGTTTTTTGGTGGATTTCTGGGTATTAGAGCTAATGGAGCATTTGTAAGTGAGAATACAATTTTCCTATTTGACATTTTCCAGAGAAATGTACAGGTCTTCTTTCCACTATTTCTTATAGTAAGACGGTTTGTCAGATAGCTTTCTAGTGAGAATTGTGTGTAGGACTGAGATTATGTATCACCCTTGTAAACCAGTGATGCATATGGTTTTCAGAGTCAGTAAAGGTTTGAGGAAATTATGTTTTTGTTGTGAATTGTGAAATTTGAAAATATGACCAGAAAGGTAGTATGCTAGTAAGACCAAGGGGGTTTAAGTCAGTTCTGTCTCAGAACTTCCAATTTGGGATAACATCCTTCACTTTAGGCATTGTATTGACATGTTTGGTATGTGTGAAAGGTATAGGCAGACCAAGAGAAACATCTGTGTTGCTAGGTATTGGGGTCAGAGGGTCAGGAATTGTAGCTAGATTATATTCTTCCCCAAGTTGAACCAGAATGTTTCAAGTGTCTGTTATTTGTTTAAGTCTCAATTAAATTGTGTTCTTTTGGGAATCCATGAGACCAGATCACATTTCATTCAGAAAATCTCTTCCTGTAAAGGAACCCAATCATTTGAAACTGAATGGCAGTGCCAGTCTACAACCCTAATTGGAGACTAGCTTAGTTGTTAGTTTAAAGTTGGGCAACTGAACTGCAATCAACTAATCAATTTTGAGAATAGTTGTCAACTATTCTCATTATCGATTAATTGGTTGGATCCCCTAGCTCTCTCCTCCATGCTGGGGGGAGGGCACAGCAAGCAGTGGTCGAGTGCAATAGCCAGCCTGCTATTGCCTATTGCAATTTAAAATGGACAATAGCAGACTGGCTATTGCACCAGTCCACTACCTGCTGTATTTACATTCAGCTGCCGGCTGCGGAATCTTGCCACTGGTAGCTGTCATTCCCTGGCTAAAGCTCTTCAAGCGCCATATGCTTACAATACAATTTTTTTTTTTAAATGATAAAAGGTGGGAAAAAAGTCCTTTTCGGTTACCGCATGACAAATTCTGCTGCGGGAGGGAAGTTGCAGTGCCCTTCTTTTCAATGGCACCCCAAACGCTCCACCCATCCACAGTGTGAACTCACGGTACCGCAATGCTGTGCGTTCCAGTGCAGGGCGATTGCAAAAAATTGTGCATGCAGTTTTATTCTGAAGTAAACTTTATGCGTGTAACACTGCATTTGTGTATTTTATTTTATGTGTATATATTTTAAAGTTTGAAAAATAACCCTAGATTTCAAGAGCTTCAAGAAGATGTGGGACTTCATTTTGGAAATATAAAATAGAAAAATTCTAAAACAGGATATTCTTTTCTGCTCAAATTGACACCTGTAAAATGTGTCCAAGAGTTGATCTTTATGATAAAGGTCTCGATCTGATAAATAGTTCGGACAGGAGGCTAGCGCTTATAATACAAGCTGGCAATCCAAGTGGTCAAGTGATAAAAAAGGGCAAATAAAAGGTCCTAAGCAACTCTGTCAAAAATCTTCTCCCTGTCTATGGACAGAAGATGGCCATTGGTGCCCCATCTTCTCATGAAACTAATTATGTGTTTCTGGGGTCTATTCACAAAGCTGCCGAAGGATCTGGCCATAGCTTTGGCTAAAAAAGACACAGCAGGGTTTCTCTCCTTGGCAGCCGGGAGCGGGAGGCTCCCAGAAGGATTGTATTCAAGGAGCGGGGAAAAGGAGTACCGCAAAAAAATTTAAATTTAACAAACTATGTGGAAACAGCTCCTGGGTTTCGAAATTAGTATTCACAAAGCACATTCCGCTTGATCTAGAAATCCCATGGAGGGAGCTATCCAATGAGCAAGTAATTCAGTATTAGCTTAAGATATTGAACACATTTTATTTAAACATCAAAACAGTATAAAAGGTAAAACACCTAGTACAAGACATTTAAAATTGTTTAAAAACAATGACACAGCCTCCCTATAAAGGCCCAAATGATAGGACGGAGCAGTCAGGGTTAATGTATCAGCAGAATGACAGGCAGTCACTGGTGTGAGCAACTACACTGTATTACAACAGTGGATACAATTGTATCGATAGGTAACCAAGTTACTCACTTTTTCTTTGGTGGCCACAGAGGGGAAAAGAAAAACCATTCGTGATTCCGTTATAGATGTCAGGATAATATTCCCATAGGAGATGCTTGTGTAGTGATTTGTAATCCTGGTAGTTGTTGTTTAAATCTTGATGGCAGCCCTCGGCAGCTTTGTGAATAGACCCCTCTGTTCGCTAGCATTTTCGGAAAAGAATTAGTGTCAACATTTAGAGGAAAGATCAGTCTATAGTTAAAGCAAAGTGTAGCATCTTTGCTTTCTTTTATAATCACCTGTATGTGGATCTCAATAAATGAAGAATACAAAGGGACATCTTAAATGATATAATTAAAAGCCTTTGAAAAGAACAGAGTCAGAAGTGATGCAAAGGTTTTGAAAAATCATTTGATTACCCCATCAGGGCCTAGACCTCTTTCCTGACTTTATTTTAGATTGAGTCTGGAGAAATTCTGTCGGATCCAATGGTTTTTCAGGTTTCCTTGCCTGGGATTTGTTCAGTACACTTCTTTCTAGATAGGTTTTGATGGACGTAAAACATTCTTCTACCCCAATTGAGTTTGTGTTTTTTTAATGCGATGATACAAAACAGTTAATAAAATATGGAGAGAAATTAGTCGAAAACCTGTTATTCACCAGTGAGCATCAATTTTACCACTGTCCTATAATTGACCTTGAGAAAATCCATTGCTTGTGATGTATCTCTTGCCGAGACCTGTATAAGCAGAAGCATTCACCGCGGATAATCTTTATCAGATAGCTGAACTCACCAAATACTTATTCATCTACGAAGTTCTTTATTGAATGTAGCAGGTTACAGCAGACAACAGGATGTAGCACATGATTGGAAAGACAGTATTTGTAGGAATGTAATGCCTACCTCAGGAATGAACATGTGACCATGACATGCAGTCATGTTGGGAAAAAGACAATATGAAGAAGAAACAAGATGCATCACACACACAAGGGGAGAGAATACAGAAAAGGATGATGCAATAACCAAAATGATCACAAGATGGCAGTATATAATACGTTCCACCATTAGCCCAGACTTCTCTGTACAGGTGACATGTCTATTCCCAGATTTAAGTCCTTAAATCCTGTGGCATGATCGCCAAGCTGAAAGGCTTTCATAACAGAAGCACTGTTTAAGGCAATCTTATGGAGTCTGAGGTTGACTTCAGAAAGCATACCTTGGGTCCTTTGGTGCAGCGGTATAGCTTATTTGTGAAGAGGAGAACGATTTTGCATGGTAACTGGTGTAGAAGTCTCTGATAGGTTTCCCAAGCTGTTTACCGGTTTCAAAGTTACTGGTATGATGCTTGAGAAATCAGGTGCATTGGCATGAGTGTTTGCATCAGTGGATTCCTGCTCATCTGAAGTAGGGATGGGCTGCATGTTCGAGTCGAACATAGGTTCGACTCGAACATAGCCTGTTCTAGCGTTCGCTGAACGCCGAACATTACGGGGTGTCAGGGCTCAGTACAAATATAGAGCCATGATTTGACATGCACGCCCACCTGTCTGGCTCCCTGGACGGCATTAGAGCAGAGAGCGGCCGCAGCTCCCTCCCGCACGCCCACCCGCACGCCCACCCGCACGAGCAGACATCGGAGAGCGGACAGCTGCAGCCAGGTACACATAAGACATCCCCCGAAAATAAGACCTAGTGTCTTTTTTCGTGGAAAAAAATATAAGACACTGTCTTATTTTCGGGGAAACACGGTAGTGCTGCCTCTCTCAGCCTGCGTGCTGGTACATGGGGCCTAACAAGAGGCGGAAATCAATTCAACTTCAACGCCAAAATATGCATATATAATGCAGTTAGCATTATATATGCTTTTTTTGAGTTCACCTTGTAACAGCTTTATTACCTCTTGATCCTGCCAGTAAATTCGTTGGTTTCCACGTCTTGCAACAGGCCAAGCTGTCCAGAAAAAGTGGCAGATTCATGTCCTAGAAGAATCCAAATGACACTAGTGGGAGTGGTTTATTCATATAGCATAAACCATTTAGCAGTTATAGCTAAAAAAAAAACATGTGGCAATAAAAACTGAAAAAGTGTTAGCTGGAGTTGGCCTTTAATTTGTTTGTCTGTTAAAGTTCATTCAAAATTTTAGGTCCATCTAAGATAAACATATCACAGGGTAACAACAATGTTGAAGGAAGTAGAAAAAGAAAACGGATGTACATGCAGGTCCAGCAAGTAATGAAACTATGTTATGGGAATCTAGTTCCTAGTGACAGACTGAAATATATATGTGTGTTTTCTTTATTTTGCCCACATGTACAATTCAATATTTTTTAATAAGTACATAACGGCATACATCAGTGTGTCTGTGTTTTTTGTTTTTTAAACATCCTGAAGTCCAGGGATTTACTTATTAAAACCAGTCTATTTCCATCTGTATCTTGCAGTCATTGTATAAAGGATTGCAACATAACCTGCTTGTGCTTGTCAACTCTCTGTGCAGCATGCCAAGGAATGCTGAATTTGAGAACAAAAGAGTATTTCAATATTTGTCTGAAAGACTAACTATGAACAGCGGACAAATCAGCGGCCCTTCTAATTTGGCAATTCTGTTCTTTCTATACACACAATTGCTCCTTTGTTGGATAGTATTCGACCTCTGCTACACATAAGATTAAATAAGCACATGTAAGAAATGTTTCGTAGCGCTGCTTATCCATGCATGTCATACGTATGGTGCTTCTGCACTCTATAACAAGGTAATAAACATTTGTTGTGCCAATAATTTTGAACTAAACTTAAACTAACACCTTTGACGATGTACTTCTGGTGCTTTTATTGACTAGCAACAGAATGCCATAGTAGAAACCACAGAGTTAAGTGCAAACAGTCAAAGAAAACCTTTCAGTTCTCAAGGTTGCAAAAGCATTTGGTAGGTAGGGATGGAGAGAGAGAGAGCAGCAGCAGGGGGATGACCAGTGTTACATTATTGCCACAAAGCCAAGAGCTAAGTGCAAAGAGTCAAAGAAAACCTTTCAGTTCTCAAGGTTGCAAAAGCCTTTGGTAGGTAGGGATGGAGAGAGAGAGAGAGAGAGAGAGAGAGAGAGAGAGAGAGAGAGAGAGAGAGAGCAGGGGGATGACCAGTGTTACATTATTGCCACAAAGCCAAGAGCTGAACAGACATCAGTGTCATGCCTGTTCTACCTCAGTCCAGGAACTAGGAGTGTATTGGCTTGTGCTGCAGTGCCATGAATTCAGAATGAATGCTACATCAACACACATAAAAAGTACAGCAGAATGAACTTGCACTATAATACACAATGATGTACAGGTTTGAACAAGGTACAATGTATTGGCTGCCTTAATGCAGCATGACGCCACACACAAAAACATACACATTAATGCAACGCATGTTAATGGAGTCTAAGATATGCATGCTTGTTTCAGGTCAGTAAAGTATTGAAACTCAGAGGTCATCATCACAGCCAAGCAAACTAGCGTTTTTGAAAGGAAGACAACAATGACAGCCCTTAAATTTCTCTTAGTAAAGGTACATTGTAAACACATAGAGGGGAATTTATCAAAACAGGAGTAGACAAAATCTGGAGCAGTTGCCCATAGCAACCAATCAGCTTCTCTCTTTAGCTAGTTCAGTTAAGATTTTAAAATGAAAGAGAGAAGCTGATTGGTTGCTGTGCACAGCTGCTTCAGATTTTCACAGTTTACATAAGATAGCAAATATGTATTAGTTGATTCGCAATTATCAAGGTAAATAAAGATCTTGAGTGTTTATGATGCTGTGGTGGTCTTGCTGATATCTGTGTGTAATGTGAGAACAATAGAGTGTGGACCAACATGTTCCACAATCCACAATGCCCATAATGACCTGTGTCAATTGGCTTTGGGCTTGTGTCAATGGCACCAGTTTGACAACAGTTTTAGGCACTTCTGAACTTATTTAGAAAGTATTCGCTGTTGCAGTAGACCTCCATCTGACCTGCTTCAAGTGCCTTTTGCATCCCCACACAGGCCCTAAAAATGTCACTATTTGTGTTATTCTGGCAGTGTCTCCATTTGCTGCAGTTATTTAGCAATCTTGAAATGTCCAACTCCTGCCCAGTTGTTGTCCAATGAAAATCTTATGATTGCGGGGATCTTTTCCAAAGTAAAAAATCAGGAAGACTTCGATTTTTCCATTTTTCACTTTCAGATAGCCTTAGTTTGTCATTAGACTATGTATTGTTATGTCACATTCAAATGTGTGCTGAGTTAATGCTTTGTGAATTGGATTGTTATCTTTAATGAAAGACCATTGTAGAACAAAAGTGTGTTTCAATCACACCTGTCTAGTAACACAATATGGTTCATTTCTCCGTGACATATTATCTGAGATGTACACAACATGGTTCATTTCTCCGTGACATAGTATCTCAGATATAATTGAAACACCACTGCAGATGAAAAGTGATCTTGCAGATCATCCTTTGAGATATAGTAGTACTTTAAGTTCCTCTGAATGCATGATTTTGTTTGTCAAGTCAGACATAAATAGCAATGAGCGGTGGCCTGTTGCTGTTTATAAGAGAAGCAGAGTAGAGTGGATAGATACCCCTAGAGTAGAGGGAGGTGATCCCTAGGTTTGAACGAGGGCAGATGCAAATTTCATATAATACATATGATAATTTAGGTAGTAAGATGTGATATAAGTAGGTCTTCTCCTATTCTTTTATGCATCATCATTTGAACCTTTTTTTATGTTATTTCTGGCAGAGTGCGAACATGTAGGATTATACTTAATATGAACAGACACGTAGGTAACCATTGTTTAACATTTTTTAAACTGACAATATTGACAGGTGGTATAACTGGTGTCCCTTCACTCAAAATATTAATTCATGAGATGTGGAAGATACAAGGAAGTATATTTCTAGGTAAAAATATATGGTACAATCCCTAAGGTTTACAGGTTTATTTTGGGATTGTTCCTTAGCAAGGAAATGTTCCTGTAGCAAGGTGGGAAAATAGGCATGTTATTATCCCTTAGCATGCCCTCCACTATACCCAGTGGTATATATTACTTTGAGTTTCCAGATATGCAGCACTAAGTGTACTAATGAAGAACATTTTTCATTTTCCTAGATGACATTTACTAAATGATTGATTTCATACTAGTGCGTTGCATATACTAATTTCTTTCAGATGATCGACCGGCACTCGGGCACTCAGTGCCACAGAATTTTGAATCTATTGAAGAATACACAGCAGAGGAAGAGAGAGCTGATAACAAGCTATGGAGGACTGTCATCATCGGGGAGCAGGAACAAAGGATTAATATGAAAGTTATCGAACCTTACCAAAAAGTGATATCGCACGGAGGTATGGAATCTGCAAAGGACCACAGTCCCAAAAAAGCCAACAAAATGTTAATATAAAGATCATTACATGTAAAATGAAAAGTTTAAAAGTTATTCTGGGGGGTATTCATTTTATAGATGGCTATATACAGTATTTTTACAGCTGAACTTGACTCATTCCAGTAAAGAAGCCAGAAGCCAGAAATGAACTTTGGGATTCTGAGAGATTTCCAGAATCCGGTACCCATGTAATTTTTAGTAAACTGTCATACCATTAGTCTTGGAGTCCCACGGTATTTATTTCAACACATTTAGGGGCTTTATAAACACTCCCTTCAAATTGCAGACTGGGATAAGTCACAGTCACAAGGGAGTTTGATGGATGCTGGGGTAGAATCACCTCCTGCTTTATGAACGGCCTTCAGCAGTTAGTTATTGTAAAAAGCCTGTTCAAACTTCCTTGAGTCCATTCTCATCTCTACCTGCAATTTAAGCCCCAATGAAGGGGGTGTATTTACAGGTGAAACTCGAATAATTAGAATATTGTGCAAAGTTCATTTATTTCACTAATGCAACTTAATAGGTGAAACTAATATATGAGATAGACTCATTACATGCAAAGCAAGATAAATCAAGCCGTGATTTGTCATAATTGTGATGATTATGGCTTACAGCTCATGAAAACCCCAAGAACCCCAAATCCACAACCCAAAAAAGTAGATTATTACATGCAATCAATAAAACAAGGATTGTACATAGAACAATATCGGACCTCTGAAAAGTACAAGCATGCAGATGTACTCAGTACTTGGTTTGGGCCCCTTTTGCAGCACTTACTGCAATTACTTTTGCACGATATTCTAATTATTCGAGTTTCACCTGTATAACCCCTAAAATGCATTAACTTGTTACCTTGACATTTTTTGATAAAATAAATACTAATAGACTCCAAAACTATTATTGTGGCAATGTTTTTCCTTAACTATCTAAATACTATTCAAGTTGCTGTTTTAAGACTCTTTGGTGTTTAAGAGTTGCCTAACCAGATTCAGGTGTACGTTTATCGTGCGTTTGTGCGCCCCCCCTCCGTTGCCGCTGGCGATCCCCAGCTCCACTGTGCCAGACAAACTACAGTGTAGCCAAGCTGCGGTGTGGTGCGAAGTGGACGGTTGGGGGTTTTTTCCCTTTGCTTCACTTCGCCTGCAGTGTGTCACAGCCTTGAGAGGGAACAGGAGGGAAGTCTGTCTTAATGCCACCCTTCCCTCATGAGAGTGACAGTGGCAGTTTCAAGTCCCCTCACTGTACCTGTGTAGTGTGAGGGAAAGTTCAGTAAGGTCATGTGACCTTAGGGCTTGTTGTTGAAGTCTCACTCTCCCTCAGAAACAGGCCCACCAAATAAAGCTTGAAGGATGTCTGGGGAGTATGTTTTTGAGGCAGATGCAGTGAACATTGCACTCCACACATAACAGTCTGTAACACCATTTCGCCACCATGGTCCGCCGTTTATGATGCATTAATACCTGCTGCTAGTGTGTTTGCACACACACAGTGCTGATGCACCTATCTCGGGACAGCAGGCTTTTTTCATGGACGCCAAACATTCTAATTTCCAGCATGTGTCAGAGTGCCCACTTACATTGCTAGGCTCCATCAGAGTGCCCCTTTAGAATGTTTAACCCCATCACTGCCTCGCATTGTGGCTGCCTCTGGTAGTTTAATTCATGGTTTTGTACTGGTACATGCTGAACAAATCAGAACATGTAAATCCTGTTTTTTAGCAATTTTCTTAAATGTAGCGGTGAAATAACTGTTGCACTTTGCTATAGCGGTGTTTTGTAATATTGTTAATGGGTGGTTTGGCAGATTAAACTACGATCCTGTCAGGAGGATTGCAGATTATCACAAAGGATTTCATTGTGCAGCTCAGAATACATTCCCCACATTGCTTTCTCAACTGATCACTGAGATAACTTATCTCAGCCTTTCACAGCTGTTACGTGAGATAAGTTTTCTTTTCGCAGGTTATTAAACGGCCTCTGTGCAGCCGAGAAAAACAAAGAGATCTGCTGAGTAAAGTTAACTCGTGATAAAGCTAGTTTTATCACAGTTTATTAAACGTACACCTCAATGTGCTCCACAGCACAGACTCTACTCTGCTTTGTGAAATTCAGCTAACTTTAGCTCCAAGTTTAGGCCCAGTTTAAATGACGGTTGAAGCATTAGGGAGGGTGACCAGCAGTGTTTCACAGTGAATAAATATTCCTGATAGATGTAAAAGCAAGTTACATGGTGCTTTGATTTCAGTCATATGATTTAATTTGAGTTGTGGCACTGCGGTCCTGACATTATTCAAAGTGAACAAAATCTCTGTTGACATTGATCCTTACATACAGAGCTTTTGCAAGTCATGGAAATCAATGCATTCCGTTTAACTTTCGATCTTTACAAAGAGGGACACCTTGGAAGAGGGAGCAGCGGGCACCTCAGACTATGGTGAACGGTGGGTGTGATCATATTGGTTCGGTTTAAAAGGGTGTAGTCAATTGCTAATGACCATGTCATTGTATCAGAATGCAACTGCTCACTGATTCAGCACAGCCCCTCTTCCAAGTTTCCGCATAGTGCCATTCAACCCACTTACTGTGAGCCCATAGCATCACAGAAGATTGCTTTAGAATCACTAGAGATTTTTGTAGAATCACCAGAGCTTTCTATAGAATCACCAGAGATTTCTGTAGAAGCAACAGAGATTGCTATAGAGAGTGGCTCTGCATCATTACATGATGCTACTCTCTGCAACACCCAAGGCCTACCCACCACCAAAGGATGAAAGGGATGTAGACGACCTGTGAAATCACCCAACTGAACAAAGAGATCTGAATCAAAGGTTTGTATACAGTTTTTTTTTAAGGGAACTGAGATTCAATGACAAAAAAATATTCCTGTAAAATTGATATTCCAGTGGTTCTCACACAAAACAAGTATTTAATACAATAGTAACATATAATTAATAGCACAGAAAAACAATAACCACAGAGTCAAGTCTGTCAATAATTTTTGTGAAGTTTATGAGATCTTTTGGAGGGTGTGTTATGTAGAGGCACAAGGAATTTAGCCAGTTCCATTATCAACATCAGCTGCCTCCATATAAACCCATACACCATCTGAACTGTCCCCAAGGTGCTTTCATCTTCTCTACTTAGTAGATAATTCGCCCACTATTGCATGTTTTAATGTTTGACTTAAGACAGGCAGAACAGACCATAACATACCTACTTTGCAGCCTGAGGTGAATAGTGACAAGGGGCAGTGGGATCAAGCGGGGTGATGGGGGACAATGCTCAGGTTCACAGGACCCTAGGAATTGGGTCAAAATCTGGGACTGTGCTGCAGAATCCGGGAATGTTGCGAGGTATGCTAATGTTGGTTTTAGGTCATCGAACTAGGTTAAGTTTTATTAATTACATTGTATTCATTCACTATTGTGGCTCCAGAGAATACAATTTCACAATGCATGAATCACATGCCGCAGCATGTTTGCATACTTGGATTCATAAAACTATTTTCAGAAATATAACTCTACCAAACAATTAAAGGATGAGTTCTGTAAACATACAAATCCATACCTTTGGCCAATTCACCTGCTAG
The DNA here is from genome assembly GCF_000935625.1 of Nanorana parkeri. Classification (NCBI taxonomy): domain Eukaryota; kingdom Metazoa; phylum Chordata; class Amphibia; order Anura; family Dicroglossidae; genus Nanorana; species Nanorana parkeri. The sequence goes on along the minus strand of NW_017306596.1, from coordinate 621,329 downwards.
GCATTAACAATAAGAGGAGTGGCTGTGCAAAGAAAGAAACCAGGAGAGGTGATCACTATCGCTATGAGAATTTAAAGGAGTGCATGGATGACTTAACAGTGATTTCATGCTTGTGGTTTCTGTAGCCTTAGTCTCTAGTTTCACTCCTAGCTATACAATACATCTGCAAACTGAAGAGATGACATTTAAATCTGCACTGGAATGAAAGGATCACATTTGGTGCCCTAAATAGGGAGCCTTTATAGCTGCTGTTTCTCACAGAAGGTATACATTACAGTCAGTGAAAGAAACCGTTTAGATTTTTACCCTGGCTGTTTTTTATTAATTGCAGAATTTACACAGTAGATCTGCTTTATTATTTTAAAGCCTGATTCCTGCCAAAACTTATTTTTTGGGTAGTGCAGTGTAGAGCTTCTGTGTAATTTTTATTTCATTTTATGTGTTCCTATTAAAAAGATTTCCCCTCACTTCCTGTTCTTGTGACAGGGGGCCATTGAAACAGGAAGTGATGGGACATTGCTTCAGGGGAAACAGAGACTGGATCAGGCCACATGTTCAACTGCAGTAGACAAAAGTTTAGAACTTCTTTAATGAGTATATTACTGTCTGCGCTTTCCTGCCTGCTGACCCCAGTTCCATTTCTTGTCTGGGTGTTACTGAGTTTTCATAGGGACACAAAGTGAGGGGAGATCGCCCCAGTGCTGAAGGATGTCACCAGCACACCATTTAAGTGAAATCAACAAAAGTCAATTTATTAATGGAGTACAGTCATTCCAGTACAAGCACTTTCAGGGCCGCACAGGGTCCCCTTCATCAGGCTCGGAATGACCAACGGCGCCATCCGTGGTCACTACGAGCACCCACCAGGATTTCAAGGAACATCCTATACGGGTAAGGAGTGCAGCAAGATATCTATCTATTACTTATCTCCCCAGTGCTGTCACAGACAGCAATAAAAGCCAACCAGATGAAGGGACCCTTCCCCACCATATTATGTAAGTGTTGGCAAAGAGCTAAATACACTGGCTTAAAAGAGCATTAAATGTCTATACTGCCATTTTTCTAATTTTCTAGGCTCTAGGCTTCTAATCTGGGAACCACTGCCAGCCACTATAAAAACCTCTGGGTGTTTTTTTTGTTTCTTCACTGCAGTGAATGCAATACAGCTTATCCAAGGCTGTACATTGCATTGCATAGTAAAACCGGAAATGCACTGTATGCGTGACTTGAGGCGCATCGGCTGGGAACGCCGCTGAAGAAGCAAATTCTTGAAACCTTGACCAGACCCGGTTATACGTCAGATTCGTAGTTGATTTTCTAGACTGCACAAGCGTGTTGATCACAGTCTCAGAGCACCCTAGACGCAGTAGGCGGTCCCTCTCAACTGCCATGCCATCAGACACAGTCTGCCGGGAGCGGGATGAAGGAGCGGGCCCTGGGAGAGCAGGTCTTCCACCACAGGCAGGGGGAGAGGCGGCCCCTGCGCCAGTTGCCGAAGCAAGGGATACTACGGCCTCCTGGGCCAATCCGGAATGACCGCCAGCACCCAAACATGCTGTCTGGATAACCTCCTCAAAAACAGCAGGATCAAGGGGACTGGAGGGAAAGCATAAGCTGTCTGGAATGTCCATGTCGCCGTCAGTGCATCTGTTGCTACTGCCGTCCGGCAAGGGTGCCTGGAGTAGAACAACTCCAGTTTCCTGTTGGTTGGTGAGGCAAATAGATCCACCTCTGTTAGAAATGCCCATCTGGTGAGCCGCCGAAAGACACTCGGGAGAAGCGACCATTCGTTGTTGTCCAACGACACTCTCGACAGGAAATCCGCCTGGCAGTTCAGGACACCGGGTATGTACAGGGCCGACAAATGCAGAAGATTGACTTGCGCCCAATTTAGTATAGGTGCCACTTCCTCCAGGAGATTCCGACTCCTGGTACCCCCTTGCCTTTTCACATAGGCGACTGCGGTGGAGTTGTCCATCCTGAGGAGAACCGACCTGCCGCGGATCCGATCTTCGAACGCCATCAGAGCTTGAAAAGCTGCTCTCAGCTCCAGAACGTTGGAAACCATGCCCTTTGCGCAAAATGACCAACGACCCTGAGCCAGATGACCCAGACCGCTGGCACCCCAGCCGTGTTCGCTTGCATCCGTGGTAATCACCAGGAAATGAATCGGATGGAGGGAATGACATCGATGTAGGTTCACCCCCTCGAGCCACCATTCGAGACAAGACTTCATCGGGCGTGTAATTCGAATCCCCTGATTGAGATTCTCGGTTTGCCATTGCGTCAGGAACCCGAACTGAAAAGGGCGGCTGTTCCATTGGGCCCATCTCACCATGGGGATGGTGGACACCATGGTGCCCACCACGTGGAGACATTGCGAGGCAGAGAGGACATTCGCAGCCATTGCCAGTCGGATTCTGCCCTGGACAGATAGAATCTTCTCCGGTGGAAGCGTGACCACGCCAAGGTGCGTATCCACCCTTGCGCCCAGATAGACCAGATCTTGAGTGGGATCCAGATGGCTCTTTTCCCGGTTTATGATCCACCCGAACGTCTCGAAGGTGGAGAGCACTAAAGCTAGATGGGAAAGGAGTCCTTCTCGACTCTGATTCAGCAGGAGGACGTCGTCCAGGTACTAGAACACACGAATGCCTTTCCTGCATATGAAGGCGATCAGGGACAGGAGCACTTTTGTGAAGGCCCTTGGAGACGAGGTGAGACCGAAAGGTAAGCAAACAAACTGGTAGTGCATCTTGGCTACTGAGAACCGCAGGTATTTTTGAAAGACGGGATGGACCGGAACATGGAAATAGGCGTCTCTCAAGCCGATGGAAACCATCCAATCCTCCGGCTGTATTACCTTCAGGATCGTCTGCAAGGACTCCATCTTGAAATACTCCTTTTGCACATACCTGTTGAGGTAGGTTAGATTTATCACCGGCCTCCAGTCTCCTGACTTCTGCAGAACCAAGAAGAGAGTGGAATAGATGCCCGAAAAGCATGAAGACCTCCGAGCACGCCGCGATGAGCGGGAGAGTTCACGAGAAGATCTGGATGGACTGAGACAGCAGAAGAAAAAACTCAGAAAAAGGCCCAAAATTTAAAAGAAATTTTTTTTTTTTAACTTTTTTTTTTTTTAAACTAAAAGTTGGGAGCCGCCGCCTACTTTCTTTTAGAATGCTGGTCTTCTTGAGGGGTTGACTTTTCAAACGGCATGCTGAAAACACATACGAGTACCATTTAGGAACCACAAATGCTTAAAACCAGAAGGATCCCACTTCAGGGACAGAACATACCTGTAGTGCAGTATGAAGAGACAGTTGGGCAAGGCAGGCACACACAGAGTGGAAGCTCCAAGTAGCAGCAGCAGCAGCAGCAGCCAACTTGCAGCCAATCCCCGCCAGAGTGGAAGCTCTGCGCCGGCCAGACGCCGGCACTTCCGCCCATCCGTGGAGCGCACAGCGTCTCCTGTGCGTTCCACACACACACCGCCGCGATACTCCGTCGATCTGCCTTGCAGACGAAAGGCAGGTCTGTACCTGTACCTGTCACAGGCGCGGTCGTCCCGGATACCAGCAGCGGGATTACACAGCCCTAAGCCGTTGGAATGGGCACAGCGCAACAACACCCCAGGGTACAGATGGGATGGACAGCAAGAGTTTTACTCCCGCAGGTAGGCAAACGGCTCCATCCTGTAGAAAGAGGAAAAAAGAGGAACAGTGGGGATTCTGGGAAGCCCAAATTTATGAGTTACTATCCTGTTAGAGAGGAGGGGGATGGGATTAACCCATTGTGTGCTGACATGGAGCTGACAGGGAAAGAACAGTTGATCACTAATGATGATGTTATCTATGTGCTCTTTCCTCCAATCAGCAAATTACAGTTATTAGTTTTACAGTAAGATGTGTCAGATAATGAAAATCTTTGAGCAAACGACTAACTTCAACCCATTAGAGTTAGGTGTTGCAAGCAGTGGGACAATTCGTATTATTGCTTGCTTTGCAGGGAGGCATATGTTTAATTTCAACAGACACTGAAACTATTTTGTTAACAAAGACTCTTTTTCCCAATCTGCATACACATAAACAAATTCCTTGTTGTACCCCATAGTCCTCAACCAACGTACAAACCTGATCCATATTAAAGCATATTGTGTAGAATGGAAAATTGTGAATTACTGTATGTGTCAGGAACGTAGAACTAATGCCCATAGCATAAGGAGGGCTCGAGTTACTACACACACTATGGCACGCAGAAACGTGCATAGTGACAGACGAGCAGTAACTGCGCATGTGCAGCGTGCGCATAATCGCGTGCAACATGCACGTGTGCGCGCACACGTGCCCAGTGCACGAATTGGCGCCAATCGGCCTATTTAAACCCCGAGCAGCAACTGATAGTTGCTGGAAGATCTCAGCTGTACCTGTGTTCCTGTATCTGAATCCTGTGACTGACCCGGCTTGCTCCTGTTTCCTGCTGCCTGCCTTCTGACCTCGGCTTGGCTGACTATTCTCCTGCCTCCTGATTCGGCTCCGATCTGTCTGTTTGGTTCTGCCCCGGCTTCAACTGACCACGTCTACCATCCGGATTCTCCTGGCCTGCCAGCCATTGACCCAGTCCGCCTGAATCCTGCATCTGGCTTCCTGCATCCGGCTTCCTGCATCCTGCATCTGGCTGCCTGAATCCTGCATCTGGCATCCTGAATCTTGCATCTGGCTTCCTGCATCCGGCTTCCTGCATCCTGCATCTGGCTGCCTGAATCCTGCATCTGGCTTCCTGCATCCTTACCAGCAGGTGATCAGCATCCACAGGCACTGGTGTCTCTCTACGTCCGTGCGCTACCTGTGCCATCTCCAGGGGTGCTCTGACGAGAGTTACAAAAGGAGCCTCCCTCATCATTCAGACCATACCAGGTACGTGACAGTATCTTCCAGCCACGTATTGGTCTGAGAGGGAGTGTTCATGGAAGAACTTTGCCAGCAGATCTCTAACCTCACCCAGGTGGTGAAGGGTCTCCAAGATGGATACTTCCAGCTGGAAGGACGTCTGGAATCTTTGGTCCAAGCTACATCCGTCGCTCCTGCTCCACCACCAACCCCTGCTAGTCCTGTAGAAAGCTCAGCTTCAGCCATGGCATTTTCATCACCTGAGCCCAGGGTCCCTATACCTGATAAATTATCTGGAAACCGCAGCAAATTTCGTGCGTTCCACAACACATGTAAATTGTACTTTTTTCTACAACCACGCACATTCACCACTGAAACCACCAAGGTTGGCTTTATCATCTCTCTGTTGCAAGAAGAACCTCAGGCCTGGGCCCACCATCTTTTGGAACAAACAAGCCCTCTGTTAGACTCCACCTCGTTCTTTGATGCCATGGCCCTCTTGTATGATGACCCGCATCGGGCCTCCACGGCAGAAACTACGCTGACTTCTCTCCGCCAGGGTCGGCGGCCGGTTGAGGATTTTGTCACTGAATTTAAGCGCTGGAGTTCGGACACAAAGTGGAATGATGCAGCACTCCGTTGTCTGTTCCGTGCCAGCCTGTCCGACCCTCTCAAAGATAAACTCGCTCATGTAGGAGTTCCTGAGTCCCTAGAGGAACTCATAAGACTGTCTGTTCAAATTGACCGACGCCTCTAGGAAGCGTCGACAGGAAATGTTCTATCAATCTCGACCCGCCTGGATGCTTCCAAGAAGCTCTATGCCAAGTTTCACTCCACAACAAGCACCTGTGACCTCGGCCACAACTTCAGACTCCTCTGAACCCATGCAGTTGGGACTTCTTCGGGCCCCATTAACTTCTGAAGAAAGGGGGAGCCGTCGTCTGCTGAACCTGTGCCTCTATTGCGGGGAAGTCGGCCACTATGTACGAACCTGCCCAGCCAAGACCAGTAAGTGCCTGCCTACCTTTCTAAACACTGCTTCTACAACAGCCCAATCTTCATCTCATTTAGCTATCCCCATCTCTTTTCAGCTGCCATAGGGGGCCCTCCGAGTTCAAGCTATCGTTGATTCCGGGGCATGCAGTTGTTTTGTTGATCTCCAATTTGCCCTCCTGCATCATATTCCACTGCAAATTAAAGCTCGAGAACTGTTCATTCGCCTGGCGGATGGGTCCTCTATTAAATCTGGACCGGTCACCCATGAAACAATTCCTATTCCTGCTACCATTGAGCCTGGCCATCACAAAATACTTCTCCTGGATGTCATAGCTTCACCCATGTTTCCTGTTATCCTAGGCATGCCATGGTTATTGGCCCACAATCCACGAATCAACTGGACTTCGGGGGAGGTGGTATTACAATCTACCTACTGTGTACAAAATTGCCTGTTGCCAAGCTTGGAGCAGGATTTGTCCATCTGCCAACTTGATCAGAACACCGATCTACACTCTAAAGTACCACCTGCTTATCATGGCTTCCTCGATGTCTTCGATAAAAGAAAAGCTGATTGTCTACCCCCTCATCGAGCTTATGACTGCCCAATCGAACTTTTACCTGGGGCTTCCATTCCCTTTGGACGCATATACCTCCTTTCTGAACCCGAACTTGCCACCTTGAAAGAATACATTGATGAAAATTTGAAAAAGGGGTTCATTCGTCCATCAACTTCCCCTGCCGGGGCTGGAATTTGTTTTGTAAAAAAAAAAGGACAATTCGCTACGCCCATGCGTGGACTATAGGGAGCTGAATCATGTCACTATCAAAAATCGGTACCCGCTACCCCTGGAGCCCGAACTGTTCCAGCGACTCCGTTCGGCAACTATTTTTTCAAAACTGGACCTTCGAGGGGCATATAACCTTGTTCGCATGCGTACCGGTGACGAATGGAAGACTGCCTTTCGTACGTGTTTCGGGCATTATGAATACTTGGTGATGCCCTTCGGACTGTGTAATGCCCCCGCTACCTTTCAGTCTTTTGTGAATTATGTTTTTCGTGACTTCCTGGATTTATTTGTCATTGTTTACCTGGATGACATCCTTGTGTTCTCTCCCTCCTTGGAGCAGCATCGGGACCACGTTAGGTTGGTCCTCTCCAGGCTCCGGATGCATGGACTTTATGCCAAAACGGAATAAAAAAAAAGGACAATTCGCTACGCCCATGCGTGGACTATAGGGAGCTGAATCATGTCACTATCAAAAATCGGTACCCGCTACCCCTGGAGCCCGAACTGTTCCAGCGACTCCGTTCGGCAACTATTTTTTCAAAACTGGACCTTCGAGGGGCATATAACCTTGTTCGCATGCGTACCGGTGACGAATGGAAGACTGCCTTTCGTACGTGTTTCGGGCATTATGAATACTTGGTGATGCCCTTCGGACTGTGTAATGCCCCCGCTACCTTTCAGTCTTTTGTGAATTATGTTTTTCGTGACTTCCTGGATTTATTTGTCATTGTTTACCTGGATGACATCCTTGTGTTCTCTCCCTCCTTGGAGCAGCATCGGGACCACGTTAGGTTGGTCCTCTCCAGGCTCCGGATGCATGGACTTTATGCCAAAACGGAAAAGTGCGAATTTGAGCAACAGTCGATACAATTCCTGGGTCTAGTTATCTGCGCTGGGGGTATTGGCATGGACCCACAAAAAGTGTCGGCCATCCTTGACTGGCCCCCGCCTTCCGATAAAAAGGGGGTGCAGCGCTTTATTGGCTTTGTCAATTTTTACCGGAAGTTTATTAAGAACTTTTCCGGTATCATCGCTCCTATTACTCTCCTGACTAGGAATCAGGGACGCTTTCAATGGTCTGCAGGGGCGCAGGCCGCCTTCAGTGCACTCAAGACGCTGAGGGGTGCAGTTCACTCAAGACGCTGTTTACCACGGCTCCCATTCTTAAGCATCCGGATCCTGCACTGCCCTACTGTCTGGAGGTGGACGCTTCTGAGATTGCTGTCGGAGCGGTGTTGTCTCAACGCCTGGGTACCAAATCGCTCCTTCATCCTGTGGTGTTCTTCTCCAGACGGCTGAGCGATGCTGAGCGGAATTATGATGTGGGAGATCGTGAACTCTTGGCGATCAAGTTCGCGCTGGAGGAGTGGCGCTATTTATTGGAGGGGGCGGCACACCCAATCTTGATTTTTACTGACCATAAGAATCTGGAGTATTTGCGTTCAGCCAAGAGGTTGAGGCCTCGTCAAGCACGATGGGCTCTTTTTTTTCCCGTTTAAGGTTTCATATCACGTATAGGCCGGGCTCTAAGAACGTGAAACCTGATGCTCTTTCCCGCATGTTTTCTAATGTTCGCTCCTGTTCTCCTCCTGACACCATCCTGCATGCTGGTAATTTTTTGCTCTTTCAGACGGGCCTCGTTGCCCAGATCCGACATGCCTCCTCCACGGACCGGCCTTCTCCACATCTGGCTCTGCGGGAACGTGATGGACTTTTTTTTTCTACAAACCGGATATATGTCCCCCTGAGCCTACGTACAGCCGCCTTGGGTTCCTGCCATGATTCCCCATTGGCTGGTCACTTCTGGTGTCGAAAAACATTGGATCTGCTTCGACGGATGTTCTGGTGGCCCAATCTTGCGTTGGACTGCAAGAATTACGTGCGTGCATGTAAGGTGTGCATCCGTTCTAAGGGTCAGAAGGCAAAGGCCTGGGGTCTGTTGCGGCCCCTGCCAGTCCCTGGTAGGCCTTGGGACATGTTATCTATGGACTTTATTGTCGAGCTGCCGCCCTCGGAGGGGTTTACTGCCATTTTTGTTGTGGTTGTCCAAAATGGCGCATTGTGTTCCCTTGCGGAAGGTCCCGTCGGCTGCCGAGTTGGCCCGCACTTTTATCAAGGAAGTGGTGCGGCTCCATGGGATCCCTGGCCACATTGTCTCGGATAGAGGGGTGCAGTTCACCTCGAAATTTTGGAGGGCCCTTTGTGAAGCTTTGGGCATTGAACTGAGTTTTTCTTCTGCATACCACCCCGACACGAATGGGCAGACTGAGAGGACAAATCAAACTCTGGAACAGTTTCTTCGTTGCTTTTCTACATTCTCCCAGGATGATTGGCTGTCTTTGCTTCCGTTAGCCGAATTCTCGTATAACAATTCTCTGCATTCAGCTATCAACCAATCCCCATTTTTCGCTAACTATGGATTCCACCCTTCATTCCTTCCTGTCTTGCCTCCTGACTCTGCTTTGCCGGCAGTTCAACGTGATTTGGATTTTTTTTCGTTCCAATACCCTGTTGCTTCAGGGAGCAATGGCCAAAGCTCAGCGGGACAATAAGAGGTTGTATGATGTCGGCCGGAGAGGGGACTTGGACCTGAAGCCTGAGGACCTTGTGTGGTTATCTACCGTGAACCTGAAGTTGGCCTGTCCCTCGAAGAAGCTCGGACCTAAGTTTATTGGACCCTTTCTGGTGGAACGTAAAATCAATGCGGTTGCCTACCGCTTATCCTTGCCCGGCCAGTACCGGATCCATCTTGTATTCCATGTGTCGCTGCTCAAACCTGATGTACCGGATCTTTTTCCTGATCGGTCCTCGGTTCCTGCTGGACCTATTATGATTGACGGTGAGGAGGAGTACGAGGTGGAGTGCGTGTTGGACTGTAGACGTCGTCAGGGCAAGCTGCAGTTTTTGATTAAATGGAAGGGGTATGGCCCCGTTTTTTTTGGGGGGGGGGGGGCACTGTCAGGAACGTAGAACTAATGCCCATAGCATAAGGAGGGCTAGAGTTACTACACACACTATGGCACACAGAAACGTGCATTGTGACAGACGAGCAGTAACTGTGCGTGTGCAGCGTGCGCATAATCGCGTGCAACATGCACGTGTACATGCCCAGTGCACGAATTGGCGCCAATCGGCCTATTTAAACCCCAAGCAGCAACTGATAGTTGCTGGAAGTTCTCAGCTGTACCTGTACCTGTGTTCCTGTATCTGAATCCTGTGACTGACCCGGCTTGCTCCTGTTTCCTGCTGTCTGCTGCCTGCCTTCTGACCTCGGCTTATCTGACTATTCTCCTGCCTCCTGATTCGGCTCCGATCTGTCTGTTTGGTTCTGACCCGGCTTCAACTGACCACGTCTACCATCCGGATTCTCCTGGCCTGCCAGCCACTGACCCAGTCCGCCTGAATCCTGCATCTGGCTTCCTGCATCCGGCTTCCTGCATCCTGCATCTGGCTGCCTAAATCCTGCATCTGGCTGCCTGAATCCTGAATCCTGCATCTGGCTTCCTGCATCCTGCATCTGGCTGCCTGAATCCTGCATCCGGCTTCCTGCATCCTGCATCTGGCTGCCTGAATCCTGCATCTGGCTTCCTGCATCCGGCTTCCTGCATCCTGCATCCTGCATCTGGCTTCCTGAATCCTGCATCCGGCTTCCTGCATCCTGCATCTGGCTGCCTGAATCCTGCATCTGGCTTCCTGCATCTGGCTGCCTGAATCCTGCATCTGGCTTCCTGCATCCTTACCAGCAGGTGATCAGCATCCACAGGCACTGGTGTCTCTCTACGTCCGTGCGCTACCTGTGCCATCTCCAGGGGTGCTCTGACGAGAGTTACAAAAGGAGCCTCCCTCATCATTCAGACCATACCAGGTACGTGACAGTATGTCAAATAAGTGACATGAGTTGTTTGAAACTACAAGATAACTGTGAACCAAGTGAAATAGATTAAACAGTTACTTTGTTAGATTTTAGAAACACATCTTATGAGAAATGTATGTTTCCTTTTTCTTATAAGAGTTTTTCTTATTATGATGCATGTGATATGATATTTGGGCACATAATGAAAGAACAGAAGGTGGTAGACATAGCAGGAATCTAGTTACGTTTGATCTGCACCTGTCTATTTCCTTCCTCCTTGTCTTCATGAAAACATAGAACAAGGATACACCAACTTTTACAGTCATTCCCATTATAGACATAGATAAAGACTAAATTCATATTTTTACGTTCAATACGTTTTTATTAAGAAAGTTTTTTTAAAGAAATTACAGTACAGTTAGGGAGATCATACATCTTGAACTTACAAACTGTGTGGTATAAAGGCAACCTTAATATTTATGTTCTAATACTTCACGTATATACCTCCATGAAGAGCATAACAGGACATGGAACAAGAAGGAGAAAGAACAGAGAAAGAAGTTGGGGAGAGAAAAGGGGGAGAAAGCCAAGTACCGTATATACTCGAGTATAAGCCGACCCAAATATAAGCCGAGGTATCCAGGGGGGGGGGGGGGTTTTCAGAAAAAAAAATGGGCTGAAAAACTTGGCTTATACTCGAGTATATACGGTAGATAAAGGAATGCAATACAATACAACCATTGGATTGGAATTCGAAAGTCAGTTTAAGGTTTCGAGTAGGACCAGGCATCATAAAATCGCTTCGTGGACCCATCTCGAAATGACACAATCCTTTCATGCTGGTAATATAGATTTACTATGGCAACAGTCTCAGACAAATTTGGTGCAACTAAGCTTTTCCAATGGCGCACTATGGTCAGCCTTGCCGCCAGTAGAATGTGAGAAACTAGAATTCTAAATTGAAGTGGAATATTGTCAATAAATATTTTTAAATAATAATTCATTGATTAATTGAAATGATTGGTCGAATACATTTGTGTTTATGACCAATTTCTGATGAAAAACTGGATTAAATTTAAATACACTGTATATTAAAATCAAAGCGAACATTCCCACACGGAGAGTGCAGGAAGTGAGTGAACCAATGTCCAGACAGTAAAAGCACTTTAAAACATCATCTGAATAGCTATAGGCATTGTGAAGAAATTCATCTACAAATTTTACAACAGGGGGACAGAAATATATTTTCTATGAAAGCAGGTCTTGGCAGCCTGCCAGCCTTCTAATGTAAGCACGTGGCAGTGTTTCTAAGCTGTTAGAAACAGCCTGAAACCTTTAGAATTAATTATTTTACAGTACAAGCACCTACATAGGCGAGGGCTTGTTTTAAAGATTTGTTTACTGTTTGTTATATATTTGAATATGTAGATAGTTAATTTAGTGTACATAGTCTGGTCACAGGTACATACTGAGACGCCGCAGCTGAAGCGGATCCCGACAATTATGTCTGGATCTGCCCAGCTGCGTGAGTGACAGCTGGCTCTGCCTATCTAGAGGCAGAGCCAGCTGTACCTGCCCCCGTCCATTCCGCCAGTCAGCGCTGGAGGATCGGAGCGGGTAGGGGGGAATCCATCCACTCCCCTGTCACGCAGAGAGCTGTGACATGATCGAGAAGTGAGCGAACGCGGTATGTGTTTGCTCACTTCCCGATCTACTGAGCCGACCTGTGACAGTCTCATTGTCACAGGTCGGCTAGAACTATGAGGTGAGTGAAAAGCACTCACCTCATAGTTCTCCTTTAAGTCATATAGTCTGGTCTTAATATTGGTGTTTTTAACATTTATCCTTGAAAATAATAGAAGGGGTTTCAGGAGGTCGTGTCACTGTCCCATAGCTCAAAGAAAAGAGTAGAGAAACCAACATTAAAGTGGAACAAAACAAAACAAAACAAAATTTAAATACAGTATGGGAGGGTTATAAATGCAGTCAGTTTTTTTTTGTCTGCCATTTTGATTGATTTCTCTTTAGTTCCTGTCCCATAGCCACAACAGGAAATAAGAGGAAATCCCTCCAAAGTGAAGGAAGTACCTGATTGTTACCAGGGTCCCAGAATTAGTTTGCCCATTTCTATTACTGTTCTGGTGACAACTCAAAATTTGGCATCTTCTTTAACTTTTACTCTCCGTGATAACAGTCACCAGGGCATATAGAGAGTTGTTTCCTCTCCACAATATTAAAAAAAAAGAAGAGGTTTGGCTTTATTTGCATGGTTTTCTCTGGCATCAGTTCAATGAGCGATTGACCTAAAACAAACCTGCAGACAAAGAAATAAGTATCTGCATCGTGTCAGCATGACAGCCAGGCAGCTAGTACTTTCACAAGGAGAGAGGTCAGCAATGGCATCCTCTATGTTTTTCAGAGCACAGGCTTCACATAAAAATACCTTGTGAGCATCTGCAAAGGCCTGAACCTCTCCCCTTCACATTTCCCCTTCTTTTAATGCCTTTTTATTTTTATTTCCACCATTGCCTTTATTTGCCTTCTGCCCGTATTCCTCTCCGTACATTTATTTTCCTTTTCTTTTTTTTCTCTATTCTCCTCTACACAATGTTCTGCTGCATGCTACTATTCATATATCACTATCCATGCCTTGAGCTTCAACGTAGCTGTTAGTTATTTTAGCTACCCAAACTCCCCCCTCCCTTCTCTTTTGCTAGCATTAACACTGTATTCAAGTTTTCCGCCGAAATAATTTAGCAATAAACAGAACATCGTTGTGGGTGTATGCAGTTTTATTAAGACAGATTTATTAAAGGAGTTGGGAAGCTTCACTCAAAACAATTGTAGCTATGTTCATATTGAATACCCAGTCATGTTCTGATTAAATAAATAAATAAGAATTTGCTTTTCACATGACTTAAAGTGACATTAAACCCTCAGATGTTTTAACATAAACCAATACTGTAATGTGTGCCTTACTGTAATCGTGGTTTCCATTCTCTTTGCTGCTCTTCCTTTTAAATCTGTATCTCTTCTCATGCTGGGGGAGAACTTCCCTTTCCAGCTGAGTGCCTCTTCCTGTAGTGCTGGCTCAGGTTGTGAACCTACACACAGACACCATGTATCAATTTCAGAGACAAGGCAGTCTGCTGCAAAACAGAAGTTCTGCCCAGCATGAGAAGAGATACAGATTTAAAAGGAAGAGCAGCAAAGAGAAGGGAAACAACCATGGATTACAGTAAGGCAAACATTACAGTATTGTTTTATGTTAAAAAAATCTGAGGGTTTAATGTCACTTTAATAATTGAAGCAAATCTTTACTCCATTTTTTTGAGTTAAGATTCTCAATTCCATTGGGAAATTTGTCTCATTGTCTTCAAATGGACACTTGGAAAACTCAACATAAATGAGTGACAACAAAACAAAAATACTAGAACACTTAAATTATTGTACAGGGAAATTAATTCTGAATGTTCAGCAATATTTCTTTGCACCTTAGCTCTGCAGATTTATGCGTCATGGTAATGTGTTGCTATAATTTATAGAATTAAAAAGCTACAGAGATTGAATTTGTTATATATAAAGCTTAGAGTATTTCTTGGCGCATAAATTGTTGAGTGACACCTTACTAAATATACTAAGGCTTACTTAAACAATTAATGGGCCGGAGAATACTCTAAGCTTTATATGTAAACAATTCCCTTTCTGTATATAATTTTTAAAGGCTGGGTGGGCCCTAGCCCTGTTTTTGTACTTTTTTTTGTGGTTATTGTTCAAGTCCAGGTGGATATTATATATGCCTGCCATTCTATAGAATTAAAAAGCTTACAACTACAGTACAATGGTTAATAATAGAGCAGATGTGTATGTTTCATTGCATTGCGCTATTTAGCAATCATTTTTCATCATACCGGTATACAATTTAACTTATTATATTTTTTGCCTCTAAATTGCAGTTAATGTCACATGTCATATTATTGCTGCTATTACTATTTATTTTAGTGTTTTATAATGATGTTGTGTTTTCCTTGCAGGTTACTACGGAGAGGGTGTAAATGCCATCATTGTGTTTGCTGCTTGTTTCCTGCCGGACAGCAGTCATGCTGACTACAATTATGTCATGGAAAACCTTTTTCTGTGAGTCTGCTGCATTTTGGCTTAGTCTTTATGAAAACATATGGTTCAGTGCTGTTGGATAAAGCCTACCCTTTCTCTGCAAAAGAAAAGCTGGCAAAAAGCTTTTACTCTGGTACCACTAATCAGTTTTCTTGTAATACAGCTTATTGCTAAGCAAAAGAAAAATAATCAGCTCCTTATATACCTTTTAATACTTTTTATTGTAACAGTGTAACATATTGCACTAGAGATACAGTGACATAGAATATAAAGCATTTTCTTAATACAGTAGTTGGATCTAGGTAAAGCAGCAGAGCTTTTTTTATATCCAATATGCATTAATAAATTATTTTTAACAAGAGTACACAAGAGTTGGCCTTCCATGTGCAAAAAAAAAATAAAGATGAACTGGAAAAGAAAACAAAAAGTGAAAAGTTCCTTTTCTGAACAGAACCTGCTTAATGTGAATAGGACAAAAAAAATACAGAGTACACTGAAAAAGTAGTGTTGTTAGGAGTATTCAATCACTCAATGTCAGTTTTAGCAAGCAGTATATATACTACCAGCTGTGTGTGTGCATCACAATTGCTTACCCAATTGACTGAAACACTAAGGGGGTTATTCACAAAAGGGTGAAGAGTTTGGAGAAGACAGGAGAAGTGAACAATCTAGGACAATATAGCTGAACCGGAAAGTGAGCTGAATTGGATAATTTTTCCAGTTCAGCTATGTTGTCCTAGATTGTTCACTTCTTCTGCCTTCTCCAAACTCTTCACCCTCTTGTGAATAACCCTGTAAAAAAAAAGTTTTTGCCTCTTTAGTTTAATTAGTCCACAACAGCAAATAAAAAAGAGGAAAGTGCTCAGAGTTGCAGCAACAGCAGAAAAGACAAGCAAGAAACTTATCCTAAAGCTGACCATACACTAATCGAACACATTCCCCCATCCCTGTTAACAGCGTTGACAAAATCTCGTTAACAAATCTCCCGATGCAGCTATGACCAGTGACTGCAGCTGATTGCCAATCAGTAATCGATGATTCATTGTTCCAGCAGGGTACACACTGTAAGAATGAACCCTAATCCTATGGCCAGCCTTAGTGTGTCTCTGTCACCTCTAGTTAATTGGTAACTAGTGGGACCTAAACATAACACCACCTAACTCCTTTGTCTGTGTGTGACAAAGGCCAGGTCACTAAACCTGAGCTACTATCCAGTACTGTACTATATTTAGAGATCTTTAAATCAATCCATGTAGAGTAAAATCTGATCTAGATTGGTGTTAGGGGAAGTGCAGTTTCCCATTGACCTGAAAAATACCAGCATAACGCAAGGCATATGTAATGACATGCACATACCAACAGGACTGCTTTCTTTTGTCCTTCACTGTGCTGATAACAGCCAATTTGTTTAATCTATTTACTACAACTACTAATAATAAACCAAAAAACTAAAAATAGTTCATGTCTATGTCTTTTCAGATATGTAATAAGTACACTGGAACTAATGGTAGCTGAGGACTATATGATAGTCTATCTAAATGGAGCCACTCCACGAAGAAAGATGCCAGGCTTAGGATGGATGAAGAGATGTTACCAAATGATAGACAGGCGGTAAGGGATCATCTGCAATTCATGTAATGTGTATATTATATGCTGTGCTAAGACCACTGTTGTAGCAAACAGAAATTCCACTGCTTGTCATATCACAAGAGGTCAAACTTTATCCTAAGTATGAGTACTGAAACAGAAGCTTATAATATAATTAGTCTTTAAGCAGAGGCTTAATTATAACAGAACATTCCTTCTTACAGGACATTCTTTCTTAAAGCCTTTTAAAAATTTGAAAACAGTTTTATTCTGGATGAGGTTAAAACTCCTGTCAGTTTTTTTTGTTTTCTGTCTGTGTCCTGTTGACACAGCCGGAAGTCCAAGGAAATCTCTTCAAAGCGGAAAATCTTATTGGACTATAGCCCCATCACCTTTTATGAGGTGGCTACTAGAAATTTAGTGATTGCCAGAGCTGTAGTCAGTCTGGATGAATTATAGTTGGCATTTATCTGGTTAATTTCAGGTGTTCTGGCATTGATTGTACCTACCTGGGTGGGGTGTGACTCTACTGTAGTGTGGGACATCCAATGGGGGACACCGTGAGTCTGTGAGCAGTTCAGAAGCCAATCACTGGGATTTTCTCCTAACCAGTGTTGCATGCTGGGTAAGTGTTTATATACTCGAAGGAATTGCCATGTGTTCAGTTCAGGACCAGCCATGGTCTAGGTTGGGGTGCTGTCCAGCCTGCTCCCAGGCTAGGCCTGGGAGTGGGGATACTGGAGTGGGGGAAAGGCGCTGCTAGGCCTCAAGTCTAGAGGAGGCCTCTGCTGTTATCAGAGGAGGAGAACCAGGGAAACTGATGGCTGCTGGAGGTGCCTGGAATATAGAGGACCCCAGGAGCAAGTCTGGTGTCTCTCCTGCTGAGGATTTGTGACAATCCCTGTTCATCTGCTAATGAATTATTATTATTATACAGGATCTATATAGCGCTAACAGTTTGCGCAGCGCTTTACAATATAAGGAAGACATTACAATCACAATACAATTCAAGACAAGATGGTAAGGGCTTACAATCTAAAAGGGAGGGGCAAGTGATACATGAGGAGGAATATTAATTCACTTTGCTGCAAATGGATCTACACTGAATTGCTAGAAGGGAATGGGGAGTCTGGAGTCTATGTCTGTTCTACCCTGGATATCTAGGTTCCCTATACCCTCTATGCCATGTGCTATGTGAAGATTGTTAATAAACGTTGTTCAGCATTATACTTCTGGAGTGGATATCAGTTTTGTGTGCACTAAAAAAGGGTAGTTAAATGCTAATGGGGCAGCTGAAGACCAAAACCCCTAGATAACTAGTGATGACCCGGGTTATTCTGACAGGTCCTTCGGGAGTGAGCACTACAAGACAGTTGTCACCAAAATCAGTGTCTCATTGGAAGATTTCCTGTTCTGGTGACATAAAACGTTTGGTTTCCCATCACTTTCTGTTCCGGTGATAATAGTCACCAGGGCAAGTAGAGGTTGACAGACAGAGGTTTTAATCCCTCTATACGCTATCCAAGAAACATTTTGGCTATGCATACATTTTAAACATTTTAAAATGTGGCAATTATAATTAGCTAAGATCTGTCTTTGGAACATTTTCCCACAGTTCTCTGCACTGCAAAACAAATGAGACTGACTGATTCCATCTGGAGAGAGAGTTTTCCCAAGTCAGTAGAGTAGAGTTTTGCCTTTCGCCATGAAACACATTTTGTTTTTATAAAATAAAAGGTAAACACCTGATTGTTTCCTAATAGCAACAACTCTGCTTTTAGTTGTTCTCCATTTTTCATCAATCAGTTCCTAGAAGTGGTCAATTTGGCTCTACTGTATGTTATGGGGAGCCGATTGAAGGATGAAAAGAGTTGAGGGGGGTTGTTGGTTGATTTTAGCCCTGTGATGTTGCTCTAGTTCTTATGAGATCATTCTTATTGTAATTTATGGAATGTTTATGGAATGTGTAACTATCATATCTTAATACAGGTTAAGAAAGAACCTAAAGTCATTCATAATTGTTCATCCATCATGGTTCATCAGAACTATACTAGCTGTGACACGACCTTTCATAAGGTAATTGTAAAAAATTATTAAAATGATTATATTACTAAAAACGTCACTAAACAAGATCTGAGATTACAAAGTGCTATGCTTCAGAGTTCACAGTTACGCCTAAAGAATTGTGAAGATAGCAGATATGGGGAAGTGTCCTTTATGGGGTTGTTCTAGGCAGACCATACAAAAGTTGCTTGTTTTTTTTATTCTGGTTTGTATATACTGCACTTTACCTATACAGTAGGTATTCAAGGAATGCAAAACATAGAGTTCAGCACTCCTCACATACCCCTGCTTGGCCTTTGCGTGGCTCACTCCTCTATATAGACTAATATGTACAGTATCAATCTTTTGTTTTGCTGTTATGCCTATGCAACCCCATTGCATGTTTCCTGCTAGTTACAGTCTAGGTAGGTGCTGAATTATTTTATGACTTGAACCCTGTTCAAGTTCAGCTGAAACTATAGATATACACAAACTATTAGACTCAAAAAAGGAATATGTATTTGTAATGTAAATTGTAGTGTTCCTTTTCCATGTAACTTGACATTCTCTATAATTTTCATGTTTCAATTTTAAATATGCTCAGTTGTATTTTAATGCATATTATTGAATAGGATACACCACATTACTTTGCATGCTTTGAACAAACCTTGTGGATTTAAACCATATGAATCCTAGAAAGATTGTAACACACATTGTTACTGTATTTTTCAGAGAAATAACAATACCTGTATTTGTCTAGATATCAGCTTTTTGTAATCACTTCAGGCAAATCAGACTCTACTGCATTGCACAAAATTGTTTGTGAACAAACTTACAAAAAGCAAGATTAGAGTGATTAATTTATTAATGTGCTATTGTTCCTTCACTGTACAGTCAAGGGCTGGGTGTAGTCTTGCCTAGACTACATAGCATAACTGCAGTCTAATTGTTAGAGAATACAGTCTGTCCAGGGTGTCTAGATCACAAAACCGATTGAATGGAATTAGAAATCCTTTAAACTCAGCATGTACACCAGTACACTCATCAAAGCCCATAATATAATCCAATAAACTCAGAGCACCAAACTGTGCACCCCAGTAAGCTGATAATACTACAGCAGGTACCCAAAATACATCCATAAGAACTAACCTTGATTTACTTATTAGGTATAGCACCAAGAGCAATTTGTAAGTATTATCCGCACTGTAATTCTAATTCTGCATTCGAAAAATATTGTTTGGAATAATTTTGGTTTCTGAACTCTTAGGCATTCATGTACTCCTAAAGGAGAATTATGAGGCGAGTGCGTTTCACTCAGCCTCATAATCTAAGCCGACCTAAGAAAATGAAACTGTCACAGGTTGGATCAGTAAATCGGGAAGTGAGCAAACACATACAGTCGCTCGCTCACTTCTCGATCTATCCCTGCAGAGAGCCGTGGCTGTCACTCACGGCTCCCTGCAGGGATTCCCCCCTCCCCTGTCCGATCCTCCAGCGCTGACTGGCGGAACGGACGGGGGAGGGAGCGGGTACAGCTGGCTCTGCCTCTATATAGGCAGAGCCAGCTGTCAATCCCGCAGCTGGGTAGATCTCGACAGCAATGACGGGATCCGTTCCGGCTGCGGCGTCTCAGTATACCGAGCTTTGGGTCACGGGAGGACGCTAGTTTTTGTCCTCCCGTGACCCTTAGGAGAACTATGGGGAAAAGCCCTGACCCCATAGTTCTCCTTTAAGTATTCATGTTGTCCCCCATTTATCATCAGCTTTTTTTCACATTGCCATACATTATTGGTTTTACTATTGTCCAGTTTGTTGTCTTTGACCTCTGGAACAAATGCTGAATTAAGTCTTCATAAGAAGATTAATCTAAATGAAACAATTAAGGGAGGAAAGGACTCTCTGGATGGGAAGGGGGTTTAACACCGCGGATGTCAACTGGTTAACTGTAGCAGTTTTTCACTTCAGGTTAAACAAACAAACATTCCCCGAAGCCCTTTCGATCATATAATCAAAAAACAAATTGTCTTGTTTGTCTTCTTTGAAATTGTCCAAACGCTTCAATTGAAGCAATGTAAGCATATTGCGGTATTGTGTTTTTCATATAAAGGTGTTGATTTACAAAAGGCAAATAGGCTGTTCACTTTGCAAGGGAATTTTCACTTAGCCTAGTAAATGGGGTGAAGCTCTGTTGACTTATGCCATCCAATTATGCAAGCAAAAGTACTTTTGGGTATTCTTTGCAAAATTAATGTTTACCACATTCACTAAACTAAAGGTAAATTCCCTGGTAAAGTGAATAGCCTATTTGCCTTTAGTAAATCAATCCCACAGTGTATCCAGGGAGAAGCAGTGCCCCAACAGATGCATGCGATTAACCCAAAACGAGCGTTCTTAGTATATTTTCTTCCCCATTTGAATATGCTGTATGTAAAATGCCACATTATAACTAATAGATGGAGCTGAGGAGCACAATAAAGAAGTATTTTTTTCCCTATGCTCCTGAGCTCAGTCTAGTAGCCAAAATGTGGTCATAATGCAGTACTACTAAATGACATTCAAAATGACATTGGACTTATAAAGAAAATATACTACTCACAGACATTTGCAGGGTGAATGGCTGTGCAGATTGTTTACAAAAAGACACCTTAGTAATCTGCAGTGTATTCTTATTATATTCCATATGGGTAACATTCAAGGGAACAGAATACAAGCATTAAGAGTCCCCACTCATTATTTAACAGAAAACCTGTAATACATGTAAACCCTTAACTAGTAACAAGTAAACTGTTATAGCTTCAAATCCATAGGAAAAGACGAGATTCACCACAGAGCTATACATTTACGTTCTAGGAATAGTGATCTATGAATACATATCTGAAAATCAGTTGGTATCTTCTTGCCATATAGCTAATCAAGTATGCATTTGAATTTTTGAATACATATTGTCATGTCAGTATCATAATTCACATAATATTAGCTATATTAATAGGTTTTTGGTTTTTTTCAGTTCCAAGTTCAGCAGCAAGATAAAATATGTATCCAGTTTAGCTGAGCTACAAGAACTTATTCCAATGGACTATGTGCAGATTCCAGAATGTATTATTAAGTAAGTATATAACTTATAGCATGGAGTTTCCTTCTAGAGAGCTTTGAGTTTTAGTAATGTGACAACAGCCCCAGGGGCCCTGATTGTAAGGATTAAAATCTTACATACTAGTTTTTATCACTTATTGCATCATTTTTCAGACATTCTGACCAATGATACCTAGGGTGGCCATATACAGTCCGGTCTTTAAAAGTGATGCATCTAATTTGGGCATTGCTTGCCTAAATCAGATGTCCATAGTAGGCAACAATGAACACCTTTGATCATTGGAAGTGCTAGCCATCACACACAAAAATTGTTTGTTTGTATGCTTAATTTTGAAAAGTCAATGTCACTTAAAGTTCTTCTAAGTGGAGGACTATTAGAATAAAATGATGTGAACATTTCAATACTGTCTATAGCTTGGGTTGCCACCTGTCTGTGCCCTGGCTGAGTTTAGCTGGCCTGAAACCCAGAAAAAGCACATACGGGACTCAAAATCCGGACTGTCCAGGTGAATCCAGGACAGGTGGCAACCCTATCTATAGCCCACCATGTAGTTATCTAAATGCACATCTAAGTAATTTGATTGCAGGTACATACAGTATATCTACTGAATATAGCAATAGGACAGCTCAGAGGGGGAGTTTCCTCAATTTAAAGAAATTGTCTTTGATATCCTGTTGGGTCTTTGAGAAAGGAAGGAGAAATCTCCCCATTGGGTCACAGACAAGAAAAAAATATATTGTTGGGGGTGTTAACCCTTTCCTACTACTATATCCAAAACTAAGAAAAAAATGTGGTTGTACATACACTTTAAACCACTGGATCTTGGACAGAGTCCAGGATAGGGAAAGTGGATTGAGTTGATAGGCCTCCATGCTAAACTATTTTGGGAAGCATATAGATCTGTAAATATAGCCTACTATTGACTGGTAGAGCTGTTGGCAAATCAGTTAATCTCTGGGCCAGCCAGGCTAAATTTTTGCATCCGCCCTGCTTTAAAATCACTGGGAATTAGTGTCTGGGTGTGCCCACCAATAACAGCTGTGGCCTACTGATGTGTCTGGTATGTGGCTGCACACATATCCTTATTTTTTATTTCCTTCTTCCTGGCCCTATGTTCACATACAAGGAAATGTACAATCAAGTTAGAAGAGAGTGTCAGTATTAAGAATGTACAATCAAGTCCTTGCACACAAAAAAACAGCTTGCAAATGCTGTGAAGAACTTTGCACATCATACAGTTGTAATTTATTCAAGGGTTGTTATTTTTCTGTAATTCAATTTTGGGAAAGTTATGTGGCTAGTTTAGTTCCAGTTAATAATAAGCAGAGTCAGGGGCGTAACTAGAAATCACAGGGCGCCATAGCAAAATTTTGTATGTGGGCCCCCCATCCAACCCCCTCTTCCCCGGGCCAAAAAATGACCGTGTGGGTTGCTATAGCAGTAGTTACACCACTGCATGGAATAGCAGTGTCAGGATGAAGATGAAGAGATGTGGGGGAGCAGTGTCAGGATGAAGACGAGGAGATGTGGGGGAGCAGTGTCAGGATGAAGACGAGGAGATGTGGGGGAGCAGTGTCAGGATTAAGACGAGGAGATGTTGGGGAGCAGTGTTAGGATGATGATGAGGAGATGTGGGGGAGCAGTGTCAGGATGAAGATGACATGTTGGGGAGCAGTGTCAGTATTAAGATGCGGAGATGTGGGGGGCAGTGTCAGTATTAAGATGAGGAGATGTGGGGAGCAGTGTCAGGATGAAGACGAGGAGATGTTGGGGAGCAGTGTCAGGATGAAGACAAGGAGATGTGGGGGGGGGGG
>NW_017306596.1:592881-598032 GCF_000935625.1 Nanorana parkeri | reverse complement strand
AGTGTCAGGATGAAGATGAGGAGATGTGGGGGAGCAGTGTCAGGATAAAGACGAGATGTTGGGGAGCGGTGTCAGGATGAAGAAAAGGAGATGTGGGGGGCAGTGTCAGGATGAAGATGCAGAGATGTGGGGGAGCAGTGTCAGGATGAAGATGAGGAGATGTGGGGGAGCAGTGTCAGGATAAGATGAGATGTTGGGGAGCAGTGTCAGGATGAAGACAAGGAGATGTGTGGGGCAGTCTCAGGATGAAGATGCGTAGATGTGGGGGAACAGTGTCAGGATAAAGAGAAGTAGGGGAGCAGTGTCATGATGAAGATGAGATAAAAGGGAGCAGTGTCAGGATGGAGAGAAGTAGGGGAGCAGTGTCAGGATGAAGATGAGATAAACGGGAGCAGTGTCAGGATGGAGAGAAGTAGGGGAGCAGTGTCAGGATGAAGCTGAGATAAAAGAATATAAAAAAAGAAAACAATATGAGAGATAAAATGTCACTATGTGCAGATTCCAGAATGTATTATTAAGTAAGTATATAACTTATAGCATGGAGTTTCCTTCTAGAGAGCTTTGAGTTTTAGTAATGTGACAACAGCCCCAGGGGCCCTGATTGTAAGGATTAAAATCTTACATACTAGTTTTTATCACTTATTGCATCATTTTTCAGACATTCTGACCAATGATACCTAGGGTGGCCATATACAGTCCGGTCTTTAAAAGTGATGCATCTAATTTGGGCATTGCTTGCCTAAATCAGATGTCCATAGTAGGCAACAATGAACACCTTTGATCATTGGAAGTGCTAGCCATCACACACAAAAATTGTTTGTTTGTATGCTTAATTTTGAAAAGTCAATGTCACTTAAAGTTCTTCTAAGTGGAGGACTATTAGAATAAAATGATGTGAACATTTCAATACTGTCTATAGCTTGGGTTGCCACCTGTCTGTGCCCTGGCTGAGTTTAGCTGGCCTGAAACCCAGAAAAAGCACATACGGGACTCAAAATCCGGACTGTCCAGGTGAATCCAGGACAGGTGGCAACCCTATCTATAGCCCACCATGTAGTTATCTAAATGCACATCTAAGTAATTTGATTGCAGGTACATACAGTATATCTACTGAATATAGCAATAGGACAGCTCAGAGGGGGAGTTTCCTCAATTTAAAGAAATTGTCTTTGATATCCTGTTGGGTCTTTGAGAAAGGAAGGAGAAATCTCCCCATTGGGTCACAGACAAGAAAAAAATATATTGTTGGGGGTGTTAACCCTTTCCTACTACTATATCCAAAACTAAGAAAAAAATGTGGTTGTACATACACTTTAAACCACTGGATCTTGGACAGAGTCCAGGATAGGGAAAGTGGATTGAGTTGATAGGCCTCCATGCTAAACTATTTTGGGAAGCATATAGATCTGTAAATATAGCCTACTATTGACTGGTAGAGCTGTTGGCAAATCAGTTAATCTCTGGGCCAGCCAGGCTAAATTTTTGCATCCGCCCTGCTTTAAAATCACTGGGAATTAGTGTCTGGGTGTGCCCACCAATAACAGCTGTGGCCTACTGATGTGTCTGGTATGTGGCTGCACACATATCCTTATTTTTTATTTCCTTCTTCCTGGCCCTATGTTCACATACAAGGAAATGTACAATCAAGTTAGAAGAGAGTGTCAGTATTAAGAATGTACAATCAAGTCCTTGCACACAAAAAAACAGCTTGCAAATGCTGTGAAGAACTTTGCACATCATACAGTTGTAATTTATTCAAGGGTTGTTATTTTTCTGTAATTCAATTTTGGGAAAGTTATGTGGCTAGTTTAGTTCCAGTTAATAATAAGCAGAGTCAGGGGCGTAACTAGAAATCACAGGGCGCCATAGCAAAATTTTGTATGTGGGCCCCCCATCCAACCCCCTCTTCCCCGGGCCAAAAAATGACCGTGTGGGTTGCTATAGCAGTAGTTACACCACTGCATGGAATAGCAGTGTCAGGATGAAGATGAAGAGATGTGGGGGAGCAGTGTCAGGATGAAGACGAGGAGATGTGGGGGAGCAGTGTCAGGATGAAGACGAGGAGATGTGGGGGAGCAGTGTCAGGATTAAGACGAGGAGATGTTGGGGAGCAGTGTTAGGATGATGATGAGGAGATGTGGGGGAGCAGTGTCAGGATAAAGACGAGATGTTGGGGAGCGGTGTCAGGATGAAGAAAAGGAGATGTGGGGGGCAGTGTCAGGATGAAGATGCAGAGATGTGGGGGAGCAGTGTCAGGATGAAGATGAGGAGATGTGGGGGAGCAGTGTCAGGATAAGATGAGATGTTGGGGAGCAGTGTCAGGATGAAGACAAGGAGATGTGTGGGGCAGTCTCAGGATGAAGATGCGTAGATGTGGGGGAACAGTGTCAGGATAAAGAGAAGTAGGGGAGCAGTGTCATGATGAAGATGAGATAAAAGGGAGCAGTGTCAGGATGGAGAGAAGTAGGGGAGCAGTGTCAGGATGAAGATGAGATAAACGGGAGCAGTGTCAGGATGGAGAGAAGTAGGGGAGCAGTGTCAGGATGAAGCTGAGATAAAAGAATATAAAAAAAGAAAACAATATGAGAGATAAAATGTCACAGAAGAGAGCCGGTGACAATGCAGATGGAGAGAAGAACGACTGTAGAGGAACTGTGCTGATTGATACGGATGGCCATGACAAGACTAGTCACAGCGGAGCATGGCATGAGACTCCAGCAGAGATTCATCTATAGAGTTGAAGCAAAGTGCAGCAGAAATAATGAGTGCACAGACAGGGGGCAGTGTAGGCTCAACACCGGACGTCTAGAGAACTTTTATGACACCATGAGAGAATGAAAGGTGACAAGAGGATAGTGCAGCTGGGCAGAGGTTAATCAGTAAACTGTCACATCTGTTATCTCTGAGAGATAGAGGGAGGATATGCACGAGGATACACAGCTTACTAACTCTACTCACGATCTCTACTTACGATCTCTACTCACTGTGTTGGAAGTTCTCCGTGTATTTCTTCTGCTGGTTATGATGTCAGAACCGAAGGCACAGCCGAAAAGATCACTCCGCCTTGTGGCTGCAGGCACACAACAGTTGATTGAAAAGGTCTGTGCAGCTGCTGTACTAAGAAAAAAAGTGCCTTAGCCCGCTCCTGACCGGGCCTCCCTCTGCCCCGGGCCCCATAGTGACCGCGTGGGTCGCTATGGCGGTAGTTACGCCACTGAGCAGAGTACATCTTCACTTCACAGAGACATATGATATACAGTAGATCACTAATGTTACAAATTGTGAGTGCAAAAATAAGCTATAGTTTTATAAATACTGGTTCTCCCCCCGGAAATGGATGCCTCCACTTTGTGTGTACATGACAGGTTCACTTTAAATAAACACAAAGTCAATGGCTATAGAAATGAGTAGAGATGGTTTGCGTGAATGGTTATAAAGGTTTGTAATCTAAATTTGACCTAAAATAACTCCTAGCTATTTCCATCCTCTATTATTGAATGCCTGCAGTGACTAAATGGATTCCGGAAATACAAGTAGTATGCTAAGAGGCATTTATTATGTCACAGTGAGTCAGATTTCATTTCCACCACTCACTTGAGCACAGTTGCAGGTGCACAAAAAAAACCTGTTTCTCTCTATTACAGATTTTAGTGTCTCGCCTTAAGCTATATTGAACACCCAGAACAGATTAGATGAGTTGTTTTTTTAATGAATACATACAATTGTATTGAAAACCTTTGTCTCCGAAAAATTAAAGCTTTACACACATAATCTACATCAGTGGTAAAGCAGGTTTTTGGGCACTTATTGTGAATCTCCTTGTATTTTAGTCACCAATTCAGTCAAACTGGTTTGCTAGTTTGCTCGCTTTCAAAAGGATTCATGGTAGGTGTTGTCTTTATATATAGTCAATATAGGCACAGAGGTAAATTGTTTTAACATTTTCTAATGGTGGTGTGCCTCGTGATTTTTTTCATGAAAAAAGTGTGCCTTTGCACAAAAAAGGTTGAAAAACACTGGTTTAAAGAACAGGGGAGAACCCCCCTTGGCTAATGAAGAGTAATGCCCATAGATCTGTAAGTAAGTTTTTATCCACGCATGCTGTTTTTTTCATTTAAAATAAAGAAGGAAGGAAAGCACACGGGTGTCATTGGATTTTGCTGAAATAGGAAGGATGTAGAAAAAAAAAGTACAGGTTTCTTTTTTTTTTAACATAGTGGTGCTACGATGTACGTTACAGAACTTAAAAGAGAACTATGGGGTAAGTGTTTTTCCCCATAGTTCTCTTAAGGGTCACGGGAGGACATATACTAGCGTCCTCCTGTGACCCAAAGCTCAGTATATCGCGAGCTACAGCTCGCGATATACTGAGACTGCTGCAGCCGGGACGGACCCCAACATTACTGTCAAGATCCACCCAGCTGCGTGAGTGACAGCTTGCTCTGCCTATCTAGAGGCAGAGCCAGCTTTGCCCACCCACTCCCCCGTCCATTCCTCCAGTCAGCGCTGGAGGATCGGAGAGGGGAATCTCTGCAGGGAGCCGTGACTGGCATTCACGGCTCTCTGCAGGGAGATGATCGAGAAGCGAGCGAGCGATGGTATGTGTTCACTCGCTTCCCGATCTGTTGAGCCGACATGTGACAGTTTCATTGTCACACGTCAGCTCGAACTATGAGGATGGGTGATTTCCACTCACCTCATAGTTCTCCTTCAATGCAGCATGGTAACATCCAAGCATCAAATGTTTTTTTATTCAAAATCAGCAAGATACATTAGCAGTAGCCACAGATCTAGTAAGAGACAGATGAGAACCTCAATATGTAGACAGAGCCTGCCCATGTGCATTCTGCTTTAGGAGAGTTTTGCATTCTCATTAGAAATAGGGAAAGACTTGTTTGCCCCCTTGGACTATTGCTAATCTTTAGACTCCTACAGAGTCCGGTTTCTTTGACATGGGGTACTTATTGCTTTGACAAATCCAAAGCTTATTGCTTTGACAAATAGAATATGATGTATAAAGCAGACAGAAAATCCCTATACGTGAGGTTTTGAGCCTAATTGTTTCCCAACTGTAACCTAAAATCAATGGTCCCCTAATAAACTATCATCTTCTTATTTCTCACAGTGTTATATAGTTAATGATTTAGTTAT
>NW_017306596.1:590443-592778 GCF_000935625.1 Nanorana parkeri | reverse complement strand
ACTCTGGAGGCAACAATGCACAAGGTGGCCTAATGCACAATTTGAGATTTAACCTGACCATACATATTACAATATAAGTGTACAGTGCCTGCATGCTCTACTTAAGATCTATAAACAAATTTCAATGAGAGGATCTAAGCCACCCAATGGTATATTGAAAGAAAATTGTACAATCACACTGTAAAGTTTAGTCTTTTTTGCTATCACTAGCTCCTCGTGAGACTGTGGAGCTGTTGCTGTTTAAAACAACTCTTCCCAGTCTTTGTGATTGAATTTTGTTATGAAGGCAGAGCTGCAATAAACCTTGGTACTGTGGTAGTGGCCAGAGATATTCAATAAAAGTAAAATAGAATACAAAAATTACCTGTATGACATGTATTTGTGTGTCATTCTCTGTATGTGATAAAATGCACAATTCCTGTTTGTTAATGTTATTTAAATTGTTATTGCTATTAATTTGGGATCAATCTTTGTATGATCATTTTCACATTGTCCCCATAATCATTACAATCACAAAGGGAGATTTATCAAGCAAGTTAGTGACAAAATTAGAAGCACATATGTTACAGATCAGGTTGATGCGCTTTTGGCAATGCCTCTGGTCCAGTTTTTTGCATCTTTGCACCCCAATCCTGGTTGACCAACTGAGACAGATTACCACAGGTCTGCAACAGATTTATTACTCTAGAGAAAGATTTTCGATCAGAACATATGCAAGACAAGGTAAGGGGGCGGTTTTACAATGCCACAGTGCTACTTCAGGGCGGCAGAGGGGGTAATGTATAAACTAAACTGCAATGTTATAGTGAATCTGTTTCCTAATGTGTCTCACTGCTCCTGTTTAGTATTGCCATGTTGGTCAGCAGAATTGATAAATCTCCCCCACCAGTGATACCACTGACTATCCCTAGTGTTTTCTGTAGAAATAAGATATCCCTAGACATAAAACACATAATGATAACAAATCTTTGTGTTAGAAGTGTGTACATCTACACACATGGTAACCCACAGCAGTTTTTTGTACAGTGCATAGCACCATGGACAATCTTTACACAATGATGATGGGCCAAAAAATGTATATAGGCTTTTAATATTGTACTAATCACCTATAGATTGGCTGTCTACCAAACCTGCAGCTGTAAGATATTGTGTGACTGTCTATGGACATCTTGTTTCACTGAATGCATGATACTGCTCATGAGCATTATTATGGTACAAAGACCCTATATCTGACATGGTAGATATTAAATACCTCAAAATGTAAAAGCAATCATCACTGAGCCTGTTGCACACCCAAACAAGCTTCAGATTTCTGGGTGGTTTCTTTCCATTGCCCTAAAACATTTCACTCATACCCCCACTCAATCACTTTTCTTTTGGAAGGTATGAAGAATCAAGGTGTTTTCCAAGGAGTGTAAGGTAAATTATAAGTAGCCCTTATAGCTTTACTAATACTAAGTTGCTTAAGAATGCCAATTATATTTACTTTTTGCTCTCATTTGTTGGTGTACGCCTGCATGACTTTTAAATAAAAGCTACTTATACTATAAGCTGCTGATCTAGGTTCAGCTTTCTAAAGCATAACTGATATGGATTTAAGACAATGAAACACAGCTCCTGGTGCCTGCAACTTCTGCCTTTTGGGTAATATAAAGATGTTTCCTGCGCAGTAAGCATGTTTTCCCATTTCCCTTTTCTTTTTTTTTGCCTGGCGGCCCCTTATGCTTGTTCCAGCCTGAGGCTGATGAGCTCCAATCAGCCACTCTAAAGAATGAGTGGGTATAAAGTCAGCATCATAATATTTTGTTAAGGAAAAAAATTATATGGCTTTCAATTACTCCAACACATAGTAGGTCGTGGTTTGCCAGCTGTGCTTGTATGGCTTGCTCCCCCAGCACCAATGTAGTAATAAGTTAGTAGGGCCCACACAGTATTATATCCTTAGAATATGGGTTATCAGAAGCCTCTTGGCACAAAGAATTGTGTGGGGACTCCCAATACATGTAGGTTTCCAGTGAAGGCTGGGTTATTGCATCCTGATGTAGCCATGTATTGATAGTTCAGGTCTTGTTTAAGTACACCTCTGCCCAGGACAATAAAAATCTCATATTAGGAGTTACAAAACTTAGATATTATAATAAGTTAGTTTATTGATATTTATAAATATAATTTATAAGCTTGAAAATGTGTATATACTTACATTGGTCCAGCTTGGTACTATTTAAGTATATATAAATTATCCTTTGCAGGGCCATGGGGATTGTGCAACACACTGTAGTAGCCACAACTACTACAGTATATTACAACTTCTTCTGGGTATAGGAACAGTCAATGG
>NW_017306596.1:574621-590287 GCF_000935625.1 Nanorana parkeri | reverse complement strand
GGGGGGGGTATTTTTTATAGGAGAGAACTAAGATTTCATAAAAATACATTTAATAAAAATGCAATATTTTACTAGTTTACATTACTGCATTATTATCACTGCAGAATCCACGTTCTTGAGTTTTCTAAATTTATGAACAGCTATTATGACTTTTTGACCCTGTTCCCCCTCTGAAATTTTGCCTTGTTTGCATCTCCTGATCTGGAGGGGGGATTTTTTTTTTTCCTATCTTGTTTTTGGTTTTTTTTTAGGTGTCCTATTTTTAGCTCTTTGATACTCTTACAAATTCATAGTGAAACCAGTAGCAAATTATTGGGAACATCTCAGAAAATCTTTCTTACTAGAATGTCAAATTTCTTTGGCTGTTTTTGAATAATCCTATAAATGTAATGGTTAGCCTCGTGCCTTTGTGCTGTAGTGCAACAGATAGAAACTAGGTTGATACACATAATTTCATACTTGTGCACACATCACATTAGACTTGCAGTGCATGCCTTGACATGAAAGTCTAACTCTTTATTTGTGTCTACCTTATGTCCTTTGCTCATTTCCATCATGTCTGTCCTGAGTCTGTAGCACAGAGCTCTCCATAGGGAACCAGAGCTTAAACGGAAAGTAGGAGTGGAGGACAGAAGACAGCAGACACATTTAATTAGCTGTCACAGTTAAATCCTGAATCTACACTTAAG
Source organism: Nanorana parkeri (assembly GCF_000935625.1). NCBI lineage: Eukaryota > Metazoa > Chordata > Amphibia > Anura > Dicroglossidae > Nanorana > Nanorana parkeri. The sequence continues at coordinate 589,598 of NW_017306596.1, read as the reverse complement.
ATTTACAACTCAATGTAAATCTAAAAATAACACAGCAACCTTTAAAACAGAGATGTATACCCTCAATGCTGCTCTGGCTTTGCTTTGCTTGGCCTTTTTTCTTATGTTATGCTTGCTTCTTTCCCTTTTTTTTCTTGCATCAATGAATGATTACTAACACAGACTGGATGAAGAACTGACAGAAAGTGAATCAGCCAAGTAAGAAAATGTCTTGTGCCAATGTATATAACTGTTATCCATGTATTTATATGAAAACTAGTGCAAAAGAAATAGCGATGCTACATATTACAACCAGTCAGCTGTCACATTTTAATTCTGCATATGTTTGTACAAAAAAAGCTTTCCATTGGTGCTTGACACGTTGCTCAGCAGCATTACCATCCCACCTATTGCTGCCTGCCTGCTCTCTAATATACCTTTTTCCTTTCTTGCTGCTCCTCCCAAACTTTGTTATTTCAGACACTTAGGAGTCTATTTATAATTATTTCCATAGCTATGCATCCAGCTAAACTGCATGCACATTCATACCGTGCAAGTCGACCAGCTGTAATGAGAATGGGGCAAACACTAATGTTTTTTATGGTATTTTCTTTTCTGGTTGAATGTTCATAGAAGAATGAAAATAACATAAATCAGCAGGCTTTTACCCTCACTTGTAAATTAAATGAGCACTAGTATATTTCGAATCGTACTGTCAATTGCGATAACACCGGTATTACTGTTTTGCAAGTAGATACATTTGACACAGAAGTGCTGTAAATAATAATCCCATAGACTGGTGCTGATGATTGCATCTGGCAGATAGAAACAATGTTGTAAACAGAAAAAATAAATATGCCCACTGCTCTGATAATCTGCTCTCCTGACTCTCATGTTATTGGAATAGACAGCACTATTTATAAAATACTAGTGCAAATTTCATCTGCAAGTGAGATCAAACGCCAACTGATTTGCCCTATTTATACCATATAGAGAAAATACTCTAGGAACATTCAATTTTGTCCAATTCTAACAACAGCTTATTAACTTGCACTGAGAAAATGTACATGCAGTTTTTCTAGACGATCCCTTATGCCAAGTTTTTTAAATAGACCCCTATGGGATGATATATATGATTCACACACCATACTCACCACTAGATGGTGCCGCGAAGCATAGGATTTCCTATGCTTCTTGACTCCATCTACTTGCGAGAAAGCGGGGCGAATGGCATTCGGTCAACATGTGGCTGGGTGGATGATTCATAAATCATGCCCCAAACGTTAGCTATTAAAAATAATGCTTCATTAAACAAATCAGAAAGATTTATGCTACATGGGTGATTTTTAGCCACTCAACACCACAGCTAAAATTGTCCACAAGTGCTAAGGTATAGCACAACTAGATCCCCTACAGAAAGCAATATGATAGGGTGTATCAAGGATTAATCACACACAATTGCAAAACTGCTTGATCATGCTTACTTTAATCCAGATACATACTTACATGTAAATTGTATCATACAATTTGGGATTTTCAATACAATAAATACCACCTCACAGAGTGCTGTGGGTCACTGTCCATATAATATAGTATGAAGCCACCCGCACAGATAGGCAAGTAGTTGAGAATCTGTCCAGTCCAGGTTGGATCTCAGTATAGGTGAACTGACTTAGTTATCGCTATTCATGAGTACTAGAATACTTATAAGAATCTAATGCCTTATTTTTTGTTTTCCAAAAGCCTGTGTATTTAGAATCATAAGTTGAATAAGGTAAAAAAAATAACCATATTTACAACTGCATGAAAGTTTTTGGCTTTCATTGTGGCTGCCAGTGCCAATAACTAACTGCTTTGCCATCATTAGTAATTCATCTGGCAAATGTTACTGAACCCTTTAACACTCCCTGTCTAGCTGATGACTAGTGCTCTGGCTATCCTGTAGTGGTAAATCCTCCACCCTGTTACCAGCTGTTCCAAGTCATTTAATTGTCAGTGCGATGCATTACCATTTTCCAGACATTGTACTCCTGCTGTGTATTGTATGATATTTTCCAGTATGACTTCATGTGTGCTAAACTCTTGCTTCTTAAAATCTGTGCCTGTGCATCTTTATTCCATTTTAAACATATAACTTCAGCATGGGGATGATAAGTTCTAACTGTAAGAAAAAAAAAAACAGACCTAACAGTGATTAGATCATTGTGAATTACTTCATTGCATTTTCTCTACAAGAGACTAATGTGTAAGTAATTCTCAAACATCCTTTAGTGCCCATTTACACCGGGTGTTTAATCGCGCGATTTCCGCTGCGTTCTCGTGAGAAGTCGCCGTCCATAGATTTTCAATGGAGCTGTTCTATTGAACAGCTCCATGTCGCTCGTCACATGTCGCTTGTGCGGGAGCCTTTTTCCCACGGATGTCGCACAATTTTTCTATTTTTGCATGCAGCCCGATGGTGAAGGTTGCGCGATCGTCGCTGGAACGTCGCCCCGAACAGTCGCGCTATCCCGGCCACGCGGATCCGCTCGAGGTAAGTGTTGCTTAGTGTGAATGGGGCGTAATGGTTACAACAAAGACTCTGTAGCAGTGTTTCAGTCAGTTTCTAACCGCTTAGAAATGCCTGCTGGTTGTTTACATTAGACGCCAGGTATCCTGCTAGGATCTGCTCTCATAGAAAATAGCTGATATTTCTGTGCCTTTGTTGTGAGCTGTGAAAATGATTGTCTCCACGGTGTCTATAGCCACAGAGGTGACTGCAGACTTGTTTTAAAGTGCTTTTACTGCTCCTCCAGAAAATGTAGATATTTTATTGTACATAGGGTGGACACGGGTTCACCACAGGCATCTAAAGTGACCCAAGTATCTGGAAAATGAACTGGTCAAATCTTTACTGTAATGTAAAACAGTGGCGTAGTGGTTATCACTTCTGCCTTGCAGCACTGGGGGTCCCTGGTCAGGACACTATCTGTAAGGAGTTTGCATGTTCTCCCTGTGCTTGCGCGGGTTTCCTCTGGGTACCCCGTTTTCCTCCCACACTCCAAAGACACGCTGGAAGGTTAATTGGCTCCTGTCTAAATGGGCCCTGTGTGCATGTGAGATAGGGACCTTGGATTGTAAGCTCCTTGAGTGCAGGGTGTAAATTGTCGGCGCTATATAAATACCTGTAATAGGCATACTACCTGCTAAAGTAGTATTAGCAGGTTTCAATTTTACAGCAATTCTTTTACAGCTATCACATTTATTATCTAAGTATGCCATGTAATGCATATCTTTAAAGAGACAATCCTATCTATTGCCCTTCCTTGTCATGGGTTCTATCTCCCACCCACCCACTCTGAAATTGTGGGGGATCCTGCCCTCCTCGGAGCACAGAGATCTTGCCACCATAGTCCAAGAGATGTAGAAAATACTCTAAATCTTGCCATACATGGAGCAAATTTTCCTCTGGATCTTGATGAACCATATGAAATTTGCTTAATCGATGTCCCTGTTAACAGCCCCCTGCCTGACATCCTTAGATCTAAAAAGTGAAGGAGCTAGGTGGAAAATTCTCGGCTGAACAGTGACTGCAGTCACTGCTTGGTTCTGACAGTAACACAGCCACCGCTGTCGGAATACAATAGCCCAGCAGGGCAGGGAGATTCAACATTGACCAATGTGACTCTACTGCAACTTTCTGTAGTACCAAAGACTCAAATAAAATTAAACCATTTAAAGGAAAAAGACTGAATTCAATATTCTTTGTATAGTTTGCTCACCAAAACCATGCATATTATAGAATATGATGTTTATAGTAACTAAACATATATGTCATAAAACATCAGTAGTTTGTATCTCCAGCGCCACCCACAAAGCCACAATGATAGTGTCACTCAGTACTCCCTAGGATTTTCCTGTTTTTCCCGAGAACCCATGGCAGGAGAACAAAACCATTTTTTAGTATTCAAACGACCCTTCAGAACTAAGATTTTTTTCAGCTGGTAATCTCAACACTGTAGTTCCTGTGATTGAATATTAACTTCAAGTGATAATTCATTATCATTCCCAATACTCTCAGTTTACTTTGCAAATAAATACCAGCATAATAAAAATTTTAAAGTGATGCTTCATGTGGGCACCTAACGTTTACACATGAGCTTCTAAATCTTGTTAGTTAAAACTAATGAGAGATATGCATCCATATGTTTCAATAGGAAAATCATAAAGGCATACTGTATGTATTATGAATAGTTTATTTGTAGGCTGATCAGAAACACAAAGCAAAATCCAAGCTCCAGGACCAAATATGAATGGCATCCTTATGCAGTAATGGAAGTGTCACACCTCTGCTTATTATAATTTTTTCCAGTGTAAAGTATTTCATTCCATTTCAGCATGTTATTTATTTTCATTTTCAATGACAACTGAAGCTGTTTCTAGTCACTATTAAGCTAAACGTAAGTAGTAAGGGTTTACCATTTTTTTTTCTGCTTTTTTTATTTTCCTTTTTTTGTTAAAGATTTTCTTTTTCTAATACAAATAGCAGAACAAAAAAGAATTGAGTATCATAGTAAAGACATGCCATGTTGTACAGAAAATGTGGCATTGATTTTCATATATCTCAGACACATGGGTGACCCTAGGATTTTGCACTGGGTTTCTCTCCAGGATTTGTTGATCAGAACAGATCTCACTTTGTTATATCCTTGTAGCACCTGGGAGGTATAATCTAATAGTTTTGAAAACTCCCTATTTGCTTTTTGTGTTTGTATTACCATATCTGTTTGGGTCTTAGGTTTCAGCAATTCATTGCATTTTATTTGTGATATCTCATGTACATTCTCATCCAATAATTCTCTTGGATACCCTCCACTCAACTGCAATTTCTACATAGTCTTCTGTATTGGCTCTTAAGAACATTGAAAAAGCAGCTGTTCATATGGCCGCTTTCTGCCAAATAAAACTGTTCACACCAGCTTCAAATTGCTATGTCTAACTTTGGGACTACACTTGAAAAAAAAAACGGCCAGCGCAGACCCAGCACAAGACTAGACAATTTGCCTTGTCATGGATGAACACTATTGACAACACTGTATTCAGTGAAAAGCCATGGTGTGCGCTGGAAAAAAAGTATGGCATGCAGTACAACCACCTCGCACCCAGCTGTGCTTGTAGAACTGAATGAAACACACTTGTCACTGTACACAAATCTGGTTTCTATGACTGTCCCAGTGGTTTGTAAATAAAACCCCCAACTGATCAGCCCGTCGTATCATCGGGGACACTCTTGCGACCTGGTACCTCTCGAAGGAGTGCGCCACACAGACCACGGGGGAGCCTTGAACCGTAAGTCCCTTTGTCCACTACTAACAGTGTCACGCATTTTTCATATACAAAGATCCATTTACAAGTTGTACTTCATATACCTATCCACGTCTGTTTTGGTAGTCGCGCTCCTGTCCTGCTTTGTCCATATCTGCATTTTTGAATAGACAGGGTCCTCTCCCTGTAACAAGGAGCTTCTGCACACCCTCACACAATAGTCACCTAATTGTATTGTGCCCACAGGAGTGCGCTTTATCCTTTTTTGTATTTTCATCTATAAAATATGATAAGTTAAAAGTGAGAGGACCAAATTCCTTAAACAATGGGTCATTCAGGAGAGTTCCAGGCATCTTTATGTATTTTCAGTAGAAAATAAAGCACTGAAATTCTGGGAGATTTAGAGGGTTAATCACTACAGAGAAGAAAGATCCAGTCGTAGCTTTAGCTGATTCTTCGGCTCGCTTTGGACAAATAAAGCCCATCGGTTCAGTCGTACTGAAGGGCTGCTGTACGGGCGAAGGCAGCCGAGTGGCTCAGCCAAGCCGAACCCATAAAATTCGGCTTGGCTGAGCCATAGTGACAGGCAAAGCGTGAAAACGACTGGAAGGAAGAAGATGTTTAGATCAAGAGGCATCACTTAAGGTAAGTCTTTAAAGCAGCATCAGGGGGGAAATTGACTTTAATGTCACTTTAAAGGGTTATTAAACCCTCTGGTGGTGTTTTTGCATATATCTACTGCTAGCAAGCAGTAGATATATGCAAAAAGTGTAAAAATAAATGCTTTAAAAGCGGTTTAAACTTACATGTGTCTTCGCCGTGTGCTCCCGTCCTAAAATGTTAAAATTCTCGGGCGGCCGCAAAGCATCTTGGGGCGGGCGCATGCGCAGTTCACAATTTTGGCCGGGAGACGAGGAGAGACACAAGGTAAGTATATGGACGGCGTGCACCCACAAGCAGACACCGTGGGACAGGACGTACCAGCAAGGACAGAGGAGTCAGCGCTGGATTGGAGCGCTGCCGCAGTGCTGGAGGGACAGATGAAAATGACAGGAAAGAAGAAGAAGATCGGATTAAGAGGCATCATTTAAGGTAAGTGCTTTAATTAACATTGGGGGAGGGAAAAAAATCTTTGACTTTAATGTCACTTTAAGAGCCGGTTCACACCACTTCCAGTGCGTTCCAGCACGGTTAGCTGCTGGAATGCACTGAATCACGTTCTGGGGTGTTCCGCAGTGTGATCGCACATCAATGCCTGCGTTTCGGTACAGTGCATTCCAGCAGCTAATCATGCTAGAACGCACTGGAAGTGGTGTGTACCGGCCCCAAAGAAGAACTCTTTTATTTTACCCCTTCACTGCAAGGATTAACTGCTTGCTTTTGCCTAGGTGGTAAAATAAAAAAAGTTATACTCATCTGATCCTTTGAGCCGGCTTGCTCCGGGTGTGGATCAGCGTAGTTTCCGCACGATTTTTAACAAGGCGATTTTGGGCATTTTGAATTGCGTTTCAGAGCTGAAACCCAATTAAAAACTCCCAAAACCTCGCTGAACAGCGTTGTTCCATTGAAAGTTGTATGGAAACCATGCTGTATGGGATGTATGGAATTGTTCATCGTTCCGATGTTGGCGGATCCGCGCTGCCAAATCCGCGCAGCCGAACTGAATGTGAATGGGGCCTTAGACTGGTCCTTTCAACCTCACTCCGCCTCTGCTAATTATCATCGAGTCATCACATTCTATACTCTGTGTATAGACTTTGAGATCGCTGAGAGACATACCATCACTGCGGAAGAGGAGGAGACAGGCTGGAGGGAGTGCCGTCACAGGATCCGAGGCTCAGATGAGTGTAACTTTATTCTCTTAACTAAATCAAAACGAGCAGTTAACTCTTGCAGTGCAAGGGTAGCCTCACTGCAACGGTTAATACAAGTTTTGCCCGCAGTTCTGCTTCAAGACTAGTCAAATCATTGACAGAGTAGATATTTTTCATTGTTTGATTTTCTCTAACAGCATCCATTAATATCAATAGTTAACCAAATATGTCATTTGATTGTATAATATAAAATGATCACTTGGAATAAAAAAAGGTTATAAAAAATGATTTCCAAAGTGCAGGGTTATAAAAAGTTGTCCCATTCTTCAAATGCTGTGTGTGGATGGAATTTTATGTTTAGCTTAAATGGCAACTCTTTCAACTGCTTGGATTTTTGGATGTTATGCATTTTACACCTTCACTGTGGATGAGGTTTTTCCCTGTAGTAGTTTGTATTATTCTCACACAGCTGGATTTTCCAAAAGATTTGCTTTTTCTACTCAGTATTGAGGAACCATCTGAATTAAATATTTATTTTATTGATTTCAAATTTCACATATCACCAAGATATCAACAACAGAATCAATCCATACACTCAACACTTAACATATATAATTTATTATCCCAGTCATAACATTCCCTCTGCATAATTACTACCATATAACGTATAGACAAGACATATCATTAATACCTGTCTTCCTTGCCCCCCCCCAACTCATTCATACTTAGACATCCACAAGGGCATTATAGATATATTCGATAATTTGATAAAAAGGAAGTTAAGTCAACAGAGAGTTTACTTGGCAGAGAGACATCTAGATATAGTATTTCCCCTTTTCCTTCCCTTTTACGTTCCCACTCCTTCCCCCTTCTACTTCCTCTTATTTCCCCCTCCTCCTCCTGGTCCTTATAAGTATCTAAGAATCCCTAATGAACTCATATAGTCCCTCCAGGGGCTCCACCTCTCCCTAAATTATGTAGGCGAGATGTGAGTTCTTCAGATCGCATAACATTATTAAGTTCTTCCACCCATTCTGATATCTGAGGGGGGCTGGTTGATTGAGAAACCATCTGGCCATTGACACTACAATTTGGCTTTGTAATTTGTTGCATTTGGGCTAATTCAGGAATTCTGGTGTGGAAATCTTACTACAAAAGTCCCCAAGAAACATTAAAAGTCAGTATATGTTTCAACTTCTCAGTTACCATGCAGCACTGGTTTCAGAGCAAATCTGTCACATGTAAAGAAAAGGAACAGTGTTCTACGCTACTGTCATTTTTTTTTTTTTTACTGTAGTGAATGTTTGATCAATGTCACATTCACTGCTTTATAAATACACCTCTTAAAATGTCCAACCCACTGTACATCTCCTCGTACTCTCACTTCAACTTTTAAGGGCACTCATGCATAATTACAGTACCCATCATTCAGCAAGTATGTACTCACAGATGATACTGCAGGTGCAACCACAAAAGTTAGATGAAGTCTGCTTATTAGCAGGCACTAGTCTGCTCCAGCTAATACACTTATGGGTATTCTGCATTTATTTGCTTACTTAAACATACATAGAACATAATAGGGTAGCACTGAAAACTCAGTGATATTTATCATTTGGCGTACAGCACATTTGTCAACAAAGTTTCTAGGGTGCAAGTCCTGCACATCCTGCTCCTCTCCCTCTGCGGACACTCTCCTGGCACTATTGTCAGCAATTACCAGCTTTTAAAATGACAGCCAGGAATCGCTGAGTATTATGCAGCAAAAAAGGTGTGGCCTTGGATCAGCATATGACATCAGTTAATGAAACTTTACTAATATAAACAAATATATAATTTTTTTAATTAGCATGCATTCCTATTTAAACACTTGTTAACCCTAATCAGCCCCAATTAATGTTTTCCTCTCCTCCCTTTTGTAAATATTTTTCTGCTGATTTTTTTATTTCTATTTTATCACCATTAATATTAGATTTTTTTGTTTCCTTTTTTCATTTATTTTAAATTTTTGTACATTTTTCAAAGTGTTGCATAAAAAAAGTAAATGTGCAAAATTGAAAAAAATAAATAATTTTAATTAAATAAAAAAATAAAATAATTATGCAGGACAACATTGCCAAAAGAAAGCCTAGTTTGTCCTCAAAAAACAATGGGAGGAATTTATGATAGCAATTGCAAGTGTTTGAACTTGCACGGAATATATTTGATGTACTTTGCACCAGATTTATGATGCTAGTGTAAACATTATGAATGAATGAGGTTTAACAGACTCCAGGAAAGAAGACTCGTAACTGCAGGCAAAAAGCTTCACTGTCACTTCTTAAAGAAGTGGTTATGGGGACTTCTTAAGTTGAGATTGTTTTGTTAGCTGACGCTCCAGTTTCAGACAGCCGCATAACAAGTGCAGATGAAAACAGGTGCAAAAAAGGTGCAAAGAACATGCAATTGAAAAGGTAGTGCAAGCTCAGGTCAAAACAGGTGCAATGTGCAATAGACGTGCAGTTGGAAATGTAGTCCAAGCTCAGGTCAAAACAGGTGCAAAACACGTGCAGTTGGAAAAGTAGTGCAAGCTCTGGTCAAAATCGGTGCAAAACACGTGCAGTTGCAAAAGTAGTGCAAGCTCAGGTCAAAACGGGTACATGTTAAAAAAACAGATTTGCACATAAAAAAATGGTCTAAGAGGCTAAAACAGTTCCAATTGCTTTGATAAATTCCCCCCAATGTATGTATTTCTTTGTTGTCTTAAGTATTGACAAAGTTATCACTGAATAAACAAGCCCATAGTAGTATAAGGGGTATACAGTTATGAGAGCTGGTGGTTTAGTCAGATTCTATCCCAGTGTTTATTTTTAAAGTTAGAGGAAATAGGTAGATACAAATAAGATTTGTTATTGATGTAGTCAGGCATCAGTGCCAGGTTTTGTTTGAACAGGGAAAAAAACATACTGACTTGGGATAGGTGAAATTTGAGTTTTCATTTCCTCAAAACTTTGTCAAAAAGGGTAGAGATTTTAGCAAAATATGGCCAAATGCATTGGAGTCCACGATAAAGGTGGTTATTGATGGTATGTAGATTTGCAATAGACTTTAAATGGCTCATGAGGGGTACAGGAGCTATTTTCAGCTATCCTGGTCCTGTTTTTGTGTTTAAAAAAGTGCCCCATATTAGTTTATTTACACAAAGCAAAAATGGAAACGTAAAAAATTTTAAGAAACAGTACACACAAAGGGACTGATGAATGCCATATGAATTCCTATGCTCCCCAGCTCCATCTTGTGCCATGTGAATGGCATTTGCCCAGCTTTACACTGGGCGTAAAGATTACAACCCGCCCCAAACAAAAACAAAAAACTATTTCTGGTCATTCTTAATGCTGGGTATCACTATCAGTGTCTTGAAGAAGATTAATGTTCATTTGTTCATATTAGATGTTAGTACTGATGTTGGTGCTTTCCTACATGAAAGTTTTAGTGCTGTATACCAGCACTAAATAGTGGTCTATTCATCGGGCCAAAAAAAGGTCCAGCTGAGGAGGAAAAGGAACAGAGGGTTTTTTTTTTGAAAAGAAGTACAGTCGGTCCAAATAGGAACAGTTGGGAATTACGGATATATTTCACATGTTGTTTTTTCCATCACGTGCTAAAAAACAATTCACATTTTAGTTACTCTTATGTAGCAGACTTGTTCACATAATGTTTTCTAAAAGTTCATGGTTGCCTTTCATTGCTCATAAAAAGCATTCTGCATGTGTTTGTATTTGTGGTTTTCGAAATGACACTGAACAAAAGTCATGCTTTTCTTTGTTTTCTGTTTTATGATGATCAGAGCTGCGTGTATGCCGGCCGAGCCAGAAATGACTTCCTTGGACCAAGAGTAAGATTTCTTATCTGATATTTTCATGCAAGATTCAAAGTTTGGAATGTGGTTTGTAAAGAATAGCTCACCCCAGTAAATACTAACTGAAGAAAAACTTTACATTAACATGTCTGAAAAAGACACAATAATGTTGCTCTAAATTGTAGAGCTGCAGCTAACGATTATTTTCAAAATCGATTAGTTAGCCGATTATTAAGTTCGATTAATCGGTTAATCGGATAGAAAATAAAATACATTTTTAAAAATGGCTCCGGTATTTTGTATTGAGATTGCAGTCCATCACAGGAGCAAGCTTGGAGCGGTGGAAGTAAAAAAGAAAAAAAAAAGAAAGTGTGGTGTGCAATATAGTGAAATGAAAAGGGTAAAATTATATAGCAATGAATGCAGAATGGCACCGGCTATAGAGGACTACAAAACCCAGCAATAGTACATTATACAGCGCAATGCAGAATACCGCCAGCTATAGAGGAATACAACAAATCCCAGCAATAGTACATTATAGCTGGTGGTATTCTGCATTGCGCTGTATAATGTACTATTGCTGGGTGTTGTAGTCCTCTAAAGCTGGTGGAATTCCGCATTGCGCTCTATAATGTACTATTGTTGGGTTTTGTAGTCCTCTATACAGCGCAATGCAGAATACCACCAGCTATATAGGAATACAACAAATCCCAGCAATACATTATACATACAGTGTATAATGTATTGCTGGGATTTGTAGTCCTCTATAGCTGATGGTACATTGGTCTGTATAATATACAGCACAATGTACCATCAACTATAGAGGAATACAAATCCCACTATCCCAGCCATAGATTATAGAGCACCATGTGGGGAAAGTGCAGGCTTACCTGAGCAGTCTTCCAGCAACCTGTTTCTGAGATGGGGCCTGTCTATCGGCGGCTGTCATCCGCCCACACCTGCTCCTCCTTACCCACACCTTCGCCTCACGGCAGTGAGCGTGAGGCAGGGAGGAGGTGTGGCGTGTGGAGCATGGATGCAGGTGGGTCTGAGGTGGGGAGGAGGTGTGGCGCGCAGCGTGTGTGGAGCCGTGAACAGGGGCAACCAATCGGAAGCCGATTAATCGATGATTGAAATAGTTGACAACTTTTTCAATAATCGATTATAATCGATTATGTCGATTAGTTGTTGCAGCCCTACTAAATTGGTAATTAAACATCAAACTAATTAACTACAAAACGTAAAGTGCATGACACAATAAAATACTAGTTTTAATGCCACATTGAGCAAAGAAAATGTAATTATAAAAAGAAACAAATGACTCCATTATAATAGGAAACTTACAAAGTTCCATGTCTTACAATTAAATGTATCTCCTTTCTAATGACGCACAACTTGCTAAAGTATGATACACCCTTTCATAGAAAAGTTGCTCTTTTCTTAGATACAACAAATCTGAAACTTGACTTTACTTCTGCAATTGCCAAAGTCAGACATAAATGACAATTCTGTAATTACATTCTACTGGTTATCTAACACCATGCTCAAATGTGTTGTTTTGCTTGAGAAAGCTATAGACTTTTTATAGGTAGTCATAGTTATCTCTCAGCTTAAGAATATTCATCTTACATTCGTCTAAGAGAGGTATATGATGTCCATACACAAATCAAATGTTTGAGATTCAATTTATATTTGCAAGAAATGTATTTTGCAACCAAAATTTGCATTTAACTGTTTTCATCCATGCTCTAAAAATATCCATTTGACACTGAATTGACCATAACATGCTCACTGCGACCACATCAAGGACATGTTTAAATTTTTCCAATCTGCCCAATTGTTTTGTGATCAACAAACATACCGATGCTACAGATATAATTAAATTATTAAACAATCAGATTGAAATATGAATAGTCACAGAAAGAAATTGCCAACTCTTCAGGTCACTGCAGTGTTGTTCTTGGTCTGATGCAATCATTTGGTTACTTTGTTACTCATGTATGAAATTATGGCTTAGAGCAAAAAGTCTCTGCTGTCCACAGTAACTTGCCAGGATCCTTGTTTCATAGACAGTTGGAAGCTGCACACTTTGTTCACACATTTTCTCCGTTACAGTTTGTCTGCATGGGTGTAACTTTCTTGCATTTAAGATGCTTCTCAGTTGTTTTTACATTCACATTGCTCACCAGCTCAAGCTAAACTTTATGCACATACAAGTGATTGAGTCAGACCAGTGACTCATTCCCCTTACTCCCCTCACCCTCCCAATCTCTTGTACACACATACATACATACATATCATAACCCATTCAAAAATTGATCAAACCACGGACCAACATCAAACCATTGTAAAAAAAATACATAAAATGATTTTTCTGATTGCATTTTCTTCATATAGATTGTACTGCTGTATTATCCTAATTTTTTGTATGTTTGTATTTGGTAATACCCTTATACCTTGTTTCATCACAATGTATTCTTTGTTTTCTTTAAGGTTTAATAAGAAGAGCGAAGATCATTTATAACGTCATGGAGTGAAAAATATTACTGTATAATTTGTCTTTAATTTTTTTCCATGTATAGGCCAAGCTATCCTATGTATATTATTTTTTTAAATGTGTAATTTAATAGAATTCAATAAGAGAATCTCTTTAATCTAAGATGGCATCAGGTCATAGGATGAGAAAGAACGGGATGTATTTTCTATATAAAAAAAGACGGTCTATTCAGAGTTTGCTAGGGTGAAAATCATACTAGTACTTGTGGCAACAGTGTGGTGGAGTTTAAAGCAGTTTTTCCCCTTTGTGGTTGTCAGAAATTTCTTCTTATTATGAAATAAAAGGTATAATTACAAGGCTGACACTGTCATATCTGGGAAACTTTTGCAATGTGGGAAAGTTTAAGGATTTTAGTCACCTCTACCCTTGTATAAAATGGATCAACAGTAAACTAAATACCACAGTTTACCATAGTGAAGTTTGAGCCGTCCTAAATTACAATGAAACCCATTTCTTTTCTTCAAGTAAGATGTGCAAAATACAAATATCTATTTATTTTGTTATAAGCTAGTGACACCTTGCCTTTAACACAATTTATTTGTGTACATGCAAATACTAAGTATAACATAGCATGCTCATATTTTGAGAATATCAAATACATTTGCACAATTAATGTATGCATCAATTTATGTTTGCTCATCAGTAAATATGGTATCCACTAAACATTATTTACACTTGCCAACTCCATATAATGATGTGTCTTTTTTGTTTGTTTAGAAATAATCCAAATAAACTGTTAATTGTAAAATATCGGTGTATTGGTATTTATATCTAAATATGTATTTTGTCCTGATTCAGAATTGGTGGCATAAGAACCCATAGCTGAATTTGCAACCCCACTTCTGCAATTCCAAAACAGGATGAGCACACACAGTTCAAACCTCCATAAAGTTCAGTTCAGACAGTATAGCACAGAACCTTGTTGGTTCGGCCACATCTGGACAGTATAGCACAGAATCGATGGTTCGGCCACATCTGGAGTACGCGGTCCAGTTTTGGTCGCAGGTACTGAGAAGGGATGTCCTTGAACTGGAGAGAGTCCAGCGGAGGGCAACAAAACTAATTAGGGGAATGGAGGACCAGAGCTATGAGACAAGGCTTCTGACCTTTAACATGTTTACTCTGGAATTAAGGCGATTAAGGGGGCATATGATTTTCATGTACAAGATGTTCAATGGTGACAGCAACATTGGCAACAAACTGTTTGAGATTAACTCCATTACAAAGACTAGAGGCCACTACCTAAAGTTGGTGGAGAAAAAATTCCAGCACAATGGGCGAAGAGGGTTCTTTACAGTAAGAGCGGTTAAGGTCTGGAACTCACTGCCATCGGCAGTGATTTCAGCCAAGAGTGTAGATTTGTCCAAGAAACGTTTGGACAATTTCTTGAGGGACCGTAATATCCAGGGATACCAGTATCCCTAAGAATGAGATGATGCGTGGACCTATATGGGTTGGACTTGATGGACGTATGTCTTTATTCAACCC
>NW_017306596.1:569771-571641 GCF_000935625.1 Nanorana parkeri | reverse complement strand
GCCTCTATATAGATCGATGGTTCGGCCACATCTGGAGTACGCGGTCCAGTTTTGGTCGCAGGTACTGAGAAGGGATGTCCTTGAACTGGAGAGAGTCCAGCGGAGGGCAACAAAACTAATTAGGGGAATGGAGGACCAGAGCTATGAGACAAGGCTTCTGACCTTTAACATGTTTACTCTGGAATTAAGGCGATTAAGGGGGCATATGATTTTCATGTACAAGATGTTCAATGGTGACAGCAACATTGGCAACAAACTGTTTGAGATTAACTCCATTACAAAGACTAGAGGCCACTACCTAAAGTTGGTGGAGAAAAAATTCCAGCACAATGGGCGAAGAGGGTTCTTTACAGTAAGAGCGGTTAAGGTCTGGAACTCACTGCCATCGGCAGTGATTTCAGCCAAGAGTGTAGATTTGTCCAAGAAACGTTTGGACAATTTCTTGAGGGACCGTAATATCCAGGGATACCAGCATCCCTAAGAATGAGATGATGTGTGGACCTATATGGGTTGGACTTGATGGACGTATGTCTTTATTCAACCCCAAATACTATGTAACTGTGTAACCTGTAGGTCTTTAAATTACAGGAATTGAGATTAGCTAATGCTGTCAAAAAATATACTATAGGCACTGACTGATCAAAACTGCACAGAGAACGCTAGGGATGGGCCAGAGCCAAATCTAACACAAGGCAGCCTATGAAGGAGTCTCGGGCTCTGTGGATGTCCAGGGGCATCAGCGACAACCTTCATACTCTTACACTAAAACAGGGGATATCACATTTGATCAAAGCTGCACACATGCCTGTTAGTTCACAAGGGAGGGTCCATTTGTAGGCAGGTGATGTCTGATTGGGAGGGGCCGTAGCAGCACAGGAAATGCAAATGGGTTGACTTCTCTCTCTGTATATATTGCCATCCTTATCAATGTCAATCAAAAGGATGGGTAAGGTGGTATCTGCTACCTTGCCTAGGGCCCCATTCTGTCTTAGACCTCATTCAGATAGTTCACCGCCCAGCTAAGCAGTAACATTTGAACAGCGGCGGCACTGGTCATTGATTTGTACAACTCTGACAACTGTTGCTGATGACCGCGGCTGCTCACACACACTGTGCATACAGTGTTAAGCTGTACTGGCAAAAATCAGTAGATACTATGGTTTAAAGTGATCAATTAAGTGAGAAGAGTGGCAGGGCAAGGCAATACCTTAGCAACGGATACACTTGGGGACTCATTCTAATGGGAATTTATTTTGTATCACAGTCTTTTGTGAATGAGTATGGTTGGAGACTTTGTGATTGATTTACTAAAGTCAAATTATGCTGCTCACTTTGCAAGATTTTTCTTAGCTTAGTGAATGTGGAGAAAATTCACTTTGCAAAGAATACCCAATCACAAGCAAGGAAAATAAATCAAGGTATCTTTGCTTGCACAAGGTTGGATACTGAAAGTTTGCCTTTAGTAAATAAACCCCCTTGTCTCATTAATTTTGTAGTAAGAAACCTTATCAAATTTCATTAATAAAGTGTGTGCTGGTGTTAGAAAGGTAAGAGAACAGATGGTGATATCCTTGGCATGTGCCATTAGTTTTAATAATTTTTTTTAGAGAGTAAAGCCTTGGTGAGAGTTATGAAAATAAAGAGAGGATAGCTAATAGAAGCCTACCAGAAAATAAAAACTTTCTCTAACACCTTATGCAAATACAACCAGTGGATGCAATCTACAAATGGAGAAGGCACTCGATTTACACTATATTGCCAAAGGTTTTGGGACGCCTGCCTTTATAAAAACCTGAACTTTCATGGCATCCCAGTCTTAGTCTGTAGGCATAGGCGTCACTACAAGGGGGTAAGGGGGGGCAATTGCCCC
>NW_017306596.1:549480-567471 GCF_000935625.1 Nanorana parkeri | reverse complement strand
GGGATAATATCTCAGTACCTGTGATTGGCGCTGTCAGCTTCCCGGTGGGCTCGGCACGTGGAGTTGCGAACACGCCCGAGCCCATCACTAGTCCTCACATCACCCGACCATTCACACTAGTGTTACATGGATGCCAAAAGTGGCAGCCGGGGGCGGGGGGAAGGCGGGGGAAGAGGCAGAGCTGGAGGGTGGGCTAAGTTATCATGGGCCTCTGGGTTGTACTTGCCCCCTGGGCTAAAAGTTGCCAGTCAGTCCATGCTGTATTCCACAACTGCCGGACGTCGAGAGCAGATTAAATTGCGAATGGCTTCAGCGCCCGGCCGTTGCGGTATGCGGGACTAAATGTCGCAAACGCGGGGTGCCGATGCCATCCGCAATTAAATCAGCTCATCAGTGCCCAGCGGTTGCGACATGCAATGAAAATTATTAGTGCCCCCCCAGATTTGACTGTTGTATCTTATGTGCCCCCCCTACATGTTGTTCCTAGAGTCGCCACTGTCTGTAGGGTTCAATATTGAGTTGGCCCCACCCTTTGCACTCTTCTGGGAAGGCTGTCCACAAGGTTTAGGAGTGTGTCTATGGGAATGTTTGACCAGGTCAGGTACTGATGTTGGACAGGAAGGCCTGGCTTACAGTCTCGGCTCTAATTCATCCCAAAGGTGTTCTATCGGGTTGAGGTCAGGACTCTGTGCAAGCCAGTCAAGTTCCTCCACCCCAAACTCGCTCATCCATGTCTTTATGGACCTTGCTTTGTGCACTGGTGCACGGCCATGTTGGAACAGGAAGGGGCCATCCCCAAACTTCCCACAAAGTTGGGAGCATTAAACTGTCCAAAATGTCTTGGTTTGCGGATGCCTTAAAAGTTCCCTTCACTGGAACTAAGGGGCCAGCCCAACCCCTGAAAAACAACCCCACATCGTAATCCCCCCTCCACCAAACATTACACTTGGCACAATGCAGTCAGGCAAGTACCGTTCTCCTGGCAACCGCCAAACTCAGACACGTCCATTGGATTGCCAGACAGAGAAGTGTTATTCGTCACTCCAGAGAACATGTCTCCACTTCTCTATAGTTTACAACACTGCATCTGACGCTTTGCATTGCACTTGGAGGTGTAAGGCCTGGATGCAGCTGCTCGGCCATGGAAACCCATTCCATGAAGCTCTCTACGCACTGTTGTTGTGGTCCAATCTGAAGGCCACATGAAGTTTGGAGGTCTGTAGCTATTGACTCTGCAGACAGTTGGCGACTTCTGTGCACTGTGCGCTTCAGCATGCGCTGACCCCGCTCTGTCATTTTACGTGGCCTACCACTTTGTGGCTGAGTTGCTGTTGTTCCCAGTTGCTTCCACTTTGTTATAATACCACTAACAGTTGACCATGGTATATTAAGTAGCAAGAAAAGTTCACGGAACACCTGAATCCTATGATTTGGAGGGGTGTCCCAATACTTTTGGCAATTTGCCAAAAATCATCAAGGAAAAACTTTGGTTAACAAAAATAGTTTTTTACTTTATTATAAAAATACATAGCCACTGAAGTTAAAAATATAAATAGTTAAAATGCTCCATCCACATCTAAAATATACGCTACTGTATATAATACACAATGTCATCATATAAACTATGTCAATAAATATTATATGTTGTGAATAACTCAAGAACTATAATAACAGTGAATGTGTCCATGCACTCTAATCGCTGTCAAGCAAATGTACATTTTCTGACAAACCTAGTTTTTAGTTCTAGTTTCTAGTTTCAGTTCTTGATCAACCTTAAATATTCACATATAGCTCATATAATAATAGTCATAATAATCATAACATAACAGCATAGCAAAACATTACACCATATATCGCTATAAGTCCCAATTAGTATATATTGGACCAGCATGAATATATTCATCATAGTAATGACATTATAGTAAAATGAAAAACTTATTTGATCTACAGTTCATATGAGTGTGTACAGTTTATATAATTCTATATGAAGAGGGGTTTTTTTGGTCTTCAAATGAATTTGCATTCTATAAACATATAATAGTTAAATCAAAAAGAGCTGTCAAATGATGCTTGGAACTCCCAGCTCTGTGTATAACATGTAGATACTGTATATAGAATGCTTGACAACAACAAGATGAATAGTTTGATATTGATGCACACTTAAGCAACCTGATCGAGCTAAAGAATCTGACAGTGATTCCAAGCACATGCCTATCCAAACCCAACAGGTAGTTGTTGATATTACAATACACTCATGCAAAGAAGTAGCTATATAGTCATATAGTTATACTTCATCCCATCAGAATGCATGTAAACTTGCTTATACAGTAATTGCTATCTGTATGAGCATGTAGCATAAATGCTGGATAAGGCCAGAATTTCACACGCAGTGATAGGGGCAAAAAAAAGAAAATCCAGTTAATGTTGCATGAAAAACTATACCGCTGAGACCATGACCCATTTCTTCATGATTGTAACTGACTTTCCCAAGCAGAGGCCTTCTTTATTTGGAGGTCTGTGGGATTTGGATTGATTTCCTATTTATTCAAGAGGCAGAGGCCTTGTTCAAGAGAGGTGAAAGCAGTGGCTTTGCCTTGGTTGTTTATTATTATTATTATTTTTTATTATTTAGTGCCCCCCCAGATTTGACTGTTGTATCTTATGTGCCCCCCCTACATGTTGTTCCTAGAGTCGCCACTGTCTGTAGGGTTCAATATTGAGTTGGCCCCACCCTTTGCACTCTTCTGGGAAGGCTGTCCACAAGGTTTAGGAGTGTGTCTATGGGAATGTTTGACCAGGTCAGGTACTGATGTTGGACAGGAAGGCCTGGCTTACAGTCTCGGCTCTAATTCATCCCAAAGGTGTTCTATCGGGTTGAGGTCAGGACTCTGTGCAAGCCAGTCAAGTTCCTCCACCCCAAACTCGCTCATCCATGTCTTTATGGACCTTGCTTTGTGCACTGGTGCACGGCCATGTTGGAACAGGAAGGGGCCATCCCCAAACTTCCCACAAAGTTGGGAGCATTAAACTGTCCAAAATGTCTTGGTTTGCGGATGCCTTAAAAGTTCCCTTCACTGGAACTAAGGGGCCAGCCCAACCCCTGAAAAACAACCCCACATCGTAATCCCCCCTCCACCAAACATTACACTTGGCACAATGCAGTCAGGCAAGTACCGTTCTCCTGGCAACCGCCAAACTCAGACACGTCCATTGGATTGCCAGACAGAGAAGTGTTATTCGTCACTCCAGAGAACATGTCTCCACTTCTCTATAGTTTACAACACTGCATCTGACGCTTTGCATTGCACTTGGAGGTGTAAGGCCTGGATGCAGCTGCTCGGCCATGGAAACCCATTCCATGAAGCTCTCTACGCACTGTTGTTGTGGTCCAATCTGAAGGCCACATGAAGTTTGGAGGTCTGTAGCTATTGACTCTGCAGACAGTTGGCGACTTCTGTGCACTGTGCGCTTCAGCATGCGCTGACCCCGCTCTGTCATTTTACGTGGCCTACCACTTTGTGGCTGAGTTGCTGTTGTTCCCAGTTGCTTCCACTTTGTTATAATACCACTAACAGTTGACCATGGTATATTAAGTAGCAAGAAAAGTTCACGGAACACCTGAATCCTATGATTTGGAGGGGTGTCCCAATACTTTTGGCAATTTGCCAAAAATCATCAAGGAAAAACTTTGGTTAACAAAAATAGTTTTTTACTTTATTATAAAAATACATAGCCACTGAAGTTAAAAATATAAATAGTTAAAATGCTCCATCCACATCTAAAATATACGCTACTGTATATAATACACAATGTCATCATATAAACTATGTCAATAAATATTATATGTTGTGAATAACTCAAGAACTATAATAACAGTGAATGTGTCCATGCACTCTAATCGCTGTCAAGCAAATGTACATTTTCTGACAAACCTAGTTTTTAGTTCTAGTTTCTAGTTTCAGTTCTTGATCAACCTTAAATATTCACATATAGCTCATATAATAATAGTCATAATAATCATAACATAACAGCATAGCAAAACATTACACCATATATCGCTATAAGTCCCAATTAGTATATATTGGACCAGCATGAATATATTCATCATAGTAATGACATTATAGTAAAATGAAAAACTTATTTGATCTACAGTTCATATGAGTGTGTACAGTTTATATAATTCTATATGAAGAGGGGTTTTTTTGGTCTTCAAATGAATTTGCATTCTATAAACATATAATAGTTAAATCAAAAAGAGCTGTCAAATGATGCTTGGAACTCCCAGCTCTGTGTATAACATGTAGATACTGTATATAGAATGCTTGACAACAACAAGATGAATAGTTTGATATTGATGCACACTTAAGCAACCTGATCGAGCTAAAGAATCTGACAGTGATTCCAAGCACATGCCTATCCAAACCCAACAGGTAGTTGTTGATATTACAATACACTCATGCAAAGAAGTAGCTATATAGTCTCCTGCCGATTATCGTACGATTGTGGGACTTAGACTTGCATGTAAATGCAAAACCTGCTTGAAGCAAACAAAAAGCCCATCAACACAGATCCTAAAATGTACAGAACTGACTACACTGAGGAACTATTCAGCCCTGCAGTAAGGTTCTCTGACACAAAAGGGTAGTATACATACAGCTGTGGACTTATTATAGGTGTATAAAAGTCAAACTGCTCAGAAATGAACAACAACAAAAAAGATGCAGAAAACAGGCATTTCTGTCAGAAAAAGTAACAACAGTATTATTATTATTGGTTGTTTATTATTATTATTATTTTTTATTATTTATTATTATTTTTATTATTTTATTATTTATTATTAACTTGGTATGAAAGCCCGTTTTTTCTCAAAATCTTGTGATTTTGCAATGCTTTAGATATTTGGAGTTTTCTCCTAGACTAGACTGGCTGTTTGTTAAGAGATCTGCATAGAGGAATATCAGTCTGTAAGGGTCTGGTAGCTGTGGTTTTTTTTTGCCATTGTCATAGCTTGTACTTTAACATGAAAGAAATGGATCCTGGCCAAGACATCTTGAAGCTTGGTTAGTTAATGGTTAGGTCTTGTGGGATTGCTGTGGGTATGATGATTTCCAGTAATTCTTGGAGAAAGTCTCTCAGTTTAGCTTGTGCCTCTGAATTTTAGATATTTACTGATGGCCTGGAGATGTCTACTAAATGTACCATAGTTTTTTAATATTTGATTTATTCAGTCCACGAGAACATTGTGGGCTGATGAGAATTCTCCCATTTTTATCTATTTTACGTGGTTAACTTTCTCTCTGTGTTCTTTGAGGGAGATGTCAATCTTAGCCAAAAAAGATGCTATATATTTGTGTAAAAAGTTTGTAAGATAAATAAGCATTTCTTTTAATGTGTTCTAAGACATCCTCTGGACTATCCCTGGGTAGTTTGATAGGGGCTTGTAGGCCTGTCAGGAAATTTGCAGCTGGGACCTTAATTTGTGCTCAGGCTATTTTTTGCCTGTTCTTTCTCTCATCTTTTTCTACTTAGTCTAAGCAAGACTGTGAACTGCAGGTATATTGGGGGAAGGTGACTCATTTGAAAAGCTACAATCTACACAAGATGAGCTGGTGTGTGCAGTAAAGTTTGTATGGAGAGCCATGTGTGCCATCATGAGGAAGTGTTGCTGCCAGAGCAAAGAAATCCACACATTTTGCCGGGTGTGACATCGATCATCTCCTTTTTGGACATGTCAGTTTCTCAGTCTAAGTAGAAAGGGACAGGTAGGGAACCTTAACCTATGCTGTAGAGTCACTTTTGAGGTGGATCTCTTTCCCTACATGGCCATCTTGGATGCCATCCAGACATGCCCTGCACACTGTCCTTTTTAGCACCTGAGCTACAGGATAGTTTTTTGAGTCCCCATAAATACAAATATCTCTTGCCTGTTTTTTCATGGGCTCCTCAGTCATACTACCATATGCGAGTGTTACCTAACTTCAAAAGTCCAAGAGCCTTGTCAAAAACGTAACCGTCACAATACATTTTTGCCATTTCATCTTCAAAGCCAGTGAGGCACTGCACACGAACCATGCATAGAGGTACTGTTGCCAGCTAATGCCACATTACATGAGATCTGAGATATCTAGATAACTGACTTCAATATGTCTCTATTGTGGCATCTTTATCACTATGCTTCCCTAAACACCTGGCTGGGAAAAACCTAGCCATATATTCCACCAGCTTCCACTTGCCCCTTCGAATTTACAGTTTCTGGGAAATACTGTTTTAAATCACTCTACCCAACCCTCGGGGTCTTTTCTGATAAACCCACCAAAATATGTGCAAAGTCAGTAACCTTATGCATTGGTGGATAAGGTCATCTGATGCTGATCTGGCTTTTTGATGTAGTAAGCCTAAGAGTGCACATAGTATGCACCAATGAAAACTGTGACACCTAAGCGAGCAGCATTTCTCCGTTTTGTTTGGCATAGATCTTGCTGAGTGAAGTCATGGTAGACCTTTTGTATCTCCAGGAATGGTGCAATCAGTTTCACCACCTGAGAGCTATTCTTTTCCATTAGCAATGCACCGATACTGTTTTTTCAGTATCGAGGACGAGTACAGATATCAGTACTTCCATTAGCATGGAGCAGGCTTCTCAGCCAATCAGTAAGCCAGGCTTGATTGCCCAGGAAGCCGCCGTCATGCTGTTTGGCCGGCTCCATGCTGATTGGCTGAGAAGCCTGACCCGATCAGGGAGGCGGGTCATTACAGCTGCCTTAATGGTGATGATTATTATCAAGGGACCTGCGCTATGGTAACAAACACCCAAAGCCGCTGTGCTACAAAATGTGTAAACAAATCACACAAATTAAGATATAAATATACACACACCAAATTGCACTGCGCTATAACGTGTAATATTGATTAGAGACTACAAACTTGTTACATAAATATCTTAATACATATAAAAATCATGTGATGTGCAAACAAACCGCAGTCAAAATCTTATACTGTATATATATTCACACTAAAAAAAAAAGTGTCTTTAGACGTAATAACAAGTGTGCTTAAAAATTGTGCAGGTAAAGCCAAACGTGCCTTTCAAAAACTGCTCTGTGCTTCCAAATAGACCAATACAACTCTCTGTGATAGTGTCAGATAAGATCCTCTGGAGAGAGATTTAAATGATCTCCATGCTCATACAGCGTTTTGGTGCACAAAATCTGCTTTTCAGCTTTCAATCTCTCTCCATCATGTCCGTCTCCACATGCACAGATCTGAAAATCATTCTCCAGTCATTCAGGGGAGGACATATGAAAACTCATAGTGTAGTAAGTTCTTATAGAACCAGCTTGATTAAAAGCAGATTAAAAATACTCACAAACATGAAACTAAAACGATCGCTTTGTAATCAACTGAAGCTCTGCTCCGTATATCTCGTTAGCTCCTAGGAAGTAAGGACCTCAGCATGAACTCGCCCGTCTCCATGCTGTTTGGCTGGCTCCATGCTGATTGACTGATTGGCCAATCAGCATGGAGCCAGCCAAACAGCATGGAGCCGACTTCCTGGCCAATCAGTAAGCCGGGCAGCGAGTCATTACCCACCACTTGGCTTCCTGATTGGCCGGGAAGCCAGCTCCATGTTCCCTCACGGCACTGCAGGTCAGAGGAAATCTCCCTCTGACTGGAAGTTCCGGCATCAGGGAAGGTATCGGAGCATTTGGGCGACTACGAGTACTTGCCCAAATACTTGGTATCGGCACCGGTACTAGTATCGGTGCATTCCTATTTTCCATGTACTAAAATGCTCTTCTGTTGCATAGCGAGCAATGTTATCTGTTTCTTTATTATGAACAGAATACATCTTACCAGAATTTTTCATCAGGTTTAATAGCGGGCCTATTGAAACTGTCAGAAATATCCTGTGCCCTAAATGTTCTTTCTTTATGCAGCACATAAAACCTGAGGAGAATAATTTGTAAGGAGATTTAGTGCCAAAGCAATTAGCAGTCACTTGACGTTAATGCATTTTAGTGAAAGATATTGTTCGCCAGTCTGTTTGGAACCAGTGAACCCTCATCAAGCAAACACCAGAAAAAGAAGGCTCACTTTGCGTCCTGGTCAGTACATCCGTGTTCTCAGACAAATGTGTGAATGGCTGCTTTCTTCTTTTTCCCGCTCTTCTACTGTAAAGCATGATGACTATGGATTTTTTAGCCCAGGCAACATAACATGCAGTGACTACAAGATATCAGTAAATACTTTGCTTTTGTAGAATATTTGGAACATTCGAAGAGCTCAACTTTGGTCCCAGAAAATGGGAACTCTGCCACCTGACCACAGTATTGATAAACATGGCAACTAATTTATTAACCTGTACTAATAAAAATGGTAGATTGCAATTATTGATTTATCCTGCTGAAAATCACTGTGAATCAGTGATAGGGCTGAGGTTCATGTTCACTGTTGAGTTTGGTTCGCACTGTACTTTGCATGTTTGCTGAGGTAGCAAAAGTGAACCCCATAATGCTTTGCCGGACCTGTGACCTCTGGTAAGCTGAAGAATTATGGGCAATAATGTGGCTTTGAAAATGTGCCAGCATCCTTTTGTCAGTGTGTGTTAGAGTTAGTAAGGGACAGCTGACAGCTTTGTGAGGGAGAGACAGTTTGTGCAACTTGCGCAGTGCTAGGTGTGTTCTAGCACAGAGTTATACAGTTATTCCGGGTGACAGCTGAATGTTAAGGAACAGGTTACATTTTTTTTTTTAATAATGGATCCCCCCTCCCCCCTCCAAGTCTATACCATTCCCTTCAGGTCTGGTATGAATTTGAAGCTGGACCCCATGCAAAAAAAAAAAAATTAACACTACCCCTACTCATTCACCTAAAAAGTAAAAGTGTAAACAACAACATCAATACAAAACATGTTCCACACTGCACATTCATTGCTAATCATTGTCAAGTGATGCAGTTCCTCATCAATCATGTTGTGCTAGCTACATGTCAAAAGAAAAAAACCCTTTGACAATCAGACACATCCACACCTGATGGGAGACTATGACCAAATGACAGCTCTGAAGGGCCTGGTATGATTTTTTTTTCGGGGGGGGGGGTCATGTTTTTGTGGGGTTCCCCTTTAAATTCATACTGACCTGAAGGACCTGGTATGGTATTTGGGGGATTATTTTGTCCAGGATAAGGGTCGGTATAGATAGAGGGAAGCCCCAGAAACGTTGTTTACAAACAGAAGGAAGCAGCCGGGCGCTATATATAGTATAGGTTGCATAGATCATACAGATGCATGGCATTAAAAGGAATTGTTAATTTGTAATGTTATCCAAAGCAATATTAAAATTACTGTACTCAGCAAACTGAATTTTTAATTTTGTTTTGCTTTGGTACATGTCCCCCAGTTCTCCATGTCCTTAGTTTTACTATCCCTTGCCTATTAGCCTAGAAAATGGAGATCAATGATTATCAAGATTTACTTCCCATTTACATCAGTAAAGTTTGCATTAAAGTTCGTAACTGGTAGACCTTTCAGTATGCTCGCTGAACACAAATTGAACCCAAGCAAGTTCACCCATCTCTAATCACTGACAGGGAACAAGTATGTCGCAGATGAAATCAGAATGAAGTTGGAGCACCTAACCTGCATTGTTTTTCCAGGCAAGCAACAGTCTATGTATTTCTCTTAGTACTGTTTTTAATAGTAGGAAGACAACTTAGCATTTGTGAAATTAGTCTGCATAATTATTTTCCTTTTATGACAAATGTCCTCATAAGCTAAGCCCTTTTTATTTATTAAGGAACTAAATAAACCTACGGGTACACTTTGACAGAGTATTTGCATATAGAGTTCAGAGAACAATGTCTCAAATTGCTCCTTTATCTCTCACATTAGCTATATTAAAAAAATATAGGTCATAAATATGGGTCTGAAAGAAACCTGTAATTAAAGACTATGGGAACATCATAAATACACCACTGTGTAAAAAGCAGTGACAAGAACACAAAGGTTTAGGGTGGGGAATGTAAAAGAAAAGGTTACATATTCTCATGTTCTTTCATGTAAGCTCATTCCCTAGAACTGAAATTACAGTGATATTATTGAGCTTTAGTTGATTTTGGCATTGGGTTATATAAGCTCTAGTTTATTTAGCCACATGTACAGTGCTCATTGTAATTGGAGACTCTTAGAACTAACATTACAATTGCTGGATCCCTGATGCCCAATTACCCAGTCTTTTCTTCTAGGTGTTTCTAATGCAATGTAAAGGTTGCCATACACAACATAATCTTATAGACTAAACCAGGGCTCAAAATTTCAAGTTGGACACAAGATGTCAGGCAGACAGAGGCAACCAAAATGAAGATAGGGGCTACTGGCCCCCCACTGAAAATAGTCTCAACTGTGATATTTACATATGAATGGGCGGCAATTTTTATATATGAATAAGCCACGACTCATTCTCCCAGAAAAATGTCTATGTGTTGATAATGCTATCCTACATGGAAAGTTTTTGAATATGTGAGGTAATGACAAATGGTTAGTAAGTAATTGACATGAAAAATTATATATTATGCTGTTAGTAACTGGCTTTACTTCTTAGTGACCATTACACTACCATTATCAATACACAAGCTGTTGTATTTATATAACAGGGCCATGTTATGCTGGTGATTTTGTATCAGCAATTATTCACTAATGCAAACCGCTTCAAAACTCCGCTTGCAGATTCTCTGGGCTGGACCATACAATTGTATGTGTGTATGTGGAGGTGGGGGGCTTTAAAAAAAAAAAATTGTTTTTTTTTATATGTCACTTTATTTTTTTTAACTTTTTGTAACACTTTACTTAATTGCTACCACATGGGGGGGGGGGGGGAACAAGCCCCCTATGTCATAGAGCAGAAGAAGTGACAGGTCCCATTTATGGAGACATCAGGGATCTGTTAGATCTCTAATGTCACCTATGGACCCCACTGACCCCACCTTCTTCTCTGCCTGTTATCCGTGCTCACAGTTTTAGTAATCAGAGGGAAAATCAGCCACTGGAAGTGTACTGATCTCCCTCTTGCTAAGCTGAACACACTGGCCATGCTGGTCTTGGGCCAGCACAAGGGACATCAGAACCTGGGAATACTGGCAGTGGTAGCAAAGGGGGTTGGCACCATTTTGGGCAGCATACAAGTAATTGGGTGGCTCTACAGCCACCCTTGAAGTTTAATTAACCTCCCTGGCGATCATATTAAAAATCCTTACATGTAAATGCAGAAGTTGTTAACCCTACTGTGTGCTTGTAGATAATTATTTCAAATGGCAGCACTCTCAATCACCCACAAACAACTTGACAGGGAGATGAATATTTTCTGCCACTAGGGAAACCAGCCAACCTTCACCCTGGTACAAAATTTGCCTCTCCAAAACATAATTGTGAATAAAAGTGTTTCACACAGATAAAACTTTGCCTTATAGATTCTCATTAAAGTCATATATCATTGAGTGTTTTAACACATTCCCTTAATAATAAAGCTGTATTAGTAAAACATGTGACCGTGCTTCATGTTATACTGCTGTTTATGATCTGCTGATCTTTTTCTGTTTTTAAAGAATGTTTTTTTTCAGGATTTTAAAGTATTCACAATTAATTTAACATTACTTGCAACCAAGCTTTATTTAATAGGTGTACCGGTCTATTGGTGTCATTAAAACGTCCAACAAATAAAAGCAATTTTAGTTTTAAAAAAAAACTATATTTTACCATTAGCATTGATGCAATAGTAAAAAAAAAAAATACTTATGGGAAATAGTAAAAGGTCTATGCCAATTTCTAAATGCAATCTTACAGGTTTGCTGACCATACATATTTTTCAGGGTACTTCAATTTACCTGTGTCAACTATTTTCACCAAAATAAAAACTCCTGGTCGTTATGATTTTAGCATATCGATTTGTATGACAGACTACAACAGCGGCTATACTGTTAACACGAAACTTGGCTTTTGCCTTGGTCTACTTTTACTGGTCCATGCCAGGCCATCAAGAAAAGAGGACAGAAGTGAAACAATAGATTTGTATGGGTCTGCACGGACAACAGGGAGGAGTTGGACTTTAGAGATCAAGAAAGATAAGGATTTGTTTTGCAATGTTTCTTAAAGCTGATAATATCTGTATGTGTATATGTAAATAAAAATTGCTATTTTGCCATCAAACAAGCTCCCGATTTACTGGTTAGAAACTGTGCAGACTGCTGTGTCTACTAATTATGTCATCAATATAATATATCCAAATGATATATTATGAAATATTACACTTAATAGTACATCGCATTTTTTATTTTATACATTTTCCAACCCAAAAGCATCATCTACTGTTGGATTACCTTACATCAATGCATGCTAATAAATTAATTTGCAACTACTAGACTCAAGTAAAGTAATTCTGAATATATAACTCTTTATTGCACAGAGCATACCTCCTCAATTTGCTTCTGAGGACCAATTTGGCTCTGAATGACCAAGTGTATAATTCCTTCACATTACCAAAGTTAAACGTATCCTTTTCTTTAGCTACACAGACCAGGTGGGATTATTTAGATCAATGTTTTCACACGGTCACTTTTCCACTTTGTCTTTAGTTGGTATACTTGCAGATAAACTAGTGACAACAGTAGTAGCTGTACCTATAACAGTCAATGTCATAGTCATTTATGTTGTTCCATATGCATATAGGGTCACAGTAGAGTCATGCTCTTGTTTTCATAGCACCTAGAAACAATGTGATAATGTACAATATTCTATCAGTAACTTTGATAAAATATGTCCTGTGTCCACACAGTGGACACAGGTTGGACCAGAGTCTCCTAAAACTGCTGCATAATGACTGACACGCATTCTGAATGCCACACACTCAACGCCAACAGCATTTCCTTGTTAAGTCCCCACAGGTGATAAGCATGAGGGATTCAAACATTTGGAGTGTAAGTACTTGAAGAAATAGGGTGATCATGTGACTGGCTGTAAGTATGTCAGTGGCTGGCTGCATGCTGGACAATATATTGCTTGTGCTGGGTGGCAATAATGAAATATTAATTGCACAGCAGTACTTTAGCGACATTACGCTGAGGAGAGATACATGTTTCATGTCATTTTTTTAATTTACTGGCCTGCAAGTTACTTTGGTAAAGTTGAACCATTATAGCACAAGTTTTTCTTTTTCAGTCTCCTACTTTAACTATATGACAAAGATATGACCCCACAACATGAAGTACTCACCTGCACTCAAGACAGGATGACTAATGAAGCATAGCTCCCAAGTATCTCTCATTTAGATGACATGATTATCTCTTGCCTTCATTCCTCGTCGAATGTCCACAGAGCTCTGTTTTAGTTCTGCTGTAGAGAGCTGTGTACATAAATATTTTATATACTGTTTAACTGCCCCAGTTGTTTGCATTGCACTAAACATTTGTTAGTCCTTTCAAAGTATTGCATTAGTTAGTTTTAACTGTAAATGTAAAGCAAAGGTAGTGCTGAAAAAGTAAAGTGGGATTAATTGATCATCCTTGCACATTAATTCATCATGGTTAGGGCCGAGGGAGAAGCGGCACGGCCGTCGGAGGCTGCGGTGCCGCTCCAAGAAGCGGGTGGAGGAAACAGACAGCGATCGGCGCTGCCGAAGTGGCGGAAGTCCCCCCCCTGGATTTCCACGTGCCCCCACGCAATTTTCACTCGCCAATTGCGAGGGGGCGAGTGGAAATTTTGAGCCCTGTGATAGGGTGTGTACTATGCTTAAATATTACGTGCTAAAAGATGTCTCTCTCCCATCTTCAAAGGTTAGGATTACAGTGCTGTAAGTAAAAAAAAATCCAATCATATTTGGTCTTACGCTGGAATCAGAATATTACTTCTGTAGCTTTCATAACTAGTTATGAAAGGTTAGTTAGGAGGCAGCTGTAATTTGTAAGGAGCACACAGAGCTCCTGGGATTTGCACATCTCTGTTTTAATGTATGATTTTGTTTTTATATATATAGATAGAGATGCACAGATACAATTTTTGCAACTACAAGTACTGATACTTGCCCAAGTACTTACAAGTAAAAGTACTGATACATTTCTATTTATTGTCATGTGACAGTTTTTCTAAAACAAAACAGACTAACGATTTCAAGACAATAGTGGAGCGCCAGAGCCAGGTCCCAGCTGCAACCGCTGCAAGCCTGGTAGTTCTCATGAAAATGCCAAGTATCGGCACTGGTATCTGAAAAGTATCGGTGCATCCCTAATTAAAGTTATATTTAGCAATATATTATATCATATGTTAATAGAAATCTCTGTCTGTCTAACTTTTTTTAAAATAAATTCTTCTTTTATTGAGCATAGCAAGTATGAAGTACAAACAGAGCTAACATCAGCTCACAACCATCAACCAAGAGGTGGACGCAGCCACCAAACTTCAATCAAATAAAGCATATACTATGGTAAAAAGGGTTAGATTGCATAATGAGGGCGGCTGGCGGTGGACCCCACCAGCTTTTCCAGCCGCCTGGCATTGAGGGGTTCGGTGAAATGTTAGTCCGTGTCTCTTGATTCTAAAACCACATTTATTGCATTTACAACTAAACAAATATTCGCTCATAATTTGATAATCTGGGTTAGCAGGGCCTAGCCGGCCACCCACCAGCCCCATAGACAATGTAAAAGCACAGAATAGAAATAGAACTAAAGAGGGGGAGTAGAGGGTATGGGGAGGGGGCAGAAAGAGGGATTGGTAAAGTATGCAGTAAGGGACTTCTCTGAGGGTTCATCTTATGAGATCCAGGTATTCCTGAGATGCGACAAACTCGTTCCAGTAAAACCACGTATGACAGAAC
This sequence comes from Nanorana parkeri, assembly GCF_000935625.1. NCBI lineage: Eukaryota > Metazoa > Chordata > Amphibia > Anura > Dicroglossidae > Nanorana > Nanorana parkeri. The sequence continues at coordinate 552,610 of NW_017306596.1, read as the reverse complement.
TGGGTCACTGTATCTTTGATGGTGCTTGTAAGGTCTTCCATTTGCTTAATATCCTTGACCTTACTAAACCATAACTGGATGGTGGGAGGAGACGCGTGCTTCCACATGGCCGGAATACAGGCGCGGGCTGCGTTGACTAGATGAATAACCACTGAGTTCTTGTATCCCTTCAAGAGCCGTGAGTTGTGGTGGAGCAGAAAAAAGGAGGGGGAGTTTGGTATCTGGGAATCTGAAAAGTTCGGTGTGATGTCCCGCACCTGTGACCAGAACGACTGCAGGGATGGACATGACCAGAAAATGTGTAGCATGCCTGCGGGGGAGGAGCCACATCTCCAACAGAAATCACTGGCATCCGCGAAGATCTGCTGCAGTCTCTGGGGGGGTGTGGTACCATCGGGTCAGGATTTTGTACCCTGATTCCTGATATCTATTGCAAATGGATGACTTCAAAGAGAGCAGCAGCAATTTAGATTTCTCATCTGGTGAGAAGGAAACCCCCAGATCCCGTTCCCACCCGTCCAGGAACGGTAGAGGCATTTCAGAATCTGCCTCGAGTCTAAATTGATAGCAGAGGGAGAGGGTTCTAGACAGGGTCCCAGTGGAGACACATTCCTTTTCAAAATTTGTGAGTGGTCGGGTTAAAGAGATAGGGCTGGGCAAGGAGGATAAGAAGTGAGTGAGCTGATAGTGGCGCCAAAATCCCAGCGGTGCTAGGTTGTTGTCGGCAGTCATTTCAGAAACTGAGGGCCATTTGGGTCCCCGGAGGAAGTGTAAGGCCCTGAATTGTCCGCTTTCTTCCACCCGTAGAAATGCAGGGTCCTGAAGTCCCGGAGTGAAATTGAGTAAGCCTATCACCGGGAGAAGTGGGGAAGGATAGGGGAAAGGTGTGCAGAGTCGAAAAGTATGTGTGCAGTCTTCGATGTAGGGCCCAGCGTCGGGTGGGACCGAAGAGCATGAGGTAATTTGGGGCACCATGGAAGTGTCCTAAGAGGGATCGCAGAAAAGGACTGCTCCACTGCCACCCACGGTTTCAGCGTATCATGCCGACACCAGTCCAATATACGAGCCATGTGCGCCGCCTCATAGTAGTATCGTATATCGGGGAGTGCCAATCCCCCACAGCGTTTGGGCAGGCGCAGGATGGAGTGACGCAATCTGGCCGGTTTGGAGCCCCACGCGAATTTTGAGATCAGGGATCTGGTAGAGGCGAAAAATCCTTTGTAGATCGCAACGGAGAGTGCCTGTAAGGGGTATAACAGTGTAGGTAGGACATTCTGTTTAATTACATTACATCTCCCCGTCCAGGAAAAGGCTTTTCGGGTCCAGTCATGGAGATCTATATTAATCCTTTGTAGTAGGGGAGGAAATTCAAAGGGTACACCTCGTCTAAATCAACCGGGAGTTGGTTACCCAAGTACTTAAGGGAAGTCGTGGGCCACGTGAAGGGGAAGTTGTAACGAAGGTGTTGCACCTGCGAGGAGGGGAGGGAGAGGTTTAGAGCCTCTGATTTTTGGGCATTGACATGAAAGTTGGATAAAACCCCGTATCGTCGAAACTCCTCCACTAAATTCGGGAGGGAAATGTCCGGCGCCGCTAGGAAGAAGAGCAGATCGTCTGCGTATGCCACCACTTTATGACACTGGGAGGCCGCCTCTATGCCCTTTATGTTGGGATTAGAGCGTATTGTCCATAAGAGGGGTTCCAACGTAAGGAAGATAATCAGGGGGGAGAGCGGACATCCCTGTCTCGTGCCGTTGGTGATGGGGAATGTAGCTGACAAAGATCCAATAATCTGGACTCCAGCCGAAGGTCTGGAGTAAAGGGACATCACCCATGAGAGCATATGCGGACCCAGCCCCAAATGCTCCAGAGTTAGTCTCATAAACGTCCAGTCTACCCTGTTAAAGGCCTTCTCCGCATCGGTGGATAATAAAAAAGCTGGAGTCGCCCTTGACAGGGCAGAGTGGATGAGGTTCAGGGCTCGTGTGGTATTATCCCTAGCTTCTCGCGTCGGGATGAAACCCGCCTGATCCGGGTGCATTATATCCCTAATGAAGGGCAGTAGCCGCAAAGAAAGAATTTTGGAAAATAGTTTGGTATCGACATTCAGCAAGGAAATGGGGCGATAAGCCCCAGTCTCTCAGCCAGGACAGTTGGACCGAGAGGTCCGGGTCAAGGTCTCGTTTATGTCGAAGTTCGAGTGCGTGGATCTGCGACATTAACGAGGATATGTGTTGGAGGCGTTGGCGCTTAACCCGTGTGCCAATTTTGATCAGAGTACCCCTGATGTATGCCTTGTGGGCTTCCTATATCGAGTATGGGGAGCAGTCGGAGCCCGAATTCAGCTCGAAGGAAGTCCGCAGCTCTACTGCAAATTCCGCCAGAAGGGCCGGATCCTGCATCAGGGTTTCGTTTAGTCTCCATCGGCGCGGTCTAATATCTGGGGATCCCACATCCATGTCAATCGCAATCGGGGCGTGGTCAGAGACGGAAATAGTACCAATGGTCGACCGAGATACCAAGGGCAGCGAGGAATGGTGTACTAAGAAATAGTCAATATGCGCATACGTCTGTTGGGCAGAGGACAAAAAAGGCTAGTCTCTCTCCGAGGGGTGGTGGATTCTCCACACATCCGATAGTTGGTGCATGTGAAGACATCACCTAATCCGGCGCATCGTGGCTCTGGACAGGTAGGACACCGACCTGGAGGAGTCCAACTTAGGGTCAAGTACCACGTTGAGGTCCCCCCCCCAATAATCAGTAAACCCTCCCTGAAGTCATCTATTGCAGTTAGTGTCCTCTCCAGGAACGGGATTTGCGCGTGATTAGGGAGGTATAGGTTTACCAGAGTGACCATCTGGGAGTCTATCTTCCCCTTGATCATCAGAAGGCGGCTCTCCTCCCCCGCATGCACGCCCACTAAGGTCCAGTGTACTCCACGGGAAAAAACGATGGAGACTCCCCTCAATTTTTTATCAGGGGAACAACTGTGATATGCTAGTGGGTACCTGTGATCTTTAAGGGTAGGGGCATGTCCCTGGCGGAAATGGGTTTCCTGCAGAAAGCCAATATGGGCACGCTGCCGGTGGAGTTCCGCCAGAATCATAGACCGTTTCTCTGGGATATTGAG
>NW_017306596.1:528647-546992 GCF_000935625.1 Nanorana parkeri | reverse complement strand
GTTATCCTGCGGGAGTCAATGTATGTGGGGCCCACAGAGGGGCAGTGGGGTGATCTCATCTCCCCATGGGGGCCCAAATAGCCTAAATGGGGGTAGAGCAAGCCACGGGGGGACCAAAGCGTGGATACACAAAACCATGGACAAGGGACTCCCCCTCGGTAGGCGAATCCGCCCCCCCCGAGGAATAGTCCACCATCGCATGAGGGACCACCATACACGACATTCAACTTTCATCTAAAACGTAATTAGGGAACGGGTTGTCCCAAACGAGGCCTGCAGTCCCAAAATGATAAGTGCCAACATACATAGCAGACTCGCCTGGGTTCAAGTCCACATAGTCTTCCGGGATAAGTCTTTTCTCGCCCATCCGAGCCGTCTGCAGATGGTGTGAGCGGGCACGGGGCTCTGCCCCCTGGCATCAGGGTTAGCAGGTGTAGGAAAGGCCGGATGAGCAAGGCCTGCAAATAGGGAAGGCCGCAGAGTCGCCTCTCAGGCCTCCGTGGTCGATCGGGGGGGTCTTCTGGATCTCGAGGTCTTCTGGTAGGGGCGCGGGCTGAGCGGGATCTGGATCGAGGATGTCGTCTGGGCCCGGGTTCCTGGCATGCAGTCTCCTGGAGATATTCCAGCCAATCCTCCGATGGGGTCACGGCAGTGCCCAGGAAGCCACCCAGGTCAGGGACATCATGGAGGGAAGCCTCACCCCTATGGACCAGCAGGTGGAGGGAGTACCCCCAACGGTAAGTTGCCCCGGCATTATGGATCTGGTCCAAGAGCGGGCGCAGGAATGCCCTTCTTCTCAGGGTGTTGCACGATAGGTCCGGGAGAATCTGAATCTGTGCAAAGTCAAACTCAATCGGTCTGCGGGTCCACGCGGCTCTGAGGATGTCTTCCTTCACGGTGAAACAGTGCATCCGACAGATCACATCCCTAGGGTGGGAGGGAGTCAGGGCTCGTGGTCCGGCAACTCGATGGACCCGGTCCAGGACGATCGATTGCGGGTCTACTCCCTGGAGGAGGGAAGCAAAGATAGCTTGTACAGTCTCTCGGAGGTTAGGTACTGCAGTAGTCTCCGGAACGCCACGAATGTGAAGATTGTTCCTCCTTCCCCTGTCCTCCATATCCTCTGCAGGTGCCATGTTGTCCCTGCCACGATCCAAGGAGGCTGATGTCCGCGGTGTAAAGAAGTGTCGTAGGGAGGCATCGGCACAGGATTTTTTGGTGCCCCCGGTCTTGCGGCTTTGGGACACACTGTATTCTGGGCAAAAAGTAGCTACAAGTCTCGGTTAGATGTGGATAGGGTACACTGATGCAGCGGGGCTCACTGAACAAGCACCTCACGCCGCACTGTCCAGGACACGCCCCTCCGTCTAACTTTTTTCTAACTTTTCCCTAGCCTTAAAACTTAAATGGAAAAAAACAGTCTGTTTTTAAGGGACCTCTTTCTACTAATTATTTATTATTGGTCTTTATATAGAGCCAAGATTTTATGCAGCAGTTTACATAGTTGCCTATTTAGACAGGAGCCAATTAACCTAACAGCAAGTCTTTGGAGTGTGGGATGAAACCAGAATACCTGGAGGAAACTCAAGCAAACACAGGGAGAACATGCATACTCCTTGCAGATAGTCATCTGGCCAGGATTTGAACAAGGGACCCCCAGTGCTGCAAGGTAGAAGTGCTAACCACCATGCCACTGTGCTGTCCATACTATGTTAAGTCATAGCTCTTTACTATTTATTTTATGTGCTGATTCTCATCACTTTATATAGAACTAGTAGGCCTGTATATAAAGGTTTGTATTGTTAGATTTCCACTATGTTCCCCTGCTTTGTTTGATTTGAAAGTGTAGTCTATTTAGAAAAGCTTGTTCCAGGGTCAGCATTACAATTTCTATTAGTTTGGCACTTAAGAGTATTTTGGTTGCTTTCCTTTTCTATCTCTTTCATAAGACAGTGAAACTGGAATTTAAAAAAAAAAACAATATGAAGGATAAATATTTCATTGTAAAGAGCAACTGTTGGACAGGAAATCTTCTGCCTCTGATAACATAGTAAAGTGTGGTTGGCTCACAATGGAAATTGTAAAGGGGGGTGGGGGATTGACCATTGTTGTCTTGAGGCTGATTTACCAAAGTAGTTGAGCATCTTCACACAATAAATAGTGTGAATGTTCACTTCAATTATCCAATCATGTGAAAAGCAAATTCCTGTTTACTTATTTCTTCTGTGCAATATTGGACAACTAAAGTAAACATTCACACAATCTATTGTGTGACGTTTCTCAAACTCCCTTCATAAATCAGCACAGCAGTGTTGGAGCAGTAGAATACAAATATGTCTGAATGGTACAGAATGAGGCTCAAGGCTACCTGAGGCTGGACATGAATGTACAGATGTCTCAATAAAAGTAACAGACAGTGAGACATCTACCATCTTAATGCAGAGTGCCACTATGTTCCTGTTTGTCTCTACATCCTTGTTAAGATGTACAAATGTGGGTTGTTTTCTGTTCTATAGAGAAAAAAAGAGAATAAGGTATCCTGTCTTAAAGATTTCCCAACATGTTAGAAAATGTGAGTTATAATAAGAGCATCTAATCTATTTTGCCCTTGAATCAGCCCCTGTAAAGCCAGGTCATATCACAGTTGTCACATCTGTTACATTTCTTCAAACTATAGCGTCATGTGTGGTCTCCTTATATTGGTCACAGATAATAAATGTGTTAGTATAGGAGATATGAACTATAGTTGTCAGGAAGGTCCCACTAGGTATCGTGTACGTATGATGGTGCGAACACATGCACATGCAAGTTTTTGTGGTTGGCCTTTCAAATAGAGGCACTGCCAGGCACTCATTTGCATGCATGTATTGGTAAGTGCTTTGCAGCTCCTAGAGGTGCGGCCATGCACACCAAATACCAGCCATGGCACCAAACAGGCTATTTAAGCTGCAACCTTGCCTGGGAATAATGCTGAGTAGCCTTAGGCTCCATCCTGTAGCCTGACCTGTTGCTTCGCTTTTCTTTACTTCATTACCAACCTGGCTTGTTCCACAGATCCCTGCAACCATATAGTTATGCAGATGTTTTATTATAAAAACAATTCTTAATAAAAACATTTATTAAAAAAATATGCTGTAGTGGATTTAAGTTGGAATTGGGGTTAACCAGTATCTGCTTCTCTGCCTTTCTGTCATCACATTATTAATGTGATGGATATCAAGCCATGCTGTCAGACACCCTCTTCCCAATCTTACAACCACCTCCATGAACCCCTCCTGATTTGTGGGATAATTTCCCACACTAACACCCATTTGCCTGCTAGGAAACCCCCAGACTCACAGTCTGCCCTTTCAGTGATGCCCACATTTTGTCTGGTCATGGACTATTTATCCCAGCATTACCTGTATACACATTGCATATAATACACTGGAGAATTACAACTGTCATCATAAACTCTCTATATTTTATAGCCTGTCCACATTTGAACTTCAGCTCAGAGTCACAAGGCACTGTATTTTACAAGGATCCTAAACTTACATGTACTTTGCATGGGCAGTCATTGAATCAGCTACTGAAGCATCGGTGTTATTGGATCACTAGTGAACAGAATTTGCCAAAGTTTAATGTTTAAACAATTACTGAAATTAATCACAGTGTAGCAATTGTCTTGTCAAATGTTATAAACATATAAATCTTACATGAAAAGAACAAACTTTGGCATGACCTTTCTATGCGACTCACAGTGATATTTAGGCTTGCAGGTGTGATTTATATGTACTTGCAGTCTCTAATCGTCAGAATTTAACTATTGCGGTTTCTTCTGGGGCTAGCTTAGCACATATGTTTTCCTGCCGCATCAGTCTAGATCATCTTTTCTCAAACAGGGTGCTGTGGCACACCAATGTGTCTTCTGAATTCCTCAGTGGTACTTTGAAATCTTGTGCACACGGGCTATTTAAACTGGCCTTTTTGCTTAGGCAGATTAGTGTGAGTTTGAGAAACAGACAATCCAGTTCCTGGGTCTTATTATCTTCACCAGTAGCATTGCCATGGACCCCCAGGAAGTCTGTTATTCTGGATCGGCCACCTCCCTCAGACAAGAAAAGGGTCCAACGATTTATCAGATTTGCTAATTTCTACAGGAAGGTCCATCAAGGGATTTTCTAATATCATTGCCCCTATTACACAACTAACCAAGAAACAGACTTTTTTTATTTTGGACCACTGCGGCCCAGTCTGCTTTTGAAGAGCTCAAGACATTATTTATTTCTGCCCCTATTTTATAACGCCCTGATCCTACTCTTCCATTTACCTTGGAGGTATATGCTTCAGAGACTGCTGTGGGTGCCGTTCTATCGCAGCGCCAAGGACCTAAATCTTTGTTGCATTCTGTGGCTTTCTTTTCCAGAAAACTCAGTCCGGCCAAGAACAATTATGATGTGGGGGATCGAGAACTTCTGGCCATAAAATTAGCTCTCGAAGAATGGTGGTATCTGCTGGAAGGAGCGGCCCATACACTTTTTATTTTTACTAAGCATAAGGATTTGGAATATTTAAGATCAACAAGACGTTTGAGGCCACGTCAAGCAAGGTAGGCATAATACTTCTCTCACTTCAATTTTCGTATAACCTATCGTCCTGGGTCCAAGAATGGGAAACGGTACGCTCTTTCATGCATGTTAACTGAAACTGGGTCTCCAGCTCATCCGGATACTATCTTGCAAGCCACTTCAGCCACATTTTATTTTTTAGATGCATCAAGCCTCATCCTCAGAAGTTGTTCCACCCAATACTGAACTACGAGAAGAAGACGGATTGTTGTTTAAAGACAATATCATTTTTGTACCTCAGAGCCTCTGCCTATTAGGTTGAAGCATTGTCATGACTCCCCCCTTGCGGGTTAATTCTGAGGGCGTAAAACTACTGATCTTGTGCAGCGTCTTTTCTGGTGGCCATACCTGGGGAATGACTGTAAAAACTATGTAAATTCCTGTACAGTATGTATCAAAAATAAGGGCAGTAATTCAAAGCCTGGGGTTTGTTGAGGTCCCTTCCAGTTTCAGAAAAACCGTGGGATATGATCTTCATGGATTTCATTGTCGAACTTTTGAAGATTTCACAGTTATTTTTTGTGGTGGTGGATCGGCTCTCTAAAATAGCCAATTATTCTCCTATTAAGGGGGTTCTGTCTGCTGCTGAGACAGCTCGAATCTTCACAAGAGACATTGTCAGCTCCACGGGGTTCCTAGCAGCATTGACTCTGATCAAGGAGTGCATTTCACTTGTAAATTTTGGAAAGCATTATGTGAAGCTTTGAACATTCAGCTCTGTCTTTCATCTGCATATCATCCGCAGACTAATTGCCAAACGGAGAGAACCAATCAGACCCTGGAACAATATCTCCGCTGTTTTTCCTCAGGACAATTTTGTGTCATTATTACCATTAGCTTAATTCGCATATAATAATTCAGTTTATTCTGCTACTAACCAGTCCCCCTTTTCATGCAAACTGTAGCTATCATCCAACCTTTCTGCCACTTGTCTTGCCTGAATCCGACTTGCCGGCAGTTCAGGATAAATTAAGTTTCTTCATCTCCAATAATAAAGTTTTGAAGGAGGCGATTTCCAAAGCTCAAGAAGAGAACAAGAAAGCCTTCATTAAGAAGAGAAGAGGGGAGATGGATTTGAAGCTTTGGGATCATGTATGGTTGTATACTACCAATCTTAAATTGTCTTGCCCCTTGAAAAAACTTGCTGCCAGATTCGTGGGTCCATTTCCAGTTGAAAAGAAGATAAATTCAGTTGCTTTCAGATTAAAGCTTCCTGCCACTTACAAGATTCATCATGTGTTTCACATTTCACTGCTCAAACCAGATGTATCTAACTCCTTTCCTGGACAAAGTGTTGAACCTGTGGCCCCTGTCATTGTTAATGGTGCAGAAGAATTTGAGGTTGAATCTATTCTGGAATGTATATGTATATATATACCCCTTGAAGTACCCTAAAAAAAAGGATCAGAATGGGTATCTGGAGGCTGCCCCTTAGGAGGGGGCAATTTCAAGAAGCCCATCGGTGACCCGTCAAAAGCCCGTCAAAGAGCCTCTGTCGGTGGTGCTGTGCGCGCGTTTGGCCCATAGAGTCAGGCCTGTGTATGCACCTCTGAGTAGGCGCATGGGCACTCACAGGTGTGTGCGCGCTTGCGCACGTGCTACAGACTCTGGCACCAGATGTGGTATTTAAACTGCTCTCCTGATGTCCAGTGCTGAGTGATTGTCAGCTACCAGATGTCTTGATCCTGTGTTCTGTTCCTGTTTCCCTGCTACTGACCCAGCTTGTTCTTGACCATTAAGGTTCCTGACCTCGGCTTGTTCCTGATTCCGCTTTTGCCTACTGTTCTTGTACCAGGTAGCCTTCACGATTTTGACCTGATCTTCAGTCATCCATCATGCCTGGACTTCTGTCTTCAGGCACTCGTGCCTCTCTGTGCCCTGATTACTCGGTTCTGCTATCCAGGGGTCCTGGGACTGGAGTTGTAAGAGAGTGCAACCTCGTCACTTCAAGCTCCGAGTAAGGTACGTGACAGGTGCCTCTTAATGTGAAGCAGGGGCTTCTGATGTGAAATGAGGTGGACTCTGATGTAAAAGGAGGGGGCTTGTTATGTGAAGGGGGCTTCTGATCTAAAGGGAGACCCTGATGTGAAAGGGAGGATTCTGATGTGAAAGGTGAGGGCTCTAATGTAAGCGGGGAACCCTGATTTGAAGGGAGGACTTTGATGCAAATGCTGTAAGACCACTTTTAGACTGAGGTGCCTTGAGATTTTGCATCCTGTTAAAGGATGCCATGTGTGAAAAAAGGTTGAGAAACACTGGTCTAGATTGCCTCTATTTTTCAGCCTAAGCACTGATTTAATCCACCAACATGCCACATATTTAAACTCAAAGAATGTTTGCAAGCCAACCAGTGGTGACTCTAGGAACAATATGTAGGGGGAGCACATAATATACCACAGTCAAAACTGGGGGGGCACTTATAATTTTCACCACGAAATCCACTAATACCACTGAAATACCACTGAAAAAAAACTAAACAAGTATATATAAATAAGATGACAAAATACGAGAGTAATGCGGTATGCAATTATACCTTTTTATTGTACTAACCTATATATATACACCTGTGAGGGGACGGATGGGTTAGACCCAGGGCCAGAAGTACGTGGTTGGATGTCTCCCTCTTTCACTCCTATGCGGCTATCTACCATAGAGCGCTGGGAGTGATGTCACTTCCTCCCAGCGCTCAGCACTGCCGCGGAGGAGACGAAGAGGGAGATTGTGGGTGGCGTCAAATTACACATCGTAACCGCCGGGCGCCGAGAGCTGCTTTAATTGTGGATGGCTTCGGTGCCCGGCGGCTGCGGTATCCAGGATTGTGAGCAACGTTGGACTACATGTCGCAACCATCAGGAGCTGATTTCATTGCAGATGGCATCGGCGCCCGGCGGTTGCGACATGTAGTCCAACAGCCGGGCGCCGATGCCATCCGCAATTAAATCAGCTCTCGGCGCCCAGCAGTTGGGGTATACAGGTTTCGAATCCTGGAGCTGCAGCCTAATTTAGCGGGCAGGGGTGGATCCAGAGTCTAATGTCAGGAGGGGCACTGCCAGAAAATAAGGTGTTGCTTACAGAACAGCATGTTGTAATAATACATTATGTTGCAGTTGTTTGGTATGTATAACAGCAAAGAGTTCAGCGAAGGGCTACAAAGCTAATGAGGGGACTAGAAAGTCTCAGCTGTGAGATTAATTATTATTATATTATATTATAATTAATGATTATAAATTAATCTAAACTCAACTATCTAAGGCCCCATTCACACTGAGCGACTTACCTTTAGCGGCCGATCCGCGCGGCCGGGATAGGGCGACTGTTCGGGGCAACGTCCAGCGATGGTAGCGTGACCTTCACCGTCGGGCTCCATTAAAAAGAGAAAAATCGCGCAAAATCCGCCGAAAAAAGGGTCCTGATGGAGCGATAGAGACGAGCGACAGAGTCGAGCGACAGGCGACGAGCGACATGGAGCTAAGACAGTTCCATTGAAAAGCATTGGCCGGCAACTTCTCGCGATGTCGCACGGCAAAAATGCGCGATATCGTGACGGAAATCGTGCGATAAATCGCTTAGTGGGAATGAGGCCTTAAAGAGGAGGCACTTAAGGCTCTATCTACAAATTAATCAATGGCAACGGTATCAGTGGTGACAACTTGATTAACCTTAGGTCCCTGAAGAGGACAAATAGAAAAAATTTAAGATGAGAGGAAAGGAAGTTTAAAACTTGCCGTCCGCCCGTTGCAAAAAAACGGACGGACAGCACAGTCACATTGGCTGTTCATTTTTTTTCTGTTCGCGCGCCCCCCCTAGCACCCGCGCCCGGGCAGAAAAAAACCGTCCAATCTAAAGAGCCGTTATCGGCTGTTTCACATATACACGATCAGCGGCTCTATAGCCTGCTGATTGTATGTATGGGCTGTCTGCATGACCCCCTCCCCCCCTCGAGTGCCGCCGCAGCCCCCCCTCCTAAACCCTCACCTTCAATCCCGGGATCCGCTGCCCCATCTGCGGCCCCGGAACCAGCTCGGGAGGGTGTCTGGAGGTAAGATGGGAGGGAGTTCAGCATCTTCCTCCTTGATGATCTCCCTCCGTGCTGTGAATGCAGAAGTAATGTGTAATACATCACTTCCGCATTCACCTGTCAGTCATCTGGCTGCTATTGCCAGAGAGAAGAAGCTGATGAAGCAGATCCCTGCTTCAGCTTCTTTTGGGGTCCCCAGGTGACATTAGGGGTCTTAGAGACCCCTAATGTCTCCATAAAGAGGACATGTCAGTGTGCCTTTGCTGTTATATAGGGGGATTGTTATCCCCCTATGTAATAGCAATGACATTAAGTGTAAAAAAACATAAAAAGAGTTTAAAAAAATAAAAGTCACATATAAAAAAAGTTTTTCAAAAACCCCGAAAACTTTTAAGACCCCCACCCCCACGTTTGCGCACATAAAAACGTAAATACGCATCTGGTCCACCAGCGCCTGAAAACGACAGTTGCGCTACCCATGTTACATATCGCCGCGAACGTCGGAGTGTCAGCAATAATTTTAGGGCCATCAATCACTGATAACACTAAACTGATGAGCGGTAAACGCTTTTAAAGCATCGCCTATGGCCAATTTGGGGTATTATAGTTTTTTGAGGTTCCGCGCGCGCACGCAATTTTAAGGCCTGACATGTTTGGTGTATTTTTACCTGACGTGACCCCGTCTTTTATATTTTACCAAAGAATTGGGTAATAATAAATGTGTTATCATTTAATATAGGGGAAACAGTTTTTTTTTTTAAAATGTCTGTAATTTTTCCTTAATATAGTAAAACATTAAAACCCCAGTGGTGAATAAATACCACCAAAAGAAAGCTCTATCTGTCCCCAAAAAATGGTATAAAATTCAGTTCAGTACAGTGCATGACAGAATAAATGTCAGTCAAAGTACCGCAGCGCTGAATACTGAAAAATGGCCTGGATGGGAACGGGGTTTAACACTGCGGACTTCAAGTGGTTAATCTAAAATTGCAGAGGGGCTTCTTTACAGTCAGAGCAGCAAAAATGTTGCACTCCCTTTCACAGATAGTGGTAACAGCTGGGAGCATTGACAAATTCAACAAAGTTCTAGATGTCTTCCTCGATGACTATAACATACAGGGATATATGTATCCTTAGAATAGTTAACTAATTTGACACTCACACACGGACGCACAAATAGGTTGGACTGGATGGAACTATGTCTTCATGTCCACTGATTTGCATAAAGCTGGGACTTGTTATGCAATATACTAAATTGCTTCATGTTGTGTAGTGCAGTGTACCATTCATTAAAGAGTTTCTAGGCAAAAACTTGAACTGCTGTAATTATAGAAATATAGAAATGCAAAAAAGGACAACATAAGAAAATTGTACTTTTGCTTTGATTTACATATAAAAACTAAGAAAAATATATAAAACAGTGTGTAAATGTGTAAAAAAACAATAATAAAGTTTTGTGAAATAAAACATTTATCAATATACTGAATGCTATAATTATAGGCATTACCCTTAAACAGTTATTAAGATACAGTATTTTTGTGATAGAGGTCCTTCATTACAAAATTAAGAGGAGCAGAATAAACCGAGAGGTGAACATGTAGGTATGAAAGTGGAGGAGACTGATCACAGTGCAATGAAGCTAAGGAGAATAACCAGAGGAGGGAGCGCACATGGATGTAAGTGGAAAAAAAATGAACAGAGTGAAACAGTCATGGATCGAAAACAGAGAAAATAATAAGAGATGGGAGGAGAGTAGGAATAGATGAAGAGGCGGAGAACAATCAAAGAGGGAGGGGAAATGGTCATAGCTAAAGAGAAGTAGAATGATCATAGAGGGAGGAAGATTGGACATGGATGAAGAGGCGGTGAATGAGCAGAGAGGTAAAATATTCAATATGTATTTTTATTAATGATATATATTTTTATTGATGACATGATTTTGTACTTCATTTCTTGGTTCTAAACTATGTATACAACAATTTAGTGAATACATGTTTTTCTAAGACTTTTATATACGAGGTCTGTACTGGTTTCTAAAAAGCCCCCTTTTCTCTCCCCACTGGGTCCTTGCACAGCCCACTGCGGAAACAATCTGTTCCTTTGTATCCATAACCTGGGGTGTGAAACCTCCAGCTCCTCTAGATGCTATTTGCAACACACGCCTGCCAATATTATCCCTTAGCAGAGAGGTAAACGTGTGAATATAAATGTAGGAGGCTAATCACAGAGGAAAGGAGAGTGGACTTGAATAGAAGTTGAGGAGAATAACCGGAGAGAAAAGAAGAGATGTATAAAAGCATAGAAGAAATACCAGAAGGAAACAGTAATGGCTAGATGTAATAGAAAAAAAGCAAGTCAAGTGGGCATGAATGAAGAAGAGGAGAATAATTATAGGTGGAAGGAGAGTTTGCATGAATAAAGAGGGGGAAAATAATAATAGTGGGAAGGAGAGTAGACATTAATAGAGACTGAGGAGAATGACCAGAACGAAGAGCTGACATGGAGATGGAAGTAGAGGAGAAATTCCAAGGGACAACATCCATGGATGGAAGTAAAGGAGAATAATTATAGAGGGGAGAAGAGTGTGTATGTATGAATGAATGATCATAGAGGAATGGGGAGTGGGCATGGATGAAGGAGAATAATCATATAGGAAAGAAGAGTATGCACCCATGGAAACGAAGGAGAATGATTATAGAAGGAGATAAAGTGCCCACAGATAAAGAGGAAGAGAATGACTATAGAGGTTAACAGGTTTGAATGGAAGTGAAGAATAATCAGACATGGAGTGTGGTCATGGCTAGAAGCTAAACAGAATGACAAGAGAGAAGAGCACACATAAATGGAAGAGACTGACTAGAGGAGTACATGCATGCATGGAAGTGAAGGAGAAAGATTATAGAGATAAGGAGAATACGCAAGACTGGAAGTGCAGGAAAATGACCAGATGACCAAAATGATGATAGAGAGAATGAGAGCGGGTGTGGGGAAAATAGTTAAACGGCAGTTCAAGAGCCAATATAAAATGGATGGAGACCTTAACTAAGGCAGCTGAATAATAAAAATATTTAAAGATGTTACTGATGACACTTTGGCTATGTATGAACTATTGAATAGTTTTCATTGTTAGTACAGATGGTGGGGTGGGGCGCATACTCAGGTAATGCTAGCTCTGGTCATCACATGGCAGAACAATATCAGTCAGGACATGTTTTCTTTCTTAGTTCCCCTGATAGCTGTCAGTTTGTAGACGTTTGTTCACCACAAGACAATAAAACAGCCAATCGATCCACAAATAGCTAGATTGAGCAGCTGTCTATGTCTGTGGGTTGCTTAAACAAAATCTGTCAGTAGCGAAAGTTACAAAAAGGCTTCAGATCTAATATGTATGGACCTAGCAGTGTCCTCTGTTTCTTCCCTGTCTGAGTTATTAGTGCACACAATCTCAGAGCACATGCTGAATTACCTGATATTTCCTCTGAACAATGTACATCAGCTTTGGATTACTTCATGTGAGTCTTGATATCTGAATGCTTTTGAAGAGTAACAGTAGCAAGGCATATGCTAATATGCAGCACAGCATGTTAACCACCCTACAGACATGGTTTAATGAGGAGGGAAGGTGTAGCATGATCACTTAGACTTCCAGAGCGGAGGGGGAGAGAGGCTGTGAGGACCACTCTAGCAGCCAAGTGGGGCCGAGGTTCGGGTGAGTATATATTTTTTTATTTTACACCCTAGCCCCGTTGCAAAGGTTACGTTTATTCTTCTTTAATGCTGAAACCTGACAAGACTAGATTCAATCGGACTTTACAGTTTTTGAGCCTTTTGGAGAGATGTTGTTCACCAAGATTTAAGATGCCTACACTCTTCAAAGGTGTGTCCCACAATGGGGATGTTAGGAATAAGCACTAGGCTAAGAAGGATGCAGATCTCTATTTGAATGAGAGACAGTAAAAGCTTGTTCCATTTAACCTGGAAGGTCAGAGAATCCCTCTAAAGAGGGAGGACACTGGGGGATATCCAGTACCACACCGGGGAAGCTAGTTGAATGACCAGCGAATGGTCTTCAAGAAAAATACAGCAAGTTCAGTTGCCTTGATTTATTTTTTACAGATACCCCCAGAACTGTTAGGAGAGTATGGGCTGGGGTCATATGTCGCAGTAAGATTGTCGTCGTCCCCCTTATGTATGTGTGGAGACATGTTGCACCATGGGAAAGAGGAGACCATGGTGCACCATGGAACAAAAAAAATATATATATTGCAGTTGAGCCCATTCCTTAGATAAGGCAGCAGCAGGCCACTTCCATCTCTTAGGTCACTGCCAGTTAGGCCCTAACTGAAATCTCATACAATGTTATCAGCTTTCTCAGCTATCTTTTGTGAACTGTAAAGCAATTCCCCTCAATGTAATGAAGATAAGGAGAGGAGGAGGTGTTTGTATTCACCTGCAGCTTAGGGTGACAATGCTGCTCCTCCATCGCCTCAGTGCATTGAGTGAATGTCGTCACTGTTGGACAGCAAAAGTGTTATTGGCAGAAACACAATGAGGAAAAAGCCTGAAAGAAGGAAACTAATACAGCCACCACATCTTACTAGTAAGCTGTAATATATAAAACTTTTATTTTGGGGTTTATTACGCTTTACATTTTAAAAGCTTTAAATGCATCACATGCACATTTAAACTTTGCTTGTAAACATTGCTCTTTGTTATTATGTCTAGAGTAATGCATTTATTCTTCAAAGGAAACCTGATAGATAAGAGAAATATGAGAAAATACTGTTTCCTTGTTGACTTGCTGTCTCTGTCTTCTGCGCTTTCTATCCTTTCCTCACTCTACTAAATGTGTATTTTTCTTCTTGATCAGCTTCATTGAAGTGCAAAGCTGACTATTAGACAGGGATCTGATAGATCCCTAATGCCTCCTTAAACATAACATGTCACCACTAAAGACTATGACGTAGGAGAGGGCCACTAGAGTAGGAGTGATAATTGCAGGGCCATTATTCATAGTTAACTCTAAATTGATAACTCATAAAAGCTTTTAAAGTGTCGCCAATAGACAATTTTTGGTACCATAATTGTTTACCATTTCATAGACACTAAAATTTGTCATGTTTGGTATCTATTTATTGGCATCTATTTATTGGCACAACCTCATCTTTTATATATTACCCAAAAAGTGTCATATATTGTGTTAATGTGCAGTAAAATTAACTTAAGTCAAAAAATTTATTTTTTACTGAAAATTTGGGTTTAATAAACTGCATCTGCCCCCATATTATTCTGCCGGGTCTCTGTTTTGACGAAATATATAATTCTGGGGCTTAAAATGTTTTTTTTTACATGTGCAACAAAAAAAGCAAAAACAGCTGTGGCAGTGAAAGTCTTAAAGACAATCTCCTACCAAGGAGCAGTTGTCCACCAATTTAGTCTTATGTTAGATACTACTAAAGTCATAGTGAGTGCAGCTTTTTTGAAAAATCCGTTATGAAATGGCTTAATTCTGCTATATAGTCAGTGATTTAAAAACTTCACAAAAGTAATGATTCAGTTAAGAAATAAAGATTATTTTTACAGTCTGTTCTACAGCATTGCGACCTTGTTCTAGGCATGAGAAATTGTTCTCAATGTCAAAAACCATAAGTAAAGTGGATTCTTCATTCACAATCCTTTCTACTTAAGCTCTTTTATGAGCACATAAGCCAGTTTGTGTCTGTTAACTCTTGCCAATAAATTAGGCTCACAAGTTACCTTCATTTGGAATAAGACTGGCCTTGCTTTATGGGCTGAGTGTTCTCTTGGCATTCAATTGCATCCTCAGTCTAATTAAAGTATCTAGTTCCTACAGTGGGTCCACAACTATGCACTTCATAATACGGATCAGTAGTTCCAAGTTACCATTTGGTTGTCCCAGATGTCAATATATAGATATAACATTTTACTTATAGGAGATTATTTAACAACATACTTTAAAAAAGGGGCAAATAAGCTGAGGTGAAAGGGTAAGTTTTAATTAAACTGTAAAGACTTTGATGACATATCTAAGCTACACACCTTAGGGATAACATGATGCAAATAAGCTGTGTCAGAGTCAGCGTAATCTTTTATGCAATGCAGATTTCATGAAAACCCTTTTGTGTGTGTGCCTTACCCTCTGTGTTTACAGAGAAGGACACATGAACAACTAATGGGTGTGCCTCACACATGTTTTCACATTCACACTACACATTTATGGAAATCTGTTTCTGCCTATTGATTACTTCCTGATAAAAATGCCAGCTGCCTGGTTGACGTAATTTTAATACTTCCTTAGTTGCTGACCCAGAAAAATATGCAGATTAGGTGTTCTAATTTCACTGACTACCTACGTGTTCAATGCCAGTGACTCAAAAAGGATTGAAGCCAGAGGTAGCCTAGTTTAGATTCAATAAATGAAAACTTTTAAAAGAAAACTTTGCTAGTTACCAGTTACCAAGATATTCTCTAGACAGCAGAGCATCACTGTAGACTCTGCAATGTACCATGCCAAATTGGGGAGGTGACCAAATATCAGAGTTTTGAAAAGCATGTGGTCTGCGTGCGGCGGTAAGGCGGTTAGTTATTATAATGTAATTCACAAAACACACTGCATTGATTTTGTCTCACACAGATTGCACCATAGCAATAACGTTTGGTTTTACATAGGCAATTTAGCAATTTATAATGGAAACACAAGAGCGTAATGACCATATAATTGCATTGGTTAGGAGGAGGACCGCATATACTTTTGTATAACCAATGCAATTATATGGTCATTGCGCTCTTGTGTTTCCATTGTAGTTTTCACAGGTATCTTCCTCCTGTTTCTTAGAGCAGCATACCGCACACCCCATACACCACACTTAAACATCCTTCCGAGAGAGCTGTCTATTGTTCCTTAATTTAGCAATATATAAGCAACTCAGAAGCAGTTATGATAACATGTGGCCAATAAATTTGGACAACTTACTATCCTGGCAGTAGGTGCGCAATACAAATGGGCAATCATGACAATACATACATGAATAAACCTGATGTTACCAGGTAAAAAAAAGTAATACATGTTGTACAGACTTCATAAACAGCATTTAAACAACTGGAGTAGGCCACATTTTTAAAATAACACACAGCATTTAGGTTTTCAGTCCAAAAATCAACACTGAATATAGAAATTTCACAGAATAAAGGGTTAAATAGTGTACAGACTCCATACACAGTATTTAAACACTTGGTGCAGGCTGCATTTTTAAAATGGCAGAAAGCATGCAGGAGCTGGCAATGGTGTCAGGCGAGCAGTGGTGGCAGAACCTAGTAATAATGGCAGGAGCTGGTAATGTTGGCAAGCCAGCAGCATCGGCAGGAGCAGGTAATGTTGGCAGGTCAGCCACAGTAGAAGGTGCTGGTAATGGTGGCAGGAGATTGTAATGGTGGAAGCTACAGTATAATAATTATTTTGGTGCCAGATTCCAAGCAAGAATTTAGTTCTTAGCATCAGCTTCAGGGGTTTCAAGACTGGTACATTTTTATAAAAGTTAGCTGGCCAACTGTGTCAGAGGGACAGGTGGAGTCATCTCTCTGTCACAAAAATTGCCCACTACACTGAATGTCCTCTCTGACAGCACACTCGCCACAGCGCAATATTGAAAAAGGTCTAGCCAGTGCCCCTCGACACCCAAAAGTCCATGGGGTGCTTAGCTCAAAGGGTATCTGCACCTGCTCAGGTAATCTGAGATCCACTGTCTGCTGTGGTTTGAAAAATGACTTAAAAGCATGGCTGAGGCACCCACTACCACTACTGCTCCTCCTTCCAGTGACCTACGATTTAGAAGAAAGTTGGCCATTAAAGAGAATCCTGACAATTTCCGGAAGGATCTTGTCTTACTAATACCTGCAGTGCTAAAGAAGTGCCATCAGAATGCTGGAGATGTAAATCAGAAACAGGGACTTTATTAAATGTCTTCTGATCTTGCTAAAAACTCAGACTATTTTGGAAACATCACCTAAGTCATAAAGTCATAAGATGTGACATTAGTGAACGCAGAACACAGCCCAGTTACATAATTTATACATTAGTCTGATCCTCCCATTTCAAAAATAAAAGAACTTTCTGACCATACCTTCGTAATGCAGTGAGACTTTCCATTTGCATTCCATACAAAAGGAAGTCAATGTTGCTGCGAGATCAATTTGTCTGGTTCAACAAAGTGATTGGCGTTATGCGCAGGGAGGAGCTTCATAGCCACACTCTGTAACGGAGATACGAACTTCAGAACTACATGGGCCATGGGCATCATGGATACATTACAATTACTCTGCACAATACAAAAAGACCATACCAGGAATATGAGATTGTCCTCCTGACTTTAATCCTTTAATCCAGAGTTGTGGATGGCTTTGTAAGTGGCTGTTAATATTTTGAATTTGATCCTTTGGGTGATTGAAAGCCAGTACTGTAGGTGAGAAAGGTGAGGTCAGAGTCAGAGATCAATTATCAGTTATCTATCAACAGCTTTTTATTTACCTAATTTATTTATTTACATTTTTCTATAAATGATGAGAAAATATTGTGCTGAACTGGATGTGAGAAAAAGTAAATACAAAAAGGGTGAACTTAAAGCGGAATTAAACCCTCCTATTCCTTTGCACCCAAGAATGGCACCTTCTTAGCCTCTGTTTAGATCTGCAGTTTCCATGGTACTGCACATCAACTGTGATCAGCTATGATGTCAGTCATTTGCTTGAAAGTTCAGTTGTGAGCTGGCATAAGCACATTAGCAACTGTGACAGTTATCACTAGAGGTGTGCCTAGAATGTAGCGTACACCGCACATGCGCTAGCAGGTAAAATCTAGATGAAAACACTGCAGAAAACAACATTGAGGGGAATTTATCAAAACTGGAGCAGACAAAATCTGTAGCTGAACAAACTGAAGAGAGAAGCTAATTGGTTGCGATGCACAGCTGCTCCAGATTATGTTTGCTCCAGTTTTATAAACATTCCCCCATTATGTTTAACTAAGGATTTAATTATGCTTAACTAAGGATTTAATAACATTTATTGAACTTTTCTAGCTTAAAAAAGAATTATGGGGTAACCTATTTATCCCATAGTTCTCTTTAGGGTTAGTACTAATGTTCTACAGTGACCCAAAGCTCAGTGTATCGCGGGCTATTGCCCGCGATATACTGAGAGCTCCGCAGCCGGGACAGATCCTGACAATACTGTCAAGATCCACCCAGCTAGCTGATTAAAAGTAGGCTCTGCCTATCTAGAGGCAGAGGCAGCTGTGCCCACCCCCTGCCTCGTCCGTTCCTCCACTCAAAGCTGGAGGATCGGAGAAGGGAAATCCCTGAGGGGAGCGGTGACTGACAGTCACCACTCTATGCAGGGAGATGATGGGGAAGTGAGCGAGCGACAGTATGTGTTCCCTCACTTTCCGATCTATAGAGCCGACCTGTGACAGCTTCTTTGTCACACGTCGGCTCTAACTATGAGGATGGCTGTACCCCTTAAAGTGATATTAAAGCATATTTTTTATTTCTCGTTTAAGGAGACACTCCTTTGCTGGAGACTGTTGCTTTTCTTCTTTAAAAGTTTCTAATTCCTTATTTTCTAGTGGCTCCCCGCAGCGCTCTTCCCCACGCCCCCCCCCCCCCCCCCCGGGCGGCGCACCGCCCCCAAAAGGGACCGACC
>NW_017306596.1:515340-528629 GCF_000935625.1 Nanorana parkeri | reverse complement strand
AAAAAAGGTGCTGGGTCGTTTTTACCCTAATGTAAAAAACGCCAAGACCTTAATACTACTTTAAGATTCTTTTCATTCAGCATAGAATTAGAGAAATACTTTGATTCCCCCATCCATGCTAAACAGCATGGATGGAGGAATCTCCCCTGCTGGCTACTGTATTCAGACAGCGACAACTGCGGATGTCAGAGTTTCCTAAGGCCTTGTTCACACCAAGCGCGGAGCAGATCCGGACCAGAGCAGGTGCAGACCGGATCAAAACTGCGTCCAATGTATTCCTATGGTATTTTGACCTCCAGTTCACATCGCAGCGTGCGGATCCAGACCAGCTCCAGACCGGATGAAAAAACTGCGGCAAACCCTATTTTACCTGCTCTGGATCTGGTCTGGAACACATCAAAAACGCATCTAAAACGCAAAAACGCATGCAAGTGCCTGAAAGCCCATGTTAAACTTAAAAACTTAAACCAAAACCGTCCCTAAACGCATCCAAAACGCATCCAAAACGCGGCACAACCCACTGCACTGCATGTGTAGAAACCTGACCGGATCTGGTCTACATTTGGTGTGAACAAGGCCTTACAGTGACTGCAGCTGATTGTCTGTAGTTACTTTTCATCTGACAATGTTCCACCCAGCTCCTTTGACAAAAGTCAATGGAAAAATGGGCTTTTGACAAGATGAGTGGTGCAGGCAGGGTCACCCATGGATCAAATCCTGGCCATATCAGCAGGAGTCATCTGAAATTTCATCTCTGTATGCTCAGCCTACGCTCTGTTATGGGCTGACAACACACAGGATTTTTGTGCACTGAGTGTTGTCAGCTATGCCCAGCTAAACTAAACCCCACCCACTCTCCTTAATCATTCTGTAGTCCCAAGCACTAGGAGGGCTAATGACTCTCCTTGAGATAAATGCGCACAAGACACATCTATGAATTTCTAACAGGACTAATGGCTATTTTTTCACTTATTGAACAGAACAAAACGCTTTGAATGTTATATTTAACAGACAAAAAAGGAGCAAATGAGAGAAGCTCATTGTATAGGTTTACATACACTTCAGGGCAACCTCCAGGCACATTTTGACGCTGTGCATTTGTAAATCTCTTTTGTATTCATATTGATTCCTAGTGCATTATTGGCTCTTTGCAGGGCTGATCATTAGCTGCCTGAATCTGGCATGTCGGGAAATATAAACCACCAACTGATAAATCCACAATAATAAAAAAGTAATGGAAAAGGTAAATTCAGAGCAACACAGAATCAGCATATTACAACCAAGTGTAATTTGTCTTCCACATGCATCCCTTACAATAGTTCCTTTATAGCCGAAATCCTCTGATGTTCAGCAGCTCAGGAAAGCTTTGTGACTTATTTAGGAGCTCAATTTCCTACAGGAAAAGAGACAGCAGAGGAGGGCGTTTGGTTACGTGATATAACTAAGATAAGATGCATTCAACTTTATTTTGATGTATGCTTCATTAAAGCAATAAGCCTGAAAAAAACATACAATTTTAGTGTCATCCATCTTAACTGAGGAAGTTACTGGAGGAAGCTGTGTACAAAAAGGTTTACCTTGTTCTAGCTGCTGTTGGCACTTTATAAACTCTTTAAATGACAGTCTGCTCCTGTCTCTACTCTCTACCACCACTACATTAAAGACAACACAATGCAGTTGAAGGGGTTGGGAATCGGGTTGCCACCTTTTCTTCAAGTGAAACCCGAACATTCTAGCGACACGTGGACATATTTTTTTAGGAGAATGAGTTGTGGCTTATTCATATGTAAAAGGCACCACCCATTAATATGTAAATATCACAGTTGAGACTATTTTTAGTGGGGGGCCAGTAGCCCCTATCTTAATTGTAGTTGCCCCTGTCTACCTGACATCTTGTGTCCGGGTTCCTGGTGCCATGAAACCCGGACACAGCATTCAAAACCCGAACTGTCCGGGTGAATCCTGGACAGGTGGCAACCCTAGTTGGGATCCTAGAGCTCTGTCTTCCCCCACCCTGAGGATATATTTAGTATAATAAGTGCAAGTTCTGTACGCACTCTTTCATGGCAAGAAAGGGGTTAGTAATGTGCTCATACATGCCCCCCCCCCACCCCAATACCCTATTAGCACAACTGAATGACCAAAAGTGTATACTAACCCCAAAAGGTTTCCTATGTGTAAAAAGGTAGATTGTTATTAATCGTCAGAAATTATTCCGAGCATTCTTTTGATCCTGGATTAGAACAGAGTTTCTCATCCTCCTCTCAAAAGACCGAGCAGATAAAGGTAATACTAAACATAAAGGATGTCCACAGTCTATACAAATGTCTTGTTGTGATGGTAATTTGCATAATATTAACCTCATCAGCTCTCACACCTGCACAGCCCCTATGGACCAGAGCAGATTTTACATTTCCTCTATGAGCCTTTTCATTCTGCAACAGTTAAAGGAGATCTAAAGGCACCAGCATCACATAAGGTATTCAGAAAACATTGTAAAATAAATGAAAAGGCTTTGTAATTATGCTCCAAAATATTGCATATCCCTGTCTCTTCTGAGTAGCATCTTCGGCGTTTTTTTGTGTGTTTCCGGGTCATCTCAATCTGGGTCATCTCCCACAATGCCTTGAGAGGCTGGCAAATTAGTGAGATAGGTAGGGTTGTGGTCAGGACATTAGGGAGAAGCTGTGAGGGAGTAGTGAAAAAAACAGTGAACTAGTTTCTGAGCTTAGTGCTTGTGTATGTGTGCAACTATAATGCGAGACATTTGAAAGGCAGGATAAAATGGGGACTAACTGGACATAGAAATTAAACATACAGGATTAAGGATGCTAAAATGGCACGATGAAGCAAATATGAAATGTTAGCTTTATGACTTTAATGATGCTTTAAGATATCTTGATACATATATCTTTGACAAGCAAGGCTTTCTTTAGGTGATATTGAAAATGATTAATTTTTTTCTGCACTCCATAGACAAAAGTAACATAGCCAAAAAAAAAATCACTTTTTTTTCTATTTTAGTCAGTGTTCATTTAAAAATAGTCATGGTTCTGGTACAAAGCATTGAAAAGTTGCATTTATTCGCAAATGAAAACTTTTTTTTTGTCGATGTTTTACTTTTTTAATGCAACACTATAGAATTAACAAAGCAAAGATGAAAGCAAATTAAATTTGAAAGCGATATTAAACCTTCCTTTTTAAAAATATATTTGCTATAAGGACACCCACCTTTGCCTGAGGTTTTTGTTCTTTTCTTTAAAAATTTTAAATTCCTCGTTTTCAAGTGGGTCCCCGCAGCGCTCTTACCCCGCCCCCTGCACGGGTGCCTCCATCGGCTACTGGAGGCACCTGTGCGTGCTCATGCCTGCAGTGGCTGTGTGCGTTCATAGACACACACACAGGCCTGTGGCAGGCCACGCCCCTTCTCTCTGATCAACACTTTGATGGATGGCAGAAGGAGCCCATGGCTCCTCTGCCATCAGTATCCTCCCCGTGCAAACGGGAAGTCCGGGGAACGAGGATCACTTTGGGACCGGCGGTGGGGAAGAGCGTTGCTGACAGGTAAGTGTGGGGGGGACTGGGGGAGAAAAAGATTCTGGGTGTTTTTTACCCGAATGCAGAGAATGCATTAAGGTAAAAAATGACCAAACCTTAAAGTGACATTAAAGGCAAACAGTTTTTTCCCTCCCCCAATGTGATTTAAAGCACTTACCTTAAATGATGTCTATTAATCCAATCTTCTTTTTCTTCCCTGTAGTTTTCAGCCTTCTCTCCAGCGCTGCTGCGGGTCTCCGATCCAGCGCTGACTTCTCTGTGCTTGCTGGTTCTTCCTGCCCTACGGTGTCTGCATGCGGGTGCACGCGCCCATATACTTACCTTGTGTCTCTCCTTGTTTCCCGGTCAAAAATCTGAACTGCGCATGCGCCCGCCCCAGGATTCTTTGCGGCCGCCCGAGAATTTTCAGATTTTCGGACGGGAGCGTGCTTGCTAGCAGTAGATATATGCAAAAAAAGTGAGGGTTTAGAAACCCTTTAATACTACTTTAGTGCTCGAAAAACAGAAATAAACAAAAAACTTCATCAAAGTACACAGCATGTCTAGGGGAACAGGAGACGATGGATGTCTGGTTATAAATACTGACCAGCACTAAATGGTGAGGCAGAGTCTGGAGTGCAATATACAAGTGGATGTATATTAGACCTTCAGTTAAGGCATGTGCAAGAGGCCTACTCTCCTCTCCACCTGTATTCCAATGTTCCGATATGGCTGACATTTATTCCTTATGACAATCAAAACATTCTTTTGTGTGACCATTACATCATAACTACTGTATCATGCTAGCAAATTTTCTTACCTTCCTTGAAGAAGCTGTAATGTGAAACTCTTTGAAGCTTCGAGTTCTACATGAATTATCAACGTTAATTACCTTGTTTAAAATCTTAGACGAGAGAAGCAATTAACCAGTCTTGGACACCTACATCCTCTGTTTTGCTTTATCGAAGTACACAGGACATGTGTAGTACTGCTACCGCCCCCTTGAATTTGCTGGCAATTCACAGCTTTCAGAATGACAGCAGGGAGTTGCTTTGTAAAAACAATGTAAAGGGATGAGCTTTGATCGCCATATGATGTCAGCTAAAGCAACCTCACAAGGAAAAAAAATACACGCACTGGGAAATTTACAAAATTTGTCACAATGAAAACCGAGGAGTTTCTGAACACAAAACATCCTTCGCCTCAGAACCTGGTATAGCCCCCTTCAGCAAAAATGACTATCGCTAGCATTAACTTGGTGAAATTTTTGACCACTCCTGTCATTTGTAAGATTTTTGTGCGTTTCCTTGCATGAATCTCACATTTCAAATTCCCCAAATTACAACACTTTATTATGATTCAATCAAGGTATTAAATGTGCCAATCAATAACCCTTCATTTATTATTTGTGAGCCATTCCTTGCAGGAGTTGCTACTGTGTTTTGTAGGAATGATTAAATCTGCCTGAGTTTGATTTACATAGTTAAATAGTTACATAGTGACATAGTTAGTCAGGTTGAAAATAGACACAAGTCCATCGAGTTCAACCTATAAAGATAAGAGGAGAAAAAAAAAAGGAGAAAAACCTAAAACAGAACGCTATGTCCACAATTACCCACTGTTGATCCAGAGGAAGGCAAAAAAAACCCTATTAGGCATAGTTCAATTTGCTCCAACAGGGGAAAAAATACCCTTCCTGATCTTGTTAGGCAATCGGATATTCCCTGGATTAACAATCTCTGATGCTTAATATACTTTATCTATAAGAATTCAATATCCAGTAATATTCAGTGCATTTATGAATACATCCAGATTTTTTTTAAACAATTTTTTAAACAAAACTTAGCTAGAACTAGTTCCTGGGGGAGTCTATTCCACATTTTCACAGCCCTAACGGTGAAGAACTGTATGCACAGTTCTCTTTTCCTCCAGACGCAGAGTGCCCCTTGTCCTTTGCAGTGACCTTAAAGTGAATAATTTGGCACCAAACTCACTATAAGGACCATTTATGTATTAATACACAGTGATCATGTAACCCCTTAATCGCCTCTTCTCTAGAGAGAACAAATTCAGGTCAGCTAATGTTTCCTTATAGCTGAGCTCCTCGATGCCTCTTATGAGTTTAGTTGCCCTTCTCTGCACTTTCTCCAGTTCCATAACATCCTTTTTGGTATATTTGGACTTTGCTAAGGCATTTGGCACGGTACCACATACACGTTTACTACACAAGCTGAGGTCTATCGGCATAGACGAAATAGTGTGTACATGGAAAGAAAACTGGCTACAGGAACGGGTATAAAGAGTATCGATAAATGGCACTTTCTCGGATTGGGCTAGGGTCATGAGCAGTGTGCCGCAAGGTTCTAAACTGGGCCCCATGCTGTTTAACCTTTTCATTAACGATATTGGGGAGGGGGTAAACAGTCATATTTCAGTGTTTGCTGATGATACCAAAATCGGGAGGGTAATAGAAACTGAATAAGACACTATAACATTACAAGAGGATCTAGATAAAATAGGGGAGTGGGCAACTACATGGAAGATGAGGTTTAATGTAGATAAATGTAAGGTTGTGCACTTTGGGGTTAAAAATAAGAAAGCGAATTACACACTAACGGGAGTTTCGCTGGGGAAGTCCGGAAGGGAAATGGATTTGGGGTTCATTGTAGACCACAGACTGAATAATAGCTCGCAGTGTCAGGGTGTGGTAAGCAAAGCAAGTAGGGTCCTGTCCTGTATTAGGAGGGGAATGTTTAGCAGGGACAAGTCTATAATTGTGCTACTTTATAGATCACTGGTTCGGCCTCATCTGGAGTATGCGGTCCAGTTTTGGGCACCAGTGAACAGAAAGGATGTCCTTGAACTGGAAAGAGTCCAGAGGAGGGCGACCAAACTCATAAAGGGGATAGAGGACCTGAGCTATGAGTACAGTCTACTAAATTTAAATATGTTCTCATTGGAAGTAAGGAGATTAAGCGGGGACATGATTTTCAAGTACAAAATGTTTACCGGGGATGGCAATATTAGCAGCAAACTTTTTACCATTAAATCCATGACAAGGCCGAGAGGCCACCACCTAAAATTAGTGGAGAAAAAATGTCAGCACAAGGGGCGAAGGGGTTTCTTCTCAGTTAGATCAGTCAGGGTCTGGAACTCGCTGCCACATGCTATGATTTTGGCTGAGAGTGTGGCATAATTCAAGAGGCGATTGGACGATCTCCTCAGAGACCGTAATATACAGGGGTACAAGTTCTTTTAAGAATGAGAACAAACAGGGACCTATACATACCCACACATCAGTAGGACCATACACATACACACAATAGGTTGAACTTGATGGACATGTGTCTTTATTCAACCTCAAATACTATGTAACATGTAACTATTTAACTATGAATTGGTGCCCGAAACTGAACTGTAAATTCCAGATGAGGTCTTACTAATGCTTTGTACAGGGGCAGGATGATGTCTCTCTCTGTGGAGTCTATACCCCTTTTAATACAAGAAAGTATTTTGCTTGCTTTAGAAAGTGCAGCTTGACATTGCATGCTATTATTGAGTCTATGATCTACCAGAACACCCAGATCTTTTTCCATCATTTACACCCCCAAACATACTCCCCCTAGAGTGTATGACACATGCATGTTTATGGTCCTCAAGTGCATAACTTTACAATTATCAACATGAAACCTCATTTGCCAAATAGATGCCCAATCACACAGTGCATTCAGATCTGCTTGTAAGATGGAGACATCCTGTAAGGACTGTATTCCACTACGTAACTTGGTGTCATCTGCAAATACTGGAATAGTACTTTAAATCCCCTCTTCTATATCATTTATAAATAGATTAACCAGTAAGGGGCCCAACACTGAACCTTGGGGGACACGATTAACAACAACCTCAGACCATTCAGAGTACGAATCATTGATCACCACTCTCTGAATACGGTCTTTAAGCCAGTTTTCTACCCAATTACAGATTGAATACTCTATACCTACTGACCTTAACTTATACATTAGCTGCCTCTGGGCAACTATGTCAAACGCTTTTGCAAAGTCCAAGTACTGTATACTATATCCACAGCCATTCGATTGTCTAATTTACTACTCACTTCCTCATAAAAAGAAAGTAGATATGTTTGACAACTTCTGTCTTTTGCGAATTCATACTGACTATTGCTTATAATATTATTTTCAAGCAAAAACAAGTGCATGTGATTCTTTATCAAACTTTCAAGTATCTTCTCAACTATTGAAGTTAAGTGGGGTGTTTGTCAGATCCTACTTGAAATCTGCACAACCTGAACCTGAAGCAAGCTACTGTCCAAGTGGCAAGTGGGTAAGAGTCCTTGACTTCATGGATGATATGGGAAAAACTCCAATCTATTAAAGGGTATCTAAACCTACAATCAGAAATTTTATGTAAATAAAATGTAAATAAACAGACCAGACTTTTGAGAAAATTGCTTAAATTGAACAAAAAACAAAGATACAGTTTTTGACAAATCCTTTATTTAAGAAACCCCCCAATAAAAAATGATCGATGTAATCCAGGGTCAATCGCGTCGTCCAGTGATATAGGTCCACGTCAATCACGATGAACGCCGTCGCCATCTCCTCAAAATAAAAAAGTCCCGCCATCCGACCACTCATGCTGAAGACACCCTCGCAAAACGACAGCTCTAGCCCGAATGTAAACAAATGAGTGGAGCCGGCCGTGACATCACAGCTAGCACCGCCCATTTGTTTCCATGCTATGATAGCCCACTGTTTACATGTCATTTGAGGACAGTGGGCTGTCATGGCATGAAAACAAATGAGCGAACCAGCAGTGATGCCATGACTGGCTCCGCCCATTGTTTACATTCGTGTCAGAGCTGTCATTTGGCGGCAAGTCCTCGGTAGGTTCGGACAGGTCATCGGGTGGTGGGACTATTTTGATGAGTCAGCAGGCGTTGCTCATGATTGACGAGGACCTACATCACAGGACGAGCTAATTGATCCTGGATTGCATCTATGGATCATTTTTTTGTTTTTTTTTTAAAATAAAGGATTGATCAAAAACTGTCTCTTTGTTTTTTGTTCAATTAAAGGAATTTTTTCAAAAGTCTGGTTTATTTGCATTTTATTTAACTCTTTAGTGAATGAGTAAGGGTATAACTACCCCTTACTCATTCACACAGGCGGCGGCATATGTGTGGTACAGTAGAAAGGCATCATGGCACACTCACAAACCAGCATGTAAAACAACTTGTCTCACCACTAAGGTGGCATATGTGTGCCCCCTTTATGAAAGGGGGTACCCTGATGCAAATAAGCCCAGAGACCTAAAGGGTCTGGTATGACTTTTAGGGGAAATTCCATGCATTTTTTTTGCCTCGGGGGTCCCTCCTAACATTCCTACTAGACCTAAACTGTCCGGTGTAGTTTAGGAGGGGGACTTCAAGCCGTTTTTTGTTTTATTTTTCTTTTGTTTACATGTTAGTTTTCATTCTGTTCGCTGCCTCTGAAATCCGAACTGCCGAACAAAGCCAACAAAGCCAACTGCACGGCAGCAGTTGGCTATTCAGTTTCTGCTGTTTGGCCCCAATAAGAATAATGGCGAACAGCAGAGACTGAACTGCCTCAGCCGATCCAGATGTTAGATTGGCTGAGGCGAAAAGGTTCTTCACTTCGATTCAGGCGAACGTGCTGAGGCTGTTCGGCTGAACTGAAGGGAAATAAAGGGAGCCAAAGCAAGCCAATGTACGGCTGAAAACAGCCATACACGGCTCAAGTGACTAGGCGAACAAGGTTCGGCTCCCTTTACTTCGGCTCGGTCATCTACTTGGCTGCCTTTGGCAGCTTAGTGAATAACCCCCTTTGAATACAACTAGGGATGCACCGGTATCGGTATTTTGGTGCCGAGTACGAGTACCGATAATTTTTTTCGGTACTCGCCGATACCAATTACTGAGTAACGGAAGTCCCATTCAGGAAGCCAGGTGGCGTGTAATGACTCACCACCTGGCTTCCTGATTAGCCGGGAAGCGTGTAAAGAGTCGCCACCCGGCTTCTCGATTAACAAGAAAGTCCCCTCTTACCTTAGTATGTGCAGCCTGTCATCCCCCGGGGCCTCTCCAGCGAGAACGCGGCCTTCGTCCGGTACCCAGCCGGAGCTGTTTAGCCGGCCAATCAGGAAGCCGGGCGCTGTGTAATGACGTGACGCCCTGCTTTCTGATTGGCCGGGAGGCCGGCTCCATGCTCTCTTGTCATGAGATGACGAGGGAGCATGAAGCCAGCTTCCCGGCCAATCAGAAAGCAGGGAGTCGCGTCATTAGACGGCGACCGGCTTCCTGATTGGACGGCTCGGGCTGGGTACAGGACGAAGGCCTCATTCTCGCTGGAGAGGCCTCGGGGGATGACAGGCTGCACATACTAAGGTAAGATAACCTTACCTCACGAGGCCAGCTTCCGGTCAATCGCGAAACCGGGCAGCGTGTAATGACTCGCTGCCCAGCTTCCTGATACCGTAAGTACTGGTGCTAGGCATCGGGGTATTTGGGCGAGTACGAGTACTTGCCCAAATACTCGGAATCGGCAATGATATCGATACTAGTATCGGTGCATCCCTAGATACAACATATCACCTGATTTGAACTAACGGAGGACATTGAGGTTACTGATTAAACAACTACACAGACAGCTGGCTAGAGTAACAAATCTCCTTAACAAGAAATGAAGGGAATGAGGCAGGTTATCTTTATATTAAATGGGGCAAGGAAAAGAAGAAAGCTAAGAGGTCTATTCACTAAGCTGCCGAGGGCAGCCGAGTGAATGACCGATCTGAAGTGAAGTGAGCCGAACATTGTTAGTTTCCTATTGTCCGGCGGGTCTGCTGCTGTAAAAAAAACAAGAAAAAAAACTCTCCCGGGCGCTCTGGAAGCCTCCCACTCCCGGCCGCCAAGGAGAGAAGCACTGATGTGTCTTTTTTTCCTTATTCTGACACGAGCGATGTCAGAATTAAAAAAAAAATATATTTTCCCATTGAAAAGCATTGGGACAATACTATTGGCAATAGCCAATAGTAAACTAGCATTGTACCCGCCCTCTGCTGATGGACCTGATGGGGAACTGCAGCAGAGGGCAGGTACAATGGTAGTTTACTATTGGAATTTGAAATAGCAAATTAATATTGCAAATTGAAATAGCCAATAGTAATGTCCCAATGCTTTTCAATGGGAAAATTCTTTTTTTTTTATTCTGACATCGCTCGTGTCATTCTTAAAAAAGGTGAGCAGGTTGCTGAATCTCACAATGATTTTTGTACATGCTGGTAAATCGGCTTTATTATTATTATAACAAGGAAGAAACAGGGAGCTTGTAAACATATCAATGTCACATCGACATAATTAATTGTAAATGTAAAAATAACTCAAGATATTTGCTCAATGTAAATGTACTGAACTGGTTACATTGTAGCGAAAAGAAAAATCATTTTTCTCAGTAGATCACAGGCCTACATCAAATAGGTATGCTCGATTTGCTGTACAAATGCCTGCTATTTGTGGGAGAATAAGTCTATGTGTACGTAAGATATTTATAAATTACTGCCAGCATAGGGTACTGGATACAAATCAACAGAAGTGGCTAAAGCCTGCCAGTACCTGTTTTAAGGTGTGTCTGTACTGTATTATGCATATAGATTAGGTTAGTACCTTTCCTGTCATTGAAAATAGATTGTGTAATGAAAGAATAACTGTGTGGGTGAGTCCTGCTATTACAAGAGACCTGCTATTACCTTTACTAGCCAGAAAACATCTTCTGTGTTCCTCTTTGAATTAGTTTTAGTTTATTTCTGGCCCTAACTTTCCCTGATTCCATGGCTAAACACTGCCAACTGCCACTCTGCTGTCTGGTGAGATTGTCTTAGTGGCCAGGAAGGGCATTCTCATTGGGATAGAGAATGGCAGTTGGCAAGGCTTAGCCATAAAGTCAGAACCCTGTAATAAAGTGAAACTAAGGCAGAGAGGAGTACAGAAAATCTATGATTAACAAGCAGATTCTTGCTCCCTTTGCACATCTGTGTATATAAAAAGACCCATCAAACTGTAAAAAAAAAGTAATTTATCTTGAAAGCAATTTTTATCCAGCGGTCATGTGACCCCAAGAGCTCCATTACTATCCCTCTTCTGTTGTATGAGGGTGTGGTTGCAATGGAAGCCAATCTCATGATATAGCTGTAGCTGTGTTATAAAAAGGTAAAGCAAAATCTTTTTTTGGCTCTACTTTTTCTTTTGAGTCATAGGAGTACATTTATTAACGTGCGCCCACTATCCACTCACAGCGCAGAGTCGCGCTGGAACAGGGATGGATCCTAACAATATTGTTTAGATCCAGCCTGCTGCCTGATTTGCAGCTGGTTCTGCCTGTCTGGAGACAGTGCCAGCTGTGCCCGTTCCCTCTCCTGTCTGCTCTCCAATGAGCACTGGAGGAACAGAAGGTTGTGGGGGAATCTATGCGGGGAGTGGTGACAGTGGTGAATGGGAGCTGAGGGACCAGCGGTTACATGATCGATCAGCTTTCGGTATGTAGAAGCGGCGTATGACAGCTGCAGTGTCCAATGCCGGCTCTAAGTATTGGGAACAGTATATATTACTCTCCCAGTATTTCTCCTGTATTGCCTTCCATGCAGTGTTCAGTGTTTTAACCAGTTGACATCCGCGGTCATTTTTCAGTATTCAGCGCTGCGGTACTTTGACTGACATTTATTCCGTCATGCAGCGCTGTATCCTCATAGTTCTCCATTAAGGGGTAAGTTCATTTTGTGAAAAGGGAATTACCCAGTAAAATAAGGCCCCCTCCCCCCCGTTACACTTAACAGCCCTTCTGCTTCGCCAATATGGGTGTACTATCGCCCACCCTAGAGCAACACAGAGTATGTAGCCTCATATTATTCTGCATTGCTGTATAATGTATTGCTGTGATTTGTAGTCCTCTATAGCTGGTGGTATTCTGTATTGCTGTATAATGTATTGCTGTGTGGCGGGCCTCCATTATGGTGGACCAGTGTGCTCTCTTCTTTTGGTGTGGCAGCACCCCTCTTGATCCACTACGGAGATAAGGCTTAAAATCACTTCATTCAAGTCTCTCCTCCATCACAGATTAGAAGGGATAGCACCAAGAAAATAGAAGCGAGCCCAGAAGTGGCTCCTAAATTAACAAAGCAGCAGTGGAGAATTAGTCGATTTGAAGCCTCAGCTCTCCGGTGGATCAGCAGCGGAAAACAGAGGCAAGAGAACAATTGGTCCAGAGCATTGCTCTATGCTTTGGTTTGTGGGGCTAATGAAAGACTTGCCCCCGGGTGCCTCATGACCTTGCTACGCCTTTCGGGAACGGGACTAGCAGGATCATGAGATACATTTTATTTAGTGTATGGTTAAAAGGAACTAGTATGTGGGTTATAAGGGATAGAGGAATCTAATATAAAAGTTATACTATTAACTGCTTCCCGTCCAGCAGCCATACATAAATGGTTAGACTGGAGCCTTCTAGATGCTGGTGGACATTTTTAAACGTCCATCCTCACCCCCACTCATGCATGGCGTCCAACACGCACACGAGCAGGAAAACTGCTCAAATTTCAAACAGCCAGCGATGGCTGCTTAAATGCAAGCGTTCCGGTGGCTGTAGAGCAGCCCGATAACTTGAATTTTGCATGTGGGTGTGCGCCCCCCCCACCCCCCTCCACCACCACTGATCCCGAGCTCT
>NW_017306596.1:511286-515228 GCF_000935625.1 Nanorana parkeri | reverse complement strand
GCCTTCGGCTCGACTGAGCCGCTCGGCCGACTTCCGGAGCTGTATGGGCTATAGTGAATAGCCCGTACAGCAGCCCTTCGGTTCTACTGAACCGAAGGGGTCCTGGGGCCGTAGCTAGCCGAAGGATCGGCCGAAGCTACGGCTAGATCCTTTTGTGAATAGATCCCTAACATCCTACAGGCCAGACATAGCACAGCTAAGCCAAGAAAGACAGGAACAAGGATCACACTGAAAGTCCAGTTTACTGTTCAGTACAGATTAACAGCAAATGTGTTTTGTGTGTGTGCTGTTAGTATAATAATAATAATAATAATTAATGCGTACATTTATCAATTTGGTTGCATCATCAGCATCATTTAAACTCATCCCTGATTTTTAGTGCATATTGTGACAGATGTATTATACTGGTTTATGTTTCATTCCTAAATGCCTTCATAAGGAGAATTGTCTCTAAATTGGGGCAAACCTGCATGGAACCCCTGGAGGACTGAAGTGTTTAGTTGATTTAAAGGGTATGGACCTGACTTATCTTTGCACTACTCAGGAGCACTTCTCGTATGTTTGACAGTTTGGAGGTCTTTTACTGTTAAATATAACAGATTGAACTGTTGCATTAATAAGTAACAAAGATTAGCCCTACCACACCTCCTGTCCCAAAGTATCAACAATGCTTCTCCATAGATACAGTACAGTGAGTAAGTGTATTTATTGTAGCACATGAAATGCGTTACTGGTAAGTTGCAATTTTTCTTGCTCTTGGTTTTATACAGGTTTTAATAAGCTATTGTTAAACTGATTAGAAACCTCTGTATGTTGGAGGGGAATCTCAGTGCCTGTATGGATACTGGGGAAAAAAATGTGTGTACTGGGGGCAGGATACGGAGGAAAGACCACTGTGTTCAACCTGCAGATTATAGGGGATCTTCATCAATTTCATCACACAGCAAGGCAATGCTAAACAGAAGCAGTGAAAGAGATTGTCTGACAGATTTACTACAAGGTTTATAGCTTCAGTGATAAATTCCACCTTTAACGGCTCAGTGCTAAGTACCATTGTGACAATATGAAATCTGACACTGATAACGTATTACCTGTATGTTTAGAGTGAAAATCTGTCTTATCTTGAGTAATAAATCAATTTCCACCTTTACGGTGTGATCTTTAGAATTATAAGTCCATGTGTATATTGTGTGCATTGAAAAAATGCGGAAGGATCCTTTTTAAAAAAAACAAAAACTTTTTTGTCCAAAGGTTGATGCGTGTTTATGGAACAGTAATTACAGCAGTATTAAACTCTCAAACTTTTTTCAATAATGAATCCAGAGCAAACAAATATACATTGCCCAGCAAAGTGTTTCTTTACTTTTTGTCCAAGCACTTACAGTGATCACGCTTCCAAACAGCTAGCTCCAACTCTTTCTCCTCCACTCACCTAAACTTACCGTCCAGTACAAGATCACAGAGCTGTCTACAGAAGTTGTCCATCTACTAGCTTAGAGAAAGAGGGAGGAAGGAATAGTGGGGAGAAGGAGAGTGGTTTGCCTTGCTGTGCCTGAGTAATCGTGGAGACACACACAGCTTATGAGCAAACACAAGGGTGGCTCCATGGGACCCTGCTAGGAAAAGGATATCAGGACCAGGGCTGAAGGGACGAGTTGATTCTGCAGGAAACTAAAACCTTTGAACATCATAGAGCAGCATCCATTGTAAGCGATTTAATCATTTGAAATAGCTTGAAACCCTTTTGACTTTAATATCACTATAAGTCATATTTTGAAGGTACCAGGATGGTGGCATTTTGTGCACAGTATACATGTGGCTTCTCTGTATAATGGTGTTTTGTAAAGGACAAAACAGTGTGCCAAGTAGGTGTTCAGCATTACATAAAGGAAGAGACATTGAATAGAGTGGGGTGCCCAGAAGATGATGATGTTCATTATGAAGAATACTACAGCTGAGCTCTAAATAGATGGTCTGAACTACTATTCTCCTCAGCTTTCCTGCATGAAGCTTGCTGTGGAAAAGGCAAATACATGTACCGGTATTTAATGAAGAGTGAACTGCTACAACTAGTACAATATTTCAGCCTACAGAATTCATTTTTCTGTCTGGAGCTCAGGACATTAGCCCGCCTTAGCTCCTCTGAGGGCTACCTGATCCAGACCTTCTGGAGCTGGCATGTCTTTAGTAAGCTCTATACTGATGTAAGATCTGTGAGCCATGAAGACGGAAGTCCGGGGGAAGAGAGCAGCTGCTGCAAAAATGTCTAGTCTCTCCTCAAATTCTGGGAAATCAACTCTCTGCATCAGTAGAGCAGGGGAGGGAGTGTAAATCACGGGTGACTCATAGAGTTTACAAGTGCCTTGATATGCTTGTACACAGCAAGTAGGCTCAGGTTCTATTTAACCATGCCAAATAAAGCTACACCTGTTGTTCAGTGCCATGTCGCCTATGACAAAGCTTGCTCCACAACATGCATCTCTTCAGTATGCCCAAAGGTACCCCAAGTATTTTAGAATCCTAGTAATGCTTCTGTGCAGTGCAGTTACATTGTATCTCTCATTCAGTGGAACATATAAGATTTTTGACAATTATGACACTTAAGGCTATGTGCAACTAGTTCGCACAGCCAAGATCTTGGTGGATCAGGGAGGGGTAAGTATAAGAGTGAGAGGGAGCTGGGGGACTGCAAAATAACTTAAACTATATTAATGTAATCAGATCTGTGTAAATATATAAAGTAGCAATATGATTTAAAAGCAGGCATCAAAATGTACCTTTTAAAGCAGAATTGTAGTTCTGATCCAGGCTGGAGCAATGGCGGGCAAGAGGGGCAGCTGTCCAGGGTGCAGTTTTTGGATGTGACGGGGACCGCGTTGTGAGTCGCACCCTCCTTAAGATTGCTGGCTTTTTCTGCAGTGCTGCCCAAACCAGACTCACTGTATCACCCACAGGTGAGAGGGCAGGGGGGATGCATTGTTTGTACCTGTAAGGGGGTCAGGGGGTTGCATGGTATGTGTGAAGGAAAGGAAGGTAGGGGGCTGCATTGCTTGTGTGAGGGAAAAGGGGCAGGAGGCTGCATTGTATGTATGAGGGGAGAAGCATGGGGCTGCATCCTATTTATATATGAGGAAGGGGATGCTGCAATAATTGTATGTATGTATGAGGAAGAGTGGCAGCATTTGTATGAGGAAGACTGTATGTGTGTGTGAGAAAGGGGGGTTGCATTGTAGGTATGTGTGAAGGAGATGCATTGTATGAATAAAAATTAATAAAAATGTAAATAATAATAGTTAGAAAATACAACAAAGAGTTAAGAGGGGAAGGGGAGGAGGAGTTAACAAGGGCTGATTAGGGTAAACTAAGGGTTAATAAGGGGGTAAATAGGACTTTTTAAAAAACTTGTCCGGTTCCATGACTGACATCATTTGCAGATCCAAGTGCATCTCTTTGATCTGCAGATGAATGAAACAAAGTAGATAAAAGTAACATTATAAATTTGGATCTCTCTAACTCTCATCTGAACAGTGTTTAAAAACACGGGGGATTTATAAAAACTGGAGTAGACAGAATCTGGATCGTGTTCAGATATGGCTTCTTCTTTGAATAATAAAGCTTTAACTTCCATTTTTGGGTAGCACAGCGAACTGTGATCCCAGACAGTGATTTTTGGAAGTATTCCTGAGCCCATGCAGTGTTGTCCAGCACAGAATCATGCCTGTTTTTAACCTCTTGCCGTCCGCCCGTATTAAAAAAACGGACGGACGGCACTGCTACATCTGTGGGTTGCCGTCTCCAGACGGCAATTTTTTTCTGCTTGCGCGCGCCCCCTAGCGGGCACGCACGGGCAGGAAAGACCCGACGATTAAACACACCCGTTACCGGGTGTTTCACATATAGGCGATCAGCGGGTCCATAGCCCGCCGATCGCCTATATGTGCT
>NW_017306596.1:490068-505426 GCF_000935625.1 Nanorana parkeri | reverse complement strand
TTAGTGTCTTTTTACCCGACGTGACCCCATCTTTTATATTTTACCAAAAAATTGGGTAATAATAAATGTTTTATCATTTAATATAGGGGAAACTGTTTTTTTTTTTTAAATTTCGGTAATTTTTCCTTAATATAGTAAAAAAATAAAACCCCCAGTGGTGAATAAATACCACCAAAAGAAAGCTCTATCTGTCCCCAAAAAAGGGTATAAAATTCATTTCAGTACAGCGCTGCATGACGGAATAAATGTCAGTCAAAGTACCGCAGCGCTGAATACTGAAAAATGGCCTGGATGGGAAGGGGGTTTAACACCGCGGATGTCAACTGGTTAATGCAGTGCCGTCTGAGGGCCTGAAGATCACAGGCATTCAATTTTGCGTTTCAGCCTTGTCCCTTGTATACAGAGATATATACAGTGATTTCTCTTTTTCTTTTGATGATATTATATACTGTAGATAATTATATATTTAAAGTCTTTGCAATTGTACATTGAGGAACATTATTCTGTTTTTGCTTGACAATTTTTAGATGCAAATTGATGAATCTCTGCCCATCTTTTCTTCTGAGACACTCTAACTCTGATGCCCTTTTTATACCCAATCATGTTTCTGACCTGTTGCCAATTCACTTAATTAGTTGAAAAGTGTTTTTCCAGCTCTCCTTGTTGGTACCACATACTTTGCCAGCTTTTGTTGCCCCGCCCCAACTTTTTTGAGACATGTTGCTGCCATCAATTTCAGTTACCTTATTTTTTTCTTAAAATGGTAAATTTTCTCAGTTTAAACATTTGATATGTTTCCTATTTTCTATTGTGAGAAAAATCTGGGTTTATGAGATTTACAAATCATTGCATTCTGTTTTTATGTAGAATTTACACAGCGTCCCAACTTTTTTGGAATTGGGGTTACATAAAGAAATAGTTTCAATACTAAAAAATGATTGTGCTGAGGGTTATATTTGTCTGTGAAATTCTCATTTGTTGCACAGTAATTAAAGAGACCTTATCACAAGATCAAGCTTTTTCATTTAGAAGCTTTTATTAAAATAGGCATAACAGATAAATGTGTGCTATTTTTTTTTCCAAATAGGTGTGTTAGATCCTGATTTTTTTTTACCTAGACACAAATGAGCATTTAACTCTTGCAAGGGGTAGGCCCACTGCAAGGGTTAATAAAAAAATTATTTAAAGGCATATCTGAAGCATTAGAATTGGTGTTTTTCTCATGTTGCCCTCAAAGTAAAAAAACATTGGGGTCCCTCTCCTTTCTGAATGGCATTTCTTTATTTAATATTAGTCCCTTTGACAATTTTTTGTCTGTTAGCCTTAAAAAAGGAAATAATTATTTTTGAAGATTTGCCTCCTATTGGATTCTGCCCATCTGCCAATCAAATCCCCCTCACTAGAAGCCGCTTGTATGCAGCATGTTGGCTGCGGGGGAAGCTGGAAGATAAAGTTATATTCACCCGAAGCTCTGTCCTGGCTTCTTCTTCGACAGGTCCTTCCAATGTCTCTCCTCCTCTTTTGCAGTGGTCTAAGATCCCGTAAATCATCACGTCTATTAGTGTATAGATGTGAGGAGACTGAGGAAGATTCTAATGCTGCAGGGAAGGGGAGACAGGCTGGAGGGAGCGCTGACAGAGAGAGACAGGACTTATTTTAAAAGAAACCTAAAATAAAAATTGCAAACTGTTATATTGCACAGACACGCCGCACATCATGGAAGCCTTTTGTGGCTGCATTTGAAGACAGAAAGGGAAGACACTTTTTTTTTTATCAAGGAATAAAAAATTACAGTGGAATGTGTGAGAGACAAGAGTCAGAAATATAGCACATAATAACATACTTTCCATTGCACTCCAAACCGGAATTCCAATATGAAATGGCTGCTGGTATGACCTGCGGATGACGCAGCGTGAATCCAAATGTAAAAGTAGTCACCACACACCAAGGTTAGTACGCCTTTATTTAGACGTTAAAGGAGAACTATGAGATGAGTGATTTCCACTCACCTCATAGTTCTAACCGACCTGTGACAATGAGACTGTCACAGGTTGGCTCAGTAGATCGGGAGGTGAGCGAACACATACCGGCGTTCGCTCACCTCTCGATCTTGTCACGGCTCTCTGCCGTGACAGGGTAGGGGCTGGATTCCCCCCTCCCCGCTCCGTTCCACCAGCGCTGACTGGCGGAACGGACGGGTGCGGGTTAGAGCTGGCTCTGCCTCTAGATAGGCAGAGCCAGCTGTCACTCACACAGCTGGGCGGATCTCGACATCGATGTCGGGATCCGCTCCGGCGTCTCAGTATACCGCGAGCTGTAGCTCGCGGTATACTGAGCTTAGGGTAATGGGAGGACGCTAGTTACCCTAAGTAGAACTATGGGGAAAAACACTGACCCCATAGTTCTCCTTTTAGAATACATGGTATTACTAATGAACAGCAATGTTTTGGAATCATTAGCATGTCCCTTCATCAGGCAAACATAGTGACAACCATACAATATCACGTGCACAAATACAGTATATACAGTAACAAGCTATCAGTGAAAAAACAGAAACCATCAGTGAAAAGAAAGAGATATAGCACAGACATGCTGCAAATCATGGAAAACTTTTTAATAGACTGCTGAAGAGGGAGAGAGATGAGGTTTTTTTAAATCCAGAAATAAAATGTTACAGTGAATTTGGTCAGGGACAATAGACAGAAAAATGGCGCAGAAACACTCCACATCATGGTAGCCTTTTCAATAGGCCACATTTGAACAAAGAGAGAGAAAGAGGCAATTTTTATAAAGAAACAAAATATTACAGTGGATTATGTAAGAAACAAGAGCCAGAAATATAGCACAGCCAGCATTGAATCGTTGGAGTAGAACACATTTTGAAAAGGACACAGCATGTTGGTTTACACTCTACAAGTCCAAATCTAAAGGTGGCCATACACTGCGCAAATTTTGGCTGGTTCCTCAAGAAGTTTGCACAGTGATCAAAGGAGCTGGTCAGAAAATCTTTGTACAAACAGAGCCAGCAGCCAATGAGCTCCCAGCGGGCTGAGGAATCAGCCCGTGTGTTGAAAGAAAAAAATGGAGCTGTTGGAGTTGGCTGCAATTTAAACTTGTCACAAGTGAAAGTTTATTTTTTTGTTGAGATTACAATTACAGTATCACACAGTATACATAAAATTTCCACAATTGATTTTAGACCTCATTGGCCAAAGTACATCCACATTTATCTTGGATGAACCCAGAAAAAGTTTACATTGATATTTCTCAAATTCCAATTGAAGTATTATGCCACA
Organism: Nanorana parkeri; assembly: GCF_000935625.1. NCBI lineage: Eukaryota > Metazoa > Chordata > Amphibia > Anura > Dicroglossidae > Nanorana > Nanorana parkeri. The sequence goes on along the minus strand of NW_017306596.1, from coordinate 502,130 downwards.
CAGCAGTGTATTTCTATAGTTACTTGTAGAGCACATGTCTAAACCACATACCCTTTTATATTTGGAGGAATACGAGTAAAAAATGTTAACATTAGATTTCTCAGATTCCACTAGAAGTAAGATGACACGCACACAGCACATGCATCCTCTAAACCACATCCCTATTTATGTTTGAAATGTAAGCACTTTTATCAGGCTACAGTTCATTGTGGAGAAACCAGGCAGGTTTTAATGAAATAATCCCTATTAAACTACACAATTTCAGAGAGAGAATTGCTACAAATAATCTTGGTGATGGAGCACTGGTATAAGCTGAACTACAACTTTGCTGCAATGAACGAACGAAACGAAAGTTCGTACGGATTACCGCTACCGGATTTCGTCCAAATCCAAAACAAATTGGCTTTCGGACCCGGATTCCAAAAAACAAAAATATAGCTAAATCCGAATCAAAACGAAATTAATTTTTTGCTGGTGCACATGTCTACTGCTGAGCCCTGCGGAATGGAACTGGGGATTCCAGTGGCCTGCACCCGTGGAGCAGTGCCATCCAGTGCAACAGGGTGTTTGCTCCCTCCACTTCTAGCAGGCATGCTGAGCTTCTAGCATTTAAGCACTGAATCTGAGCTGCTGGTACTCAAGCTGCACTCTTAGCACTAAATCTGAGCTGCTAGTACTCAAGCTGCACTCTTAGCAGTCACGCTGAGCTCCTAGTACTCAAGCTGCACTCCTACCACTCAATCTGGGCTAATAGTACTCAAGCAGCACTCCTACCACTAAATCTGAGCTGCTACCACTCAATCTGAGCTGCTAGTACTCAAGCTGCACTCCTACAACTCAGTCTGAGCTGCTAGTACTCAAGCAGCACTCCTACCACTCAATCTGAGCAGCTAGTACTCAATCTGTGCTGCTAGTACTCAAGCTGCACTCCTACCACTCAATCTGAGCTAATAGTACTCAAGCAGCATGCCTACCACTCAATCTGAGCTGCTAGTACTCAAGCAGCACTCCTACCACTCAATCTGAGCTGCTAGTACTTAATCTGAGCTGCTAGTACTCAAGCTGCACTCCTACCACTCAGTCTGAGCTGCTAGTACTCAAGCAGCACTTATACCACTCAATCTTAGCTGCTAGTACTTAATCTGAGCTGCTAGTACTCAAGCTGCACTCCTACCACTCAAGCAGCACTCCTACCACTCAATCTGGGCTGCTAGTACTCAAGCTGCACTATTACTACTCAGTCTGAGCTGCTAGTACTCAATCTGTGCGGCTAGTACTCAAGCTGCACTCCTACCACTCAATCTGAGCTAATAGTACTCAAGCAGCACTCCTACCACTCAGTCTGAGCTGCTAGTACTCAAGCTGCACTCCTTGGCTTAAGCTGCTGGATGTCACTACAAATGTTGAGCATTAGGCGGCGCCAGTCGCTCACATTCGTGGCCGCTTTTTCGGGTGGATTTCCAGGGGGTGACGCCACTCTAATCCCACCCTGGCCACAGGACAAAGTTAGGTAGTCTGTCTTGCAGTGGAAGGAGACGAGGATAAAGGTGTGGGATTGGCAGGAGGTGGTGCTACAAGGGAGTTGCCGGGCGCGCATGGATGGAGACCGGGGGGCGGGGCGGGGTGGTGTGTGGGATCCGGAGAGAACTGTGCACAGACCCGTGCTGTATTATCACTGTGTGTCAGCGGATGAGAAGAGCTGCCAGACACGGGCTAGGAGGCTCTTACTGGAAAATCACGGAGGATGTACACATCACCTGTCTGGAGGAGCTACGGGGTAAGATGGACATCACACGACTAGATCATCCACACTAAACCCACCTGACTAGCCAACCCCAGCAATCCGCTAGCCACGGAGCTCCGGTTGACCTTGGAGAGCTAGTTGCAGCACCGTCTATGTGCTCTGTACGAGGTCGCACCATGATGAGCTATAGAGCGCCCACAATTCTAAGTGGAATACACTCAGTGTAGTACTGCTGAGCCTTTGTAGCATTCCCACCCATAGGCAAACTGTTTTTGTGGCTTTTGCAGGCTTCAAACAATTTAATTTTGGTCAGTAATAAGCAGTTCTTAAAGTGACAAAGTCCAAAAATCTTTTTCCCTCCCCGCAATGTTAAAGCACTTACCTTTTAAATGATGCTTCCTAATCCGATCTTCTTTCCTGTCCTTTTTCATCTATCCCTCCAGCGCTGCGCCGGTTCTCTGATCCATCGCTGACTCCTCTGTCCTTGCTGGCACTTCCTGTCCCACGGTGTCTGCATGCGGGTGCACATGTCCATAGACTTACCTTGTGTGTCTCCTCGCGTCCCGGCCGAAAATGTGAACTGCGCAATCGCCCGCCCCAAGATGCTTTGTGGCCGCCTGATAATTTTCACATTTTCGGATGGGAGCACGCGGTGGAAGACACTGCTTTTCAAAGCAGTTTTTTTGTTTGTTTTTTTTACACTTTTTGCATATATCTTCTGTTTGCTAGCAGTAGATGTATGCAAAAAAACAAGGGTTTCATAACCCTTTAAGGTGTCAAGACACGCATCTCGTGCGCTTACTGCGCTCCCATTGATGTCTATGGGGCCAAAAAACGCTCGATTGCACTTAAAAAATAAAAAAGTACTGTAAGGCGTTGAGCCACAAGCGACTGAGCGTTCAGGTATAACAGGCACAATTAGAAAGAATGGAATGCAGCATGTCAGGTGTACAGAAACACGCTAAAAAAACTGCACACCTGTTAACAGGAGCCATAGAAATGAACGGGATTCCTTGTCTTGAGAGACAAAACGCTTAGGTGTGAATGGAGCCTTAAAGTGACACGAAACTCGGGCGTTAAATCTTAAAAATACATTCAAGTACATTAAATTCTAATACAAATGTATGTTTGTGTATCACTCAGCTGTAGATCCTCAAATCATCTCTGAATTGGTACTGATACTGTCCTTCCTTCTGGAGGGGGGCTACTTTTGTTCCCCATGGTCCCTGTGTGTGTTGTAAAGTAGTCACTGCTCCAAGCTCATTCTCATAATGGACTACAATCTCATGTTTAGTTTACTAAGTTGTATTGAGATTGTAGTCCATAACGGGACTGAGCTGGGGGCGGTGACTACTTTACAACACACACAGGGACCATGGGGAACAAAAGTAGCCCCCCTCCAGAAGGAAGGACAGTGTCCGTACCAATTCAGAGATGATTTGAGGATATACAGCCGAGTGATACACAAATAACATACAAAATTGTTAATAGTTAAAGTATTTTAAATGTATTTTTAACCACTTGCTTAACGGAGTATTAAACCCCCTTCCTGTCCAGGCCATTTTTCAGCATTCAGCGCTGTGGTACTTTGACCTTTATTCCGTCATGCAACGCTGTACTGAAATTAATTTTACACAATTTTTTGGGGGACAGATAGAGCGTTCTTTTGGTGGTATTTAATCACCACTGGAGTTAATTTTTAACTATATAATGAAAAAAGAACCAAACATTTTGACAAAAAAACTATTATCCCTACTTTGTTATAAAACATTTATCAGCACCCAAACTTTTGGTAAAATATAAAATACGGGGTCATGTCGGGTAAAAATGCAGATCTAGAAAGGAGTGTCACCAGCACACCAAAAGTTTTGCAGCAAAAAGTCCTTTATTGACAAATCGCCATCCAATACAAGCGCTTTCGGGGTCTCAGCAGTGCCCCTTCATCAGGCTCATGAAGGGGTACTGCTGAGACCCCGACAGCGCTTGTATTGGATGGCGATTTGTCAATAAAGGACTTTTTGCTGCAAAACTTTTGGTGTGCTGGTGACACTCCTTTCTAGATCTGCATTGACCCACCTGCTTGGCAGGTTTACTACTATTCCGGTAAGGAGTGCAGCTGGTTCTTGATTACATGTCGGGTAAAAAGACACCAAACATGTCAAGTTTTTAAATTGCTTGTGCTCGCGAAATCTCAAAAAACAACTTCCATGCTTAAAATTGTCCATAGGCGACGCTTTAAATTTAGTGTTATCAGTGATTAATGGCCCTACAATTATTGCTTACACCCTGACGTTTGCGGCAATACGTAACGTGTGGCGTAATGGTTGTTTTCGCACATAGGCGCACCCGACGCATATTTACGTTTATAAGTGCGCGCACATAGGGGCGGGGAACTTAAGACTTTTTTTTGCTGTCTTTCTACTTTTTTTATGTGGGACTTTAATTTCTTATTAAAACGTTTTTGTTTTTTTTACACTTGATTGCTATCACTTAGAGGATTAAAAAGCCTCCAATGTGATAGCTAGAAAACAATGACAGGTCCTCTTTATGGAGACATCAGGGGAAATGCCAGAGAAATAACAGCTAAAGGCGGAAGTGATGTAATATACATCGCTTCCTCCAGTAGAGAGAGAAGGAAGAGAGATCAGCGGTGGGGGAAATGCTGATCTCTCCTCCTTCTCAGTATGGGCAGTAGCTGTGCCAGTCCTGGGCTCGCAGGAGGGACAGCGGAGCCCGGGATAACCGGCAGCGACGGGGGAGCGTGGCAGCAGAGGCGGGGCGCATTGCACGGTCATACTAGCGATCGGCTGACTCTACGCTTGTATATAACAGCTGGTAACGGCTGTTTCGATTCCCGGCGGGGTACTGCTTGCGCGTGCCCGCAACCAGGAAGTAAATCACGTAAATGGACATCCGCCGTCTGCCTGTAATTTTACAATGGGCGGACGGCAAGTGGTTAAGATTTAACCCCTGAGTTTGTCCGTTTAAAGACTGCCATACAAAGGTTCAGCCTTCTCCTGCCAGAAGAAACATACGGGAAATCCATAAAGATGGATGTAGATTGTTATTGCGGTGGTGCGACAAAAGGCGGAACTTGCGACAGCTGAATGTACTTGCAGGCAGCCACCCATTCACACCTGAACATTTTTCAGGCCAGTTTGAAGGTTCTTTTTTTTCCCTTGTATTTTAATGTGTTTTTAAAGCATTTTCAGACTTAAAGTGACATTAAACCCTCAGATTTTTGAACATAAAACAATAGTGTAATGTGTGCCTTACTGTAATCCATGGTTGTTTCCCTTCTCTTTGCTGCTCTTCCTTTTGAATCTGTATCTGTTCTCATGCTGGGCAGAACTTCTGTTTTGCAGCAGACTGCCTTGTCTCTGAAATGGAAACATGGTGTCTGTGTGAAGGTTCAAACCTGAGCCAGCACTACAGGAAGAGGCACTCAGCTTCAAAGGGAAGTTCTCCCCAAGCATGAGAAGAGATACAGATTGAAAAGGAAGAGCAGCAAAGAGAAGGGAAACAACCATGGATTACAGTAAGGCACACATTACAGTATTGGTTTATGTTAAAAAATCTGAGGGTTTAATGTCACTAAGTGCTTTTCTTCTTTTTTTTTTTTTAGCCAATTGAAAGCTAGTTACTAGGAGGAAGCGACAATTAGGTGCAAAATTGCGCAAAAAATCCCTACTTTACATGCTTTTTCAGACGCTTCTATTAAAATCTTTAGGGCTGAAAACACCCCAGGAAAGCTTATGTACTTTTTTTGTTCTACAAGCGTCAGGCTACAATGTGCAGAGCGTTCAGGTGTAAATGGGCACCATTGAAAACTTGACGTTCAGGTGTGAATGAGGGCTTAAGGTGTATATGAATCTGCCAGGAATGACTCAAACATGTAAGACAATACTTACACGTATGACGCAATTCGGTCTTATTTAAATCCACTTTACTTATTAATGATATGAGGGGATTTCTTTGCGTGGCCTGCAAGGATGTAAAACTGTCGCACGCAAGAACGACCTGAATTTGTTGCATGCGTTGAATCTAGCGTTAAAACTGTCCCATGGCTTTTGCAAATTAGGCGCAGCTTTTGCTATCACAAGAAAAGTGTTGTGAATTCTATATGGAATTGCAGCTCAACGCTGGCCATATGCTGCAGGACTTGGCCAAAATTCCATCTGTGTGGCCCTGTTGGCACAACTCGGGTTAGTTGATTTTACAATCGACTTTTGTTGGAGGAAAATAGGCGACTAAACAGCGACTGCAGCCAGTCAGCTGAACTCACTGTTCGGATATTCTAACCGCAGTGGTTGCTAGATGTCGGACTTCAATAGCTCAGCAGAGATTCCTCCATTCGCAATGTTTTAGAGTGGATTTAGCATTGAGGAATAACAAAAATGACTGCCTTTTCATGCATTTTTAGCTTGTTCTAATGCTTATTGTTGTAATGCCTTTTCATTAGCTTGTTTTGATGATCTGTTTTGCTGTTGTGACATGATTAGGCGTTAATGTTGTTGTTTCTGCCTCCTGGTTTTCTGTGTTGTTTTGTGGTATGTTGGTGTGCTATCAAAACACACAGTGCCATCTGAAACAAAATAGTTCCTGAAGAATTAAATAAGCTTACCTTTTGTTTTTTTAGAGAGGCTGGGTAAGCTTTCCAATCTGTGAAAATGTCTCTGTAAACTTCCTCCCAGGCCCTCTGGCGCTTGCCATGGTCCTTGTACCGTGTTTCCCCGAAAATAAGACACTGCCTTATATTTTTTTTGAGCTAAAAAAAACACACTAGGTGTTATTTTCGGGGTAGGTCTTTATTTGTTTTTGTTTTTTAATATACAACAATCCACACTTATTCATGTAGAAAGGTCTACATGTATTCATGTACAAAAATATGGTGATCAGGGCAATCAGGGGTGCCGTACCTTTCCAAGAGCAATTTGCTAACCAATTGCTGGCCAGAATGAGCGAAGCACACTTTCACTATCGATTCCTCACAGGCGGAGTACATTTGGCATCACTCCGCTTGTGACAGGAGCCGGCGCTATAGAGGGTGCCTCCTCCGGTGCTGTTTCGCTTCCTCTAGCGCTGGCTTCGTTGGCACCGCTCTTTCTCTCCTGCCTCTCCCGTGGCACTTCAAGTTCCCCCTTATGCCACCACCGGCCCTGGGAATGGTCACAACTAGGTCTTATTTTCAGGGTAGGTCTTCTATTTTAGCAATTCCCAAAAATAGTACTAGGTCTTATTTTCAAGGTAGGTCTTATTTTCGGGGAAACAGGGTATATATATGTATGTATGTATATATATATAAAATGTATATATGTATGTATATATATATATATATATATATATATTTTGTGAGAGGCCTGGATAAAGTAGAAGTTTCTAGGGGAGGAGACTTGTTATGTGCAAAAATGCACTATGGCACATGTTACATGTGTTTTTATGTGCTGCCATTGACATCTATTGGGCTGAAAACAAGCATTAGCGAACTAAGGGTAAGTTCACACCAGCAGCCACGCTTAACCGCACAGTTTTGATGCCCTCGATCAAAATGCATCATGCTGGGGTTTTTTGTTTTTTTTCGGGGAGAGAACTTTATTCAAATGTCACAAGAAAACCACTGTAATCTTTGTGTTGTGTATTAAATTGCGGAGGTGTGAACAGGGGCTAATAGTGGAGGTGACCTGACAGAGCCCCGAGTAGAGATTTGTCAGCATCCTGTAAAAATATACATCTTGGGCCTCCTTTGCACTGGCAGTGTCAAACCGGTGTGTGTGTGCTTCTGATGTGTTTTTTTTTTTTTTTTTTTTTTTTTTGCCTTGGGCCCCCTTAAATTGTGTTGTGTATTAAATTGCGGAGGTGTGAACAGGGGCTAATAGTGGAGGTGACCTGACAGAGCCCCGAGTAGAGATTTGTCAGCATCCTGTAAAAATATACATCTTGGGCCTCCTTTGCACTGGCAGTGTCAAACCGGAGTTTGTGTTCTTCTGATTTTTTTTTTTTTTTTTTTTTATTGTTTTGCCTGGGGCACCCTTAAATATGTTACCAGACCCCTGTCTAGGATAAGAGTTTGGTATTGATTTTGGGGGGGCAGGAGGGGTCGCAGGGGGAACCAGGCGTCATTTTTTTTTTACATCTGTGTTTTTTACATTTTAGACTGTGGTGCCTCAAAAGATTTTGCATTCTTTCAAAGGGTGCTGTGACCGAAAAAAGGTTGAGAAACCCTGTTTTAGAGGACACTTCTTACCCCTTATAAATGCATCTAATAGTATCATTCACACTTGCATTTTGGTGCAGCTAGTTTAGGTGCGTTTAGAGCAAATAGAATTCTGTGAGGTGAATTTATCAAAACTGGAGCAGACAGAATCTGGAGCAGTAGCCCATGGAAACTAGTTGGCTGCTTTCATTTTCAAAGCTTAACTGAACAAACTGAGAGAAACGAATTGGTTAAAATGGTTAACAGCTCCTGCCCAATTTGTGCATGGAGTTCTTCTTTAAACGCTAACTGGATGACATTTAGGTCCTGTTCACAGTTTTGCTTTTACAGTCAGCTCAGTTGCGGTGGTATGTGCTGAAAAAAGTGTAGCATGCACAGTACAACCGCATCACACTGTTCTGTGGTCGATAGAACGTGCAAAATATCGGTGAAGTTGTACCAAAAATTGTTGCATCGGCACTCCCCACACATGGTTAATGTGAACCAGCCTTTAAGTTGCAAAAGAACTGTGTAGTAAACAATTGCCATGTTTTGAGTTCTATTTTTAATTTTCTGTTTTTTTCTTCATGTTGCTGACCTCCCTTCTAGCCTCTTTGCTATCACTTCCTATCTTCAGTGCCGGCTGCACATCAGCTTCCTGCACACATACACGCATACACACACACACACGTGTGTGTGTGTGTGTGTCCGATAGACATTTTAATATCAACTTCAATTTTAATAGTCTAAGACTGACCCCTTCTCTTTCTCTGCACTTCAACCCTGTGTGACGACCCACGTGATGGGGTGTGGCCATTACTTTGCTATGCCAGCAAAGAGCACTAGGAGAGTAGGAAATGCAGGTAGGGATGTCCTGATACCCGGCATTTTCACGAGTACTTGTACTCGTGAAAATGCTCCAATTCTCAAGGCCGATACCGGCCCTTTAAAGCAGCGGCTGTCAGAGTTCCCGCGCTTGCGGGGACCTCGGCAGCCTGCTGGGGACCTTTAAGTAGCTGTCCATGGCAGTGCCTGTCCGGTTCTATAGCTCCTCCTTCCTGGCGCAAACCCAGCCATGGTCAGCCCCACATTGTGCAGCAGGGGTTCCCAAACACTGCAGTCTCCTGTCAGTCATCAGTCTGTGTTGCTTTAGCAAAAATGTGACATGTCCCTTTAAGAAAAAGTATCAGTAATTGTTATCAGCAAGTACTTTGTCTTAAAAAAGTGGCATCGGGACATCCCTACATATAGGTTTACAGAAAATGTGTTTTTTTGGGTACGGATTAGTCAAAAATGATAACATACGACAGAACAGGACTACAATTTAGAATAAAAAAGGTGCAAGTCTGAGTTTACTCTACTATACCTCAGGTAAATAATAGGGATGCACCGATACAGAATATTTGGGGCGAGTACTCGTACATGCCCAAATGCTCAGATACTATTCCCGATACCGGAACTTCCAGTATCAGGAAGCCGAGCGGTGAGTCATTGCATGCCACCTGGCTTCGTTAATGGCACTTCCGGTATTCATTATCGGCGAATACCAAAAAAAAGTGTGTGTGTGTGTATGTACACTGAATGGCCAGATTATTATGACCACCCCATCAGTAATCCGTTGGGCCACCTTTTGCCTTCAATACTGCGGCGATTCTTCTTGGCATTGACTCCACGAGATGTTGAAAGGTGATGCGAGGAATCATGCCTGATAAATAGCACTGTCCAGTTCTGTGAGATTTGATGGTTGTGGAACCAGCTGCCTGATGGCTCTTTCAACTTCGTCCCACAAATGCTCAATTGGATTGAGATCTGGTGATTGTGGGGGCCACCTAAGCAAGGTAAATTCTCCCTCATGTTCTTGAAACCTACACGAATTAAAGGGCCCAAATCATGCCAGGAAAACATGCCCCAAACCATAACACTGCCCCCACCAGCTTGAAGGGTTGTACTCATGCATGTGGGGTGCATGCTTTCATGCTGTTCCCACCAAATTCTCGCTCTGCCATCTGCATGATGCAACTGGAAACGTGATTCATCGGACAACATGACTTTTTTCCAATGCTCGACTGTCCAATCCTTGTGTATCTGTGCGAATTGGAGACAATGTATATTTTTTACTGCAGACAACAAAGGTGTTCGAACCGGCCTTCGGCTTCCATATCCCATACGATGCAGTGTACGGCGAACAGTGTGCTAATTTGCCTACAAACATCAGGTGGTCATAATAATCTGGCGTGTGTATATCCCAGAAAAATGTATAAACTTTATTGCAAGGAGTTTTTGCAAATGGACTATACAGTGAGGAAAATAATGCTTTGATCCCCCTACCAACCACAAATAATTCTGGCTCCTCCCACAGACTGGCTATGTGGTACACAGATTAGTTGTGTCAATTTAAGAAGGTGCTCCAAACGACAACTTGTTCTGTATGTAAAAGACACCTGTCCACAGAATTTTTGGTTTGATCACATATATATATATATATATACATATCACTAATACAGATTTGATATTTTAACATTAAAAAGGTATTTCGAGTGACTTACCTTGAATGACGGTGGGCCCTTGATTGTCGGCGGGCCAGCGGCAAATGAGGAGAGCAGCGGCTTCAGCGTTCTGTGTGGTGGGCGCCGCGTGTGGAGCCCTGAACAGGCTAATCAATCGATAGCCGACGACTCAACGATTGAAAACGTTGACAACGTTGTCAATCGACTAAATCGATTAACTGTTGCAGCTCTAGTTTGGATCACAGTCACCGAAACAAACCATTGGTAACACAATACACCGCCATGGATTGAGATCCTGCAGCGCCTGCAAGGTCCCCCTCCTCAAGAAGACACATGTACAGGCCGGCTGAAGTTTGCCAATGAACATCTAAATGATTCAGAGAAGGATTGGGAGAAAGTGCTGTGGTCAGATGAGACCAAAATTGAACTATTTGGAAAGATTATGCTTTGGGGCTGTTTCTCTGCTAAAGGTACAGGCCTACTTTGCCGCATTGAGGGCAGGTTCACATCATTTTCCGGACCAGATGTGGTCCGGAAATGGTGTAAACCTGCCTGCAGTTCAAGTGCATTCCAGACCAGACAAAATAGGACAAACAGTATTTTTCTGGTCTGCAACGGACTGTGCTGGTGGGAACAGAGGCCAGAAATGGCATAGGGATACATTAGGATGCATTTTGGGTCCGCAAACGGTCTGGTCTGGAGATGACCTGGATGTGGTGTGAATGGGCCCCCTATTTTCCTCACTGTATATATAATTTTAGTCTCTCTTCGTGCTGACACCTGCACTAATATATGGGATGTACGCTCTAACTATTGAAATGTTATATCACAGCACTCGTCACTCATTACCGATGGGTGACCTTTTTTTTTCTTCAATTTCCTCTTCCTGTTTGATGTGAACCAAGTTTCCAGCGATTTTTCCTAGCATAGTACAGACTCGACTGCTTAGCAGATCTAGTTATCTTTAAAAGTGGAGGGAGTAATAGCAATGTGTGTACAGTAGTCCGGGAGCTTTAAATATCCTGCAGTCCACCCATTTTATTCGTGAAACTTTCTCCAGGGAGGATGTGTGAGTCACCATTGGAAGCTCTGTACTAAAATGAACCCATAGCACTTGTAAACCCGTGCAGATGAGCAATTGTTTCAATAGAAAATTGACAAAATGACGACTTTCTGTCTAGTGAAAGTTTCTTACAAAGCATAAGATCAGCAGCTTGATTTATTAGTGCACAGATTTCATATTTTTGTCAACTGCATCCTTTATTAAAATGGCATGGTTCTCGTATGCAGATAAAATGTCTTGCGTTTCTGCCATAAACTTAGCAGGCTAGAGCTACTCGGGCAATTCTATTTATTTTTTGTTCTCACCATTTTGCTAAAATCATAAGTGATTAATTGCTAAAAGTAACAGTCAGTAAACTAAACCAAAAGGGCATGAATTGTTCCCCGTGGTGTAAGCTACCACACGTAGCATATGAGAGAAATAGGTCGCACAATACTCGTACAAGATTATAGGGAAATTCCACCTTTTTTATAAAAAAAAATAAATATATACTTATTTATATGAAGTGCACATTTATTATTTTTATAAAAAATAAATGTGCACTTCATAAAAAGT
>NW_017306596.1:458084-490051 GCF_000935625.1 Nanorana parkeri | reverse complement strand
CTCTGACTCCTGCAGGCTCCTTCTCCCATACATGCCTGTACAGACATTAAATAACATGGATGGGAGGAAGAATAAATGGACTACAAGTGCAGTGATGATCCTACACTTGTACTCCATTGAGAACTACAAGTGGCTGATGGGGCTTTTAGTTTCCCCACAGAACCTGTGAAAGGATCTCTAAATGGATGGTGTGGCTGTGTTGGTGGAGCCACTCACAGCTTTGTGGAATTCAAAATATAGATACAAGCCTGGGCGGAGAAAACCCGTACAATTCAGTTAAGATGTGTGGATGGAGGAATCTCCTGCTGGGCTAAGCTTCAGTATCTTGCTAGTCGCCCCCGCTGGCTGTCAAAATACCTGAACAATCTGATTGGACGCAGGCATTGTAGCCAGCGGGGCCGACTAGCAAGATACTGAAGCTTGGCCCAGTGGGAGATTCCTCCAGCCACACAGTTTAGCGTAGATGGAGGAATCTGTTGAACTTTTTCCATCTGACCATAGAAAATCTGCAGAGAATCTATAGGTGTATGGCCAGCTTTAGCCTTCAATCACAACTACATGCTACTTGTGTAGATAACAGGACAGGGTGCATTTTTTTCCCCATCTGTTTAGCAATTAATCGTTTTTCCTAGCAAATAATCGCAGGCAGGTTAATAGCACGATTGAGCTACTAAAATTCAGAAACAAACTACCTGAAACTATGTATGGAGAATGAAGCACCCAACAATGCAGTCATTTTCATGCTTCTCCAGTACCCATCATTCTCTGTTTCATATTGATCTGGTATGCGGACTGACAATTTGCTTTCACATATCTTCTCTTTACATTAGCCCCCAAAGGTCTCTTGGACCATTCTCCTTTATTAGTTGACAGGTTTCTCACCTGTATCCCACAGGTAGCCTGGAAAGTAAATCCCTTCAGACTGGAATTGCTAGGAGACCATGGGATCATCAAATCTTGCTTTATCTACTTTTAGTGATCATTAGATACACAGGGCCTATCCCTGTAATATGGGATACCTTTTAAAAGCTTATTCGAGAGGTACAAAAAAAAGTAAAAGTGTAACCAACCTCAAACATGCATGTAAAGGAGTTGCAAAGTCCCAGCATACACTATCCTGTTATAACATCAGCAGTTTAATATGAATACATACTATAGTTGTTTTTAATTCAATCAAAGCTTACTTGAGAAAATCCCTTTTATGTAGTGAGTGCTGCCTTCCATCTGCCCATCACTTGCACCAACTTCCTGGATTCCCAGTGTACTTTGCATCTCTTTTCCTGCTGCTTGATGTGATGCAATCTTGATTTCTCAGGACTACATATCCCATCATGCTTTGCTTCCAGCAAGCAATGATAACATTGCATTGTTCAGACGTTGCAGTTAAGAAGGCAGGCTCTGAGTTGTGACACAAGGATGTTCGTTATCACAGGGCTAAGTGATATTGTGTCAGTGCATTGAGGAAGTACATCCTATGGGCATCTATAAATACGTTTACAAACTTCTAGATTTATGTTATTAGGAGTGGGGCAGAACTTCAATAAAGAAATACATCTTTATTTTCCATTTTTGACCATAGATGCCGTTTAAGAGCTTGTGCACACCAACCATGTTGGCAGCATTTCGCATCGCATACACAAGGCAATTTGGATTGCATCCCACTGCTGTGCATAGAGTTTGAATAAAATGTCTTTTTTTAGTTTTGTTTTATGATGGGTGCGTTATTGATATGCATTTCTGAGCATTGCATACAAATGCAGCATGTCTGCATTTTTCCTCAATGCACACCAACACACTTGTATGGTGTAATAGGGCACGTAGAGAACTGTGGTGTTTTTTTTTTTTTTGTTGTCCTTGTGTTATTACAACCTGTTATTCACCTGCCATTTAAAGATATGAGAATCCTAGCAAGTCACTTAGAAATGGTGACAACAATTGTCTCTCCCACCTGCTTACAGACGTAGTCCACTTTTCCATATGATACATTGCACTCCTGAATGACAACACCAGGGAGGAATAGGTCTGGACAGAGTAAGACAAGGGGCTAAGAAGTTGCCTCGAAGAACTCATGGGAAGCCAATGCTGAGACAGAATGCATCTGTAAGGTACATTATATGATGTTGTATGAGCCAGTAAAAGCTCTGTGTTTCTATTGTTTTGACTGATTTACTTTCTGTTTCGCTAGAGCTCGGAAAAAAAAAAAAACCCCACAGGAAATGCTTTTGTCCAATTTTTTTTATTTTTTGGCGTGTCTACTGTAATACTGGTGGTTGAACTGTGAAAATGCTTCAGATGAATTTGTTATTGAAGTGACACTAAACTCAGGAGGTAAATCTTAAAATGACAATATTGAACAGGTACTTGAATGAGTTGGCCCTACCTTTGCAGTTATAATAGCTTCATCTCTTCCGGGAAAGCTGTCCACAAGGTTTAGGAGTGTGTCTATGGGAAACACAAGTAGTCACCCTCTAGAAGGAAGGACAGTGTCAGCACCAATTCAGAGATGATTTGAGGATCTACAGCTGAGTGATACACAAATAACATATATTTGTGTTAATAGTTTGGATACTTGAATGTATTTTGAACATTTAACTCCTCAGTTTGGTGTCACTTTAAACGGGCGTAATTTGAAAAAGTTACATGCATTTGTTATTTAATATTATTATTTATTTATTTGTAGTCAAAATGTTCACATTACAAAAATATTGAACAAACAACGTTTGCCTTGCTCTGTCTCTGAATTGTTGGGCAATTTGCAGACAGAGTAAAGGTGCCCATACACCTTACGATATCGTGCTAAACTTTTCGTCCGATGATCGAACCGTCGTACGATTGTCGTACGGCAGCCCCATCCTGCCCCGATTTTATCGCAAGGTTCAATTAGCTGTAATTAAAGAAAATTTAAAGAAAAGCACCTGGACGAATTGCAGTAATCAACCGCACGTATTTTAGTTTGCGCATGAGCAGTGTAGATCGTACGATTTTTGACGTACGGAAACGCCACTAACCTTGCAATAATCGTACGATCGAAAGTTGTCAAACCTGCTTGAAAGTCAAAAGTCGTACGATTCTACTGCCCATGAACCCTGCGATTATCGAACGAAAGCGCGATCGCATACGGTTATCGGACGATAATCGTAAGGTGTATGGGCACCTTAAGTTGCATTCCCTTTTTAGACATCCCATTTAAAGTGGAAGTAAAAAATGTTTTTAAAAAAGAAGTGCCCCTCCTGGAGCTTTTAGCCATAATGTGCTGGTATAACATACTTGCATGTTATGACAGTCTTACCTGCCAAAACAATCCCCTCCAGCCCTGAAATATCCATGCTTCCCTCACGAGCAGGCGCTCCCATGTCTTCTTCTGGGTTCTGAGTCTTCAGCCACTTGATTGACCAGGCTTGGATGACGTAACACCTGCGGATGAGCATGAGAGATAATTGGTCTCGGCAAGGAATTCTACCGAGACTGTGCACTGAGCTGTGCATGCATGACTCGGTGTACAGAAACTAAAAGAATAGGTGCGGACAGGCAAATGGGACACTCGCACAGTCTCTTCTGTCGTAATGCTAATGCATTCTAGCATATTATGGCAAGCACCAAAAATATCAGTTTTTAAATCTGGGTATACACAGTTATATTTTCCTCCAACGCTTACGAGCCACAAATGAATCTCGTGCTGTTTTTGCATTGTATTCTGGCAAAGGCCACTGGGCGCAGTCAGGATACCAGAACTGATTGGCTGCAAGCTCTGTTCAGCCGGGAAATTTCGCATAGTGGAACCTGCCACAAATACAATGCCGTCCTGTGCACTGTTTAATGCATCTCATTCATTTGTGTGAAATACAGAATATAGCTCTGTCATGGAAATGAGGAGAGGGGGAGTGTTCTGAAGGCCCTACACACCTAAGGTGTCCATAGCTGATCCTCCATTAATACAGTACAGTAAGCGAAAGTTGTCAACCTAGGACAGGAAGTGTGTTACCGATAATATCACCTGGTGAAATAAGAAAATTTTAAAAAAAGCATGAAAAAGGTAACTAATGCAAACAAAGGACTGCTAAGCTGTTTCGTATATCACTTATTTCTAGGCTTAGATACACTTTTGTGGAAATGCGTTAAGAAAGCTGCACCCTTGCTTCTGTGTTTAGTTTGTAATTACTGTATATCTGTACATGAGTCTGCCATGTTTGTTCATGACATATGCAGTTTCTGCTTCCTGCTTAATAATTCAGTGTGAATCTTGCAGATCCTCTTATCTCCCTTCATGTTTACCAGACAGGGTTTGTCTAGTTGAAAACAGTAAGCCTTTTGCTGTCCTTCAGGCCAAACCCTGGCCTCACCATTGCAATGCAATTGTGTTTGATGTGCTCACTATTACATTTCAATTTTCTCTTTTCCCTCTGTTCAGCACACAGAAAAGGGGTATTTATCTGAACCTCGGCTCATGACATGCCCCCTGTGGTCATCATGATGGTGGAGGGCTTACCAGTGGGCATTACATGAAGCATTCTGCATGTTAATAGAGCCCAACTCTCGCTACTCTTGAATTACAACTGTAACTAGATGTTACAGAAAGTATCTCTGCTTCTAGGATAACTAAGGTGTTAATTACATTTCTGGCACTAGAGAAAAACTTCCCTGCCCTGCCTGATGCTTTCACAATGATAGGGAAGGTGTATTAATACCCAGTCAGCTGATGTTGGTCCCACACACACCCCTCTGAACTATGTAGAGCATTGTCACAGGGCCAAAGGCCTCATTTACATGGGCCATGACATGTATGTGGTTTAGATATATTTATAGGACATTTCTAAATGCATGAAATTATTTAATTCCTTTAATGCACACTGCATTTACTTGCGTTCATGTGCCTTCAGTTCAATTGCGTAGATACTCCAAACGAATGTATATTAATCCAAAACAAACACTATACTTTCCAGATTAGATCAATTCTTCCTGCTTTTAAATAAAACAAACGCATGAACGCATGCAACGTGTGAATAAGACCTAAAACATGCAGATATCTTTGGATCCCACCATGGCAATTGAAAAACAAAAACACTTTCACAGGGTGGAGTGTGAGGAGTGATTTAGATTGCCTGGAGTTGGGTTATATTAACATGAAACTCCCACAATGCTTCTGGTAGCCAGAGCCCATGTTATTCTGTCCTAAAGCTGAACTTCATACAAATCTATAAGTTGCTATAACCCTATCCATGTGCTTTTCTGTTGGATTATTTTAATGCTTTTTGCTCACTGTGACATCACAGGGTTCCTAAACTGAAGACTGCAGCAATCACTAGGAGGGGGGATGTGCAGGGTGCCGTACATCACTGCTGGTCCATTTCTAGGAGTGCTCTGAAATCCTACAAGTAGGAGGCAGCACTGCAATGGGTGTGTGACCGAGCGATTGAGAGCTCCCCTGTCGTGCTATCCCGCAGAACATATATTATGCTTCTACTAATGGTAATGACACTGTCACATCCACCATCTGTAGCAATAGCACTACACAATCTGAATAGAAACAGGTTTAGACCGGGAGAAAGAGGAGGTGTTTCAGTAAGAGACAGGGGAGTTCTCGACTCCTCTGACACTGTTTACAGCACAGTAATATATATGAAATAATCAATATGATCTGCGCCAGTCAAATTTAAGTGCAAGCTACAAAGCACTACTGATCGTGGTGATCAAAAATTAATAACAGTAATATTATGTGCCGAGCTACCTAATACCTAGCTCTGCACATGATATTATTATAGCACAGTAATATAAGTGACAAACATCAAGTACTTTGTTTGGGCCTGCAGTCAGACAGTGATAGCAGCCCAAGCCCACCCAAAACTTTGACTGTCTCTCCCCCCCCCCCATCAGTTGCTGCAGGGCCGTTCCCTGCCCCTTGGAACATGTAGCTGCGGGACTGGGAAAGACCTTCCCCCAACTGATTGGCCCAGGAGGAAGGGGGGTGTCCCTTAAAGTTTTGCGTGGGTTTGGGGAACTAGGTTTGCACCAGGCCCCCACTCAACACTACTTGTAGTATAGAGGCAGGCTTGGAGAGGTTGTGCTGTGGGCACTGACGCAAGATTTAGGAATTCCCATGAGAGTAGGGTGGGTTGTGTATGTGGTGGTGGTGGAGGGAGGTTGTTGGATTGAGCTGTGCAAGGCTGAGCACAGACAGGTGGACAGAAGCACCCTTTATTGTAATAAACCTGTTCAGTTGGCACTGATACAAATACATGAGAGCCATCAGTGAAGAAACTATGTGAGGGCGCCGAGGTGACTGACTACCCTGCGTCACATAGAGCAGGAACAAGTGTTTAACCAGTTGACATCCGCGGTGTTAAACCCCCTTCCCATCCAGGCCATTTTTCAGTATTCAGCGCTGCGGTACTTTGACTGACATTTATTCCGTCATGCAGCGCTGTACTGAAATTAATTTTATACCCTTTTTTGGGGACAGATAGAGCTTTCTTTTGGTGGTATTTATTCACCACTGGGGGTTTTATTTTTTTACTATATTAAGGAAAAATTACCGAAATTTAAAAAAAAAAACAGTTTCCCCTATATTAAATGATAAAACATTTATTATTACCCAATTTTTTGGTAAAATATAAAAGACGGGGTCACGTCGGGTAAAAAGACACCAAACATGTCAAGCCTTAAAATTGCGTGCGCGCGCGAAACCTCAAAAAACGATAATACCCAAAATTGGCCCTAGGCGACGCTTTAAAAGCTGTTACCGCTCATCAGTTTAGTGTTATCAGTGATTGATGGCCCTAAAATGATTGCTCTCACTGCGACGTTCGCGGCGATATGTAACATGTGTAGCGCAATTGTAATTTTTGCGCGCTGGGGCACCGGACGCGTATTTACGTTTATAGGCGCGTAAACGTGGCGATGGGGGAGTTAAACATTTTGGGGGTTTTTTTCCCCCTTTTTTTATGGGACTTTTTATTTTATTATTTTTTTGCACTTATTGTTATTGCTATTATATGGGGGGATAACAATCCCCCTATATAATAGCAAAGACACAATGACAGGTCCTCTTTATGGAGACATTAGGGGTCTCTAGGACCCCTAATATCACCTGTGGACCCCAAAAGAAGCTGATGATCAGAAAGACTTGGGGGTCATAGTAGACCATAGACTAAATAATAGCTTACAGTGCCAGGTTGCTGTAAGCAAAGCTAGTAGAGTCCTGTATCAAGAAGGGAATGTTTTGCAGGGACCTATAGTCTATAATTTTGCCACTGTACACTTCATTGGTTCGGCCTCACCTGGAGTATGCTGAGTATGGAGTCCAGTTTTGGGCACCATTACACAGAAAGGATGTCCTGGAGCTGGAAAGAGTCCAGCGGAGGGCAACTAAACTCATTAAGGGAATGACGGACCAGAACTATGAGACACGGCTACTAAATTTAAATATGTTGACGCTGGAAGTATGGCGATTAAGGGTGGATGTGATTTTCATGTACACGATGTGCAATGGTCAAAGCAACATTACCAACAAACTCTTTACGCTTAAAATGACATTAAACCCTCAGATGTTTTAACATAAACCAATACTGTAATGTGTGCCTTACTGTAATCCATGGTTGTTTCCCTTCTCTTTGCTGCTCTTCCTTTCTACATCCTCATGTCTTCTTATGCTGAGGGAGAACTACCTTTTGCAGCTGAGTGCCTCTTCCTGTAGTGCTGGCTCAGGTTGTGAACCTTCACACAGACACCATGTATCCATTTCAGAGACAAGGCAGTCTGCTGCAAAACAGAAGTTCTGCCCAGCATGAGAAGAGATACAGATTTAAAAGAGCAGCAAAGAGAAGGGAAACCATGGATTACAGTAAGGCACACATTACAGTATTGGTTTATGTTAAAAAATCTGAGGGTTTAATGTCATTTTAACTCCATAACAAAGACTAGAGGCCACCACCTAGAATTGGTGGAAAACAAATTCCAACAGAAGGGGCGAAAGGGGTTCTTCTCAGTTGGAGCGGTTAGGGTTTGGAACTCTCTGCCACAGGCAGTGATTTCAGCAAAGAGTGTGGAATAATTCAAGAAGCTTTTGGACGATTTCCTGAGTCACCATAATGTACAGGGGTACAGGTACTCTTAAGAATGAGATGACACGGGGACCTGTACACACACACACACACACAAACACACACACACAGGGCCGGCCTTAGGTCGCCGCACATTCTCAAACAAATTATGCGCCTGAATATATTTTTTGTATATTTTGGCAAATAGTAATTCATTAATTTTACAAGTAGTCTGGGTTTTGTGTTCTGTTTTCTATTTTTACTTTTCTAGATGCACTTGAAGAAAGGGATCGGCATGACAACCTGACACTTTATTTTTATAGACTTTTATTTTAGTTTGACATTTATGGTTTGCCTTCTGTTGTTTTATTTGATAAGTATAATACTTATATTGTGCCTACAAGTTTAATACCTTTTTGAATAAAAGTTTTATTTTTATCATACTTTTTAATGTTTCTTTGCGGCTTAACAAAATAGGAGTCTTTAATTGGTTCGCATATTGGGGAAAATGGGTGTGGTCACTGAGGGGCGCTGTAAAGCTTTCTCGCACAGGGCGCCTAAAGGCCTAAGGCTGGCCACGCACGCACGCGCGCGCGCACACACGTTGGACTTGATGGACCTATGTCTTTATTCAACCTCAAATACTATGTAACTGAAATTCATTACACTACCCATGTAAATAAAGTTCATGGGCTGCCTTACACGGGCCCTACGTTTTCTTAAACACAGCTGTGAATGGTGAATGCTAGATGAGTATACTTGGCAGTGCAATGAATATCACAGTATGTGACAGTCTGTATTCAGACAGCCCAACTACTCAAGAACTTGAATTTGACTTTGATCTAAATATGCGACACCATTTGATATGAACCTTTTACACTGGGCATTTTGTTTTGGGCTATGCATGGCATACCACTTATTTTCACTTCCCAAGTATAGATTAGCAGCTCAGAGTGCTCTATGGCTGGGAGGAAAGTTGTTTGTTCTGATCAGTTTTCTCTACTTCTTGAGAAAGGAAACTACCTGGGCTTTCTCTAGAATTGTTTGTCCTATTCATTTGACAGCATTTGTGTTACCTGCTTTTCAGGGTAATGTGACTAAGTGATTAGTAAATATGAATTTCAGCGGCGTAACTTCCTTTTTTAAGAGACTTGCTGCAGTGTCTTTTTATGTGCTTTCTATTATTTGCATAATTTATTGTAACCGGAATGGATCACATTTACATTTTAGCCCAGAACAGTGTGCTGTGGTAGTTGCAAGCCAAATGTAAAGGGGCCCATACACTGCTGGAAATCCCGCAATCGTACGAGAATCGTGCAGTGTATGGAAGGCGTGCGACCGCTTCTACTGTACGGTCGCACGTCTTCCATCAAACAAGCAGGCTGGAAAACTCGCCGGGAATCGTACGATTCTTGGCGAGTTAGAGGCCTGCTTGTTCGACAACTGCCGAACGGGCCGGTTTGCCCGTTTGCAGTCATCGCAAGCCTGCCCCTCATTGCAGTCATCGCAAGCCCGCCCCTCCAAGATGGGCAGATCGTACGTTTTTTTTAGGTACTTTACAACCTTCGCAAGACAAAAGTCTTGTGAGGGTTGTAAAGTGTATAGGCACCTTAAGGCTGATTGTAGGATGGCAATTTGTGTAAAATATATACTGCTTACCTGCTCGACCTCTATTGTAGTTCCACTTTTGCGGCCAAATTGGGATAACACCTATCTTATGTTTGTTTTTATGTTCCCACTTACATTGCAAACCCTAATGAAAATTAAAACATTAACCCTTTCGCTGCCAAGCCCTCCGGAACATTTTTCAAATCAACTGGTCAAGCCATTTTTGCAATTTTTCCCTTTTGATTTTCAACTGCTGGGTTGCTAGCGTTTGTAAAACCCCCCAAACCATATATTTTCTGAAAGCGCAGGCCCGGTAGAATAAAAAGATGGTGATACTAAATTTGTAGGCCCTGCGATAATTGCGCAAATGTTTCTCAAATTAATATTAAACCGATAAAAATACACAATTCAATTGTTAAAACACACCAAAATCAGTATCCGTGCACAAAAAAAAATATTTTTTGACTAAATCTAAAAGATAAAACTGTATTGAGTTAATAAATAACAAATATTAGCAAATTTGTAATTGCGCCTTTTTGCGAAAAGGTAAAAAAAAAAAGAAGGTACGCAAAACTGTAAATAAGTGACTTATGTCAAAAATTGTTTTTACGCTGTGTTTGTGTTGTGATAAAATGATACAGGCATATGTTTAATTGCAACACAAGGTATCACAACGCATGGCACTGTCACAAAGCCATGAGCTTATAGCAGAACTGTAAATGCCACCGACGTAAGGCATACTGAGCTGGCCAGCCGGGAACACGTTTGTTCCGCCGTATGCCTTACGGCGGTGGCAGCGAAAGGCTTAAAGCGTTTTACATTAAGTACCCTTTTATACTTTAAAATATGACCTAGCTGGCACCCCCATGTAAAATGTATGTCCACTTTTGCAGCCAAAACATCTATTGAGATAACATTTATTTTATAGCATTGGTGAATTTTTTTTAAAATGCTGTTTAAATAGCTTTTACTTGGGTTAGGGTTTCTTGGCTTCTTAAGCGTTAAAATTGCTACTTCTCCTTCTTTGTAATGTTAGGATGGG
The DNA here is from genome assembly GCF_000935625.1 of Nanorana parkeri. Lineage (NCBI taxonomy): Eukaryota > Metazoa > Chordata > Amphibia > Anura > Dicroglossidae > Nanorana > Nanorana parkeri. The sequence continues at coordinate 479,365 of NW_017306596.1, read as the reverse complement.
TTATGAGGGGTTTGCATTGTATGTTAATGAAGTTTAATGAGAGAAACACAATTCTCAAATTTCAGTCCTAAATCTTTATGTAAGGACAGATAACTGTGAAGTTGCTCAGGATAACCTGAAGTCAGCCATGTTGCCTGCTGCAACAAAACATCTAAAAGGTAAGATGTATCATTTTTGTGTTTGGCTAAAAAAAGAACTGTGACCCAACCTTTTTTTTGCCATAGTTCTCTTTAGGGTCACAGGAGGACATCTACTAATGTCGTCCTATGACCCAAAACTCCCCATATAGCGGGCTATAAAGCCGCGCTTCCCAACAATCTTATCGGGATCCACCCCACTACCTGATTGACAGCTGCAGCTGGCTCTGCCTCTCTAGAGTCAGAGCCAGCTGTACTCGCCCAGTCCCCTCTATGTCCCTCCAATAATAGCTGGGGAAACGAAGAGGAGATGGGGAAAGCCCTGCGGGGAGCAGTGACTGACAGTCGCCTCTCTCTGCAGGGAGAAGATGGTGAACTCAGTGATCAGCTGTTTGTGATCGCTCAGTTCTCGATCAATAGAGTTTATACATCAGCTCTAACTATGAGTATTAATGTATTTCACTCTCCCCATAATTCTCCTTTTAAGTTTTGAGCAGTAAAACAAAGTAGGATTTTCTCAAATATGACTGCAGTAGTGGAAATACACTTTAAGAAGGGGATTGTGCAATCTTATGTTTAATTTAATTAACCCTGACTGTTCTGTGCTGGCAGATTTCATTATCAATTGCAAACCTAGTTTCAAACAGTGTGTGTCCTATGAAAAAGTTAAAACCTTTTAAGGCATTGTATGTAAATGAGAGAAAGTTCAGTCTGACCCTCAGTCTGACACTATAGTTTCCATTTGGAACTGCTCAGAGTGGCTTGTAATCTGCACTGCACAACGGCTTTTACCGAATAAACAGCTAAAACGTAAGAAATTATATTTTTAAACATTATTTTTGGTATGCTGTATTTGTGTTTCTCAAATTTAACTGCTCACTTGGGCGTTTGCACGTTTTTCCACGTAATTGTTTTGCGCGTTTTTGCTTTTAGAAACACGCGTTTCTCCCTGCACAGAGAAGTCTGTGGGATTAAAACCATGCGTCATCCACCTAAAAATAGCTCCCGCATCTTTTTGTGCCACAGGTGGGGTTTTTTTTTTACACACTACGCAATGCTAAGGTGTGAACAGTTGCCATTGACTTGCATGTAAATGTATTTTGCTGGTTTTCACGGGACTGAGAGCATGTCTAGCAGGTATGTGTATGTACTTGCAGGGTCTTTAACCCTTTGGCTGCCACAGACCTATTCCATACGTATATAAAAACGTCAGCAGCAGCAGACCCCAGTAAAAAGCCGACTGTCGGCTTTGCACTGGAAGTGATCAGGGATGATGTAAAGCCACCTGATTTTTTTCCAGGGGTTGGTAAATGTGTGCTGGATCAGCTTCGGTGCACTGTAAAAAAAACAAACAGTTTTTACAGAAAAAAAATCTGGCAGCTGTGGTTGCCAGAACAATTCTGTAAAAAAAACAACTTTACAGATTTAAACTGCAATTTACAGTTAACCCCTTCATGACTGAGGCCCTTTTTTCATTTTTTGCACCCATGTTATATTCCACATTTTAGGCCTGAAAATGACATAAAACCCCCCAACATTATATATTTTCTGAATGCCAAGACCCTATAGAATAAAATGGTGGTATTAACCTGTAAATCCAACACCTTTTTTCTGGTTTCAAACTAAATGGTACTTTGTAAGTTGCTGGAAAAATTCTGTTTAAAAATACAACTTTTCAGTTAACAGTTTTAAAATGTAAGTTTTTAGTTTAAAAGTGTTGTAATTTACCAAAAATTTAAATTTTAAACTGCTAAATCTATAAGCCCTTTTCTGTAGAATTATCAATATCCTGCAGCTTCTAGCCCGTTCACTGCAGGATGATACACTGAGGGTCCTTTAATGTGTGTTGAGAATGTAATGAAAGAGCAATGCTGATTAACGCACCTATAGTGTTTTACAAGGCATTTAGCAAGCATTTTTAACGCAGTAAGTAGGCATCAAATATGCTTGCAAAATGCCCTGCAAGTAGGTAGGTGAGTGTCTTAAAGGGTAAAGTGATGTAACCAGCAGTGGCCACACTTCAATTTCTTTGTGCAACGCTTCCTAAATGTCTGAAAAATGCTGTAGGAGCATTGACCAAGCATTTGAGGGGCGTTTCAATATACTTCAATAGAGGCATTTGTCCAGGGGCAATGCCTCCAGAACGCGATATGCACTCTATTTTTTGACTCGCAGCAACACAACAGTAACGCCCTTGTGAACAGCACTGGGTGGTAGCAAGTGCTTTTTTTGCATATATCTACTGCTGGCAAGCTGTAGATATATGCAAAAACATTTTTTTAAAAAGTTACCAAAATGGTAAAAAAAAAAAAAAAAAAAACTTACCTCTGTCTCTGCCGCTTGCTCACACCTGTAGATCTGAAGCTTCTTGAGCAGGAGGAGAGCAGGTGTATGCGCAGTAGAGATCTTTGGCAGGGAGAAGAGTAGGTACAGTGGAGGTGAATGCACGCAGCCAGGAGCGTGCACGTCGGAAAGACACCGTGGGACTTGGAGTCTGTGCCTGCACCAGCGCTGGAGGGATTGCTGAATACAAGTGGAAGGAATAAGATGATCGAAGCAAGAGACATAATTTAATGTTAGTCCGTAAGGCAGCATTGGGGGGAAAAAAACATTTGTGACTTTAACTCTAAAGCATCCCGGTACAGAATCCTTCACACAATTACAGATTTTACCAATGACATTTAAAAAAAGTAAACGTAGATCCTTAAAATGTAATTCTGTCCAAACTCGTACACAAATGGCAATAGAGTCCATTTATCTCTGAAGTACAGGTCTTGACGCGTAGAATGATGCTCTCCTGTAAAGAGAAGGAACACATGTTAAACTATGTACAATTAGGATGTGGGGCCTATTGCTCCTAGCCTAACAGTCCAGACCAAAAAGGAATATCTTTTAGCACACACACTAAGTGGATAAGGGCTGAATCTTCGGAAACCAACTCAAACGTTTCCCGCCTCAAATTTTTTTTTCTTGATAACAACAATCCACTTTTCCTGTCTGGTAAACAGGACATCGTCTCAGCAGTGCTACCAAATTTAGATGAGATGTCATGCTACCGCTGCCAACCTGTCAGTACCATGAAGTTCCTGAGGCTCCGCTAATTGGGAGCCTGGTACCAGAGTGTAACTTTATCAATAGTGCCTCCACCCAGCTGGGACATGAACATTGTAAATGGGACATCCAGTTGAGAATTGTCCCCAAGTCCTTGGGTGCTTTTTTTAAATATTTATTTTAGAACAGTGAACTGAATAACTGCACAACCAAAATAATTGTAGATCTTGTAAAATGTATTACAATGTCTTCCTGTATAATCTGCCTGACAAAAACATTTTAACACTGTCGGCTTGTAATTTGAACAGTATTGTGTTGCATTTTGTATTACAGTTTTCTTGTGTTTAAACTACGGTGTTATCTGAAAATTCTACTTACAAATATCATTCTTTTAACATATTTTTAATGTAAAATTAACAGTTGTGCTTGGTTCTGTGTTTTACAATTTAATTACAGAATATTTCTGTAAAGTAAACACCAATTTATTGTTTTTAAGTTTACAAAATGTTTATGTTGTGATTTCACAGAATTTGACAGTTAATTTCACAGACATTTTTTAGGGCTTGTTCACACGACGTCCGTATTCTGTGCTGACCTGATCCGTACGCTCCTGCACTAAATATGCATCCCTATGTGTTTTATTGGCTACAGTTCTTACGTGCGCAGTCCGTTCAGTTGCTGACTGAAAAAATACTGCATATCACATTTTGTCCGGTCAGGAAACGCACAAACGTGTCAAACGCAACGAAAACACAAATGCAACGCAATGTAGCTAAGCAAAAACATTTTTTTATTCTTGCTCCACTTTTTATGACGTCATCATTGTTGGACTTCCTGGTTGTGGTGGAGCATCAGAGGGAAAACCCAGCAGTCATGACTAACATGGTCCTGGACATTGAGCGATTCGTCGGATTGATGGAGCATGCGCCAATGCTCTACGACCCCCGCCACACACAGTTAAAAAATGTGCATCAAAAAAATAAAAAGTGGATAGATATAGCATCAGAGCTGTATGTTGAATATTCAGTGTACAGTAGTGCCCAGAAGAAAGAATGTGATTACATGTCTGATCACCAGCTTTACATACACAAAGGGAAGTAGATGTTACGAGAGGGCGGAAGTGACCTCAGAGGAAGAATCTGCATACTGACAGCCCCACGGCTTGAAAAAAAGAAAATAACTGTCAGCATCCGGACCAAAAACGCGTCAAAAATGCACTGCATGAGTTGCACCGCGTCTGCAGATCCGTACCTGATCAGTACCTGAAAATCATGTGAACAGGCCCTTACAGTGTGGGCTGCAAAGGCGATTATTGGTGGGTCTTATAGGGGTAACGTTTTTCTGTATCTCCATGTATTCCACAGTGAGAGCAATAAATCTAGGGCCATTATTCATGGTAAACCGTACCCTGCAAAAGCTTTTGTTTCAATTATGAACAATTTGGGGTACTATAGTTTTTTTGTTTCGTTGGCACGCTTAATTTTTAAGCTTGGCATATTGGGTATTGGCACAACCTCCTCTTTTATATTTTACAACAAAATTTTTTTTTTTTGTTTCACTAAAATATTAACTTAAATATGTTTTTTCCTGAAACTTTGGGTTTAACCCCTTCGTGACGGGAGACGTACAGTGTACGTCTTGTCACTTTGTGCCTATATGACTGGCCACGTACACTGTACGTGACGAGTTATATCAGGCTTTGTAATGCCGGTATTTGCTGATTCTCAGCATTTAACAGTCATTCATTAATGTCTCAGTATTGAGGCATTAATTAATGAAATAATTAAGCTTTTTGTAAAAGCTTCTTCCTTTCATTAATGAAAGAATGAAGCCGTTACATGCAAATAGAGGACCGCAATTTGCGATCCCGTATTTGACAGCTCAAAATAGCAGAGAGGCAGCAGTGACTCACCTCACCTCTCTGCTATTTGTTTTGACAGCTCGAGAGCCCGATGTTTAGATACATTTCACTGAAAGGATACAATGTATATCTTTTGAGTGAAATGTATCATTTCTGATCGTCTAGGCACGATCAAAGAGCTTTTAGTGAGATCTGAATCTGACTAAAGTCAGGATCAGTCTCTAAGGTTATTATTAGCTGTTCCTAAGTTTGGATCAGCCTAATAGCCAAAAATAAAATAAAAAAGTTAATTTATCAAGCTGTCATAGTGATTGCTTGATATAAACTGACAAGAAAAAAAAAAGTTTTTTTATTTTATTTTTATTTTTTTTACAAAGTGTAAAAAAATTAAAATAAAGTGTAAAACAAAATTAGGAAAATATAAATTATATATAAATATATTTTTTATACTATAATTAATATAAAAAAATTCTAAAAAAAAATAATAATAATCAAAACTTGTGAAAAAAGTGTTTTCTTCTAGTTTTTTTCCTCATTTTTTTTATTTTATTCAAACTAAGTGAGGGGTTAGGTACACATATGTGATAAAATTATATAGCCCTATCTGTCCTCTAAAAAACAATATATAATATGTGTGGGTACATTTAGTAAGAAAGTATATTACTGCTGTGGAAGAATCACACAGCAAAAATGTAAAAAATGTGTCAGTCATTTATGAACAGAACCTGAAAACTAGCTCAGTCATGAAGGGGTTAATAAAGAGTTGAGCTAATATGTGTCATAGACAGAATTAAATTCGATACTTATCCTAGAAGAAAAAGGTTAAGGTGTACCCATATAGCATTATGCTAGAGAAACTGACGTGGACACGAGCATCTGAATAGCAGTTTCTATTTTATTAGGATAAACGACTGATATTTATTGACATAATCATTAATAATGTACAGTATTCTAGGTGTTAAACTACTCATTAAAATATGTATTGGATATATTTTGACATATAGAAATGACATGGTGAATGGCTTTCAGTTTGACAAGCGAGGTGTAAACAGTAGCCTAGCGCAGCAGTTCTGCTACAATAAGTTAGTGATCAAGGTTTATTTAAATCGGGTATAAAGAGCTCCAGTCGTCTGCTCCTTTCAGGCCAGTGTTGGAACAAAGTCATTTCACCCATATTGATAATTCAGTTTTTGAATTACGGCGTCAGCCTTCGACTTTTATGCCTTTTTTAGATACCTCAAAAACCTTTCCCTGCCATAGTTCTTAAATCTGTATCTGTCCACTTGGGAGTTTTGAGTGTTCTGCCCATCTTTTGTGTGTTCCAGCATCTCCTGGCTTTCTCTAGAATTGTTTGTCCTAATTGTATATACTAATGTCCTCCTGTGACCCAAAACTCAGCATATAGCAGGCTATTGCCCGCTACATGCTGGCAGTGCAAAGCCGTGCTTCAGCCAGGACAGATCCCAACAATCTTATCGGGATCCACCCCACTACCTGATTGACAGCTGCAGCTGGTCCTGACTCTCTAGAGCCAAAGCCAGCTGTACTCGCCCAGTCCCCTCTATGTCCCTCCAATAATAGCTGGGGAAACGAAGAGGAGATGGGGAAAGCCCTGCGGGGAGCAGTGACTGACAGTCGCCTCTCTCTGCAGGGAGAAGATGGTGAACTCAGTGATCAGCTGTTTGTGATCGCTCAGTTCTCGATCAATAGAGTTGATACATCAGCTCGAACTATGGCTATACATGTATTTCACTCTCCCCATAATTCTCCTTTTTAAGTTTTGAACAGTAAAACATAAAAATGGGATTTTCTCAAATTTGACTGCAGTAGTGGAAATACACTTTAAGAAGGGGATTGTGCAATGTTATGTTAAATTTAATTAACCCTGACTGTTCTGTGCTGGCAGATTTTATCAATTGTAAACCTAGTTTCAAACACTGTGGGGGGAATTTATCAAAGCAGTTGCGAGTGTTTGAACGTGCACGGAATATATTTGCACCAGATTTATCAAACTGTAATGTTATGGATAAATGAGGTTTAATAGACTCCAAGAAAGAAGACTTCTAACTTCAGGCAAAAAGCTTGACTGTCGCATCTTGAAGTGGTCATGGGGACTTCTTAAGTTGTGTGTTTTCTTAGGTGATGCTCCACTTTCAGACAGCCCAGAACAAGTGCAGATGAAAACACGTGCAAAAAAGGTGCAAAAAACATGTAGTTGAAAAAGTAGTGCAGGCTCTGAAGAAAACGGGTGCAAAATACGTGCAAAAAACATGCAGTTGAAAAAGTAGTACAAGCTCCTGAAGAAAACCGGTGCAAAACACGTGCAGTTGGAAAAGTAGTGCAAGCTCTGAAGAGAACAGGGGGCACATGTTAAAAGACAGATTTGCACATTAAAAAAAATGATCTAAGAGGCTAAAACTGTCGCAAGTGCTTTGATAAATTCCCCCCTGTGTGTCCTATGAAAAAGTTAAAACCTTTTAAGGCATTGTATGTAAATGAGAGAAAGTTCAGTCTGACCCTCAGTCTGACACTATAGTTTCCATTTGGAACTGCTCAGAGTGGCTTGTAATCTGCACTGCACAACGGCTTTTACCGAATAAACAGCTAAAACGTAAGAAATATATTTTTAAACAATATTTTTGGTATGCTGTATGTTTCTCAAATTTAACTGCTCACTTGGGCGTTTGCACGTTTTTCCACGTAATTGTTTTGCGCGTTTTTGCTTTTAGAAACGCGCGTTTCTCCCTGCATAGAGAAGTCTGGGGGACCAAAACCATGCGTCATCCACCTGAAAATAGCTCCCGCATCTTTTTTGTGCGACATGTGTTTTGTTTTTTTTTTACACACGACGCAATGCTAAGGTGTGAACAGTTGCCATTGACTTGCATGTAAATGTATTTTTTGCTGGTTTTCACGGGACTGAGAGCATGTCTAGCAGGTATGTTTATGTACTTGCAGGGTCTTTAACCCTTTGCCACAGACCTATTCCATACGTTTATGAAAACGTTGGCAGCAGCGGACCCCAGTAAACAGACTCCCGGCGCCTATAGCGTCTTTTTACCTGTGTAAAGCCGACTGTCAGCTTTGCACTGGAAGCGATCAGGGATGATGTAAAGCCACCTGATTTCTTCCAGCGGTCGGTAAATGTGTGCTGGATCAGCTATGGGCTGCAAAGGCGATATTAGGGGTAATGTTTTTTCTGTATCTCCATGTATTCCACAGTGAGAGCAATACATCTAGTGCCATTATTGATTAACCGTAGCCTGCAAAAGCTTTTAATGTTTCAATTATGAACAATTTGGGGTACTATAGTTTTTTGTTTCGTGGGCACGCTTAATTTTTAAGCTTGGCATATTGGGTATTGGCACAACCTCCTCTTTTATATTTTACAACAAAATTGTTGTTGTTTTTTTTGTTTCACTAAAATTAAATGTGTTTTTTTCCCCCTGAAATTTTGGGTTTAATAAAGAGTTGAGCTAATATGTGTCGTAGACGGAATTAAATTCAATACTTATTCTAGAAGATAAAGGTTAAGGTGCACCCATATAGCATACTGCTAGAGAAACTGACGTGGACACAAGAGCATCTGAATAGCAGTTTCTATTTTATTAGGATAAACGACTGATATTTATTGACATAATCATTAAAAATGTACAGTATTCTAGGAGTTTCTAGGTGTTAACTACTCATTAAAATATGTATTGGATATATTTTGACATATAGAAATGACATGGTGAATATCTTTCAGTTTGACAAGCGAGGTGTAAACAGTAGCCTATCGCAGCAGTTCTGCTACAATAATTGCTATAACTGCTAGTTACAGTGATCAAGGTTTATTTAAATCGGGTATAAAGAGCTCTAGTTGTCTGCTCCTTTCAGGCCAGTGTTAGAACAAAGTCATTTCATCCATATTGATAATTCAGTTTTTGAGTTACGGCGTCAGCCTTCGACTTTTACGCCTTTTTTTTTTTTTTATATACCTCAAAAACCTTTCCCTGCCATAGTTCTTAAAAGAGAACTATGAGGTTAGGGCTTTTCCCCATAGTTCTCCTTAGGCCCCGTTCACATATAGCGAATTGTCGCGCGATTTCGCGCATTTTTGCCGCGTGATATGTATTCGCTCAGTTCCCGATCTACTGAGCCGATCTGTGACAGTGTCATTGTCACAGGTCGGCAAGAACCTATGAGGTGAGTGAAAAGCACTCACCTCATAGTTCTCTTTTTAAATCTGTATCTGTCCACTTGGGAGTTTTGAGTGTTCTGCCCATCTTTTGTGTGTTCCAGCATCTCCTGGGCTATTCTCCATTATGGTCTACAACAGGTGTGTAGAGCTCAAGTGCGTACATATAAGCAATACTGAAATATAAGAAAGTCTTGGGTAGTTTTAAATATTGATTATCTTCAAAAACTACAATATTAATCTTGTTCAAGAAGAACTCCAAACAATCTAAAAAAAAAATAACCCTTGCAGTGGGGCTACCCCGCACTGCAAGGTGTAAGCGCTCATTTTGGTCTAGGGGCTAAAATAAAGAGAATATACTCGCCTGATCCTTAGTCCTGCTTGGCTGCTAGACCGGTCCCTGCCGCCTCTTCTCCCCGGTGGGTACGGTGGCCTAAGGACCTGTGACCGCATCCCATTTAATGCAGCTCCATTGATGCCAAGAAGTGAGGTAAGAGGGGAGCGCTGACTGGCGCAGGACAGAGGATCAGGTGAGTATATTTTTTAGTCTCTAGGCCAAAACGAGCAGTTAAAGGAGAACTATGGGGTCAGTGTTTTTCCCCATAGTTTGCAGTGTGGGTGTGGCCCCACTGCAAATGTTAATTTTTAGATTTCTGGGATGTCTTCTGTAGTTCTTGCTGGGATGTATAAACAGATTAGTAACAGAAGGGCTGAACACTTATGCAAACAATGCAGCTCCATGTATGTGTAAAGGCATAAAGCTGTGGGCAAGGTCTGTCACTATCGGGAAGTACCACAATGGCCAGCATTTGGCAATAACACAGATGACTGAGAGTTGATACAGGTGCTTGATTCTCTGGCTTTAAATACTTTGTGTCAGTGACATAGAACAAGTATGCAGATAGAAAGTCAAGAGTGAAATCAACATTCCTGATCTATATACTTTTCAAGGTCAGTACCTCTGTGAGTATTGAAGATATTGATAAGCATAATGGCTACACAACTGGAATTCTCAGAAGGAAGTTGGCAATTGCATAATCCACATTCTTTTAGTATAAGTTTCTCTTACCCTTCTTGTAAGAACCCATTGTAAGACATAATTTGTTTTTTATGGTGCATTTTGTAAATACTTTTTAAATGTGGTACCTTCATTCTTATGGAAGATGTTTGTGCTGGAAAGAACACCAAATTTGCAGCAAGCAGCACTCAAATGCATAAATGCACTTATCCCTAAACCCTAAACCTAGAGGCCTATAGCCCTGTAAGGCCTAACCATGACCACACTGCTGGCTGCAGAACACTAACTGGATCGACGCTCCAGTCATTGTAAAATAACTTGGGGGGTAATGCCAGAAACCGGTTTACGGTCTTGTGGCGGCACACTCCTCCACTGTTCTATGCAGGAAATTGTAGACTCTACACTGCTCTGGATGTAATAAATAAAAACTAAAATGCAAGCAGGAGCAGTGTAAGCTAATTCCAGTGATGTTCTCCGGTTTCCAGAGAATGCAAACAAATCTGTATAAATTGCTACCTTAATCTATAACCTTTAATCCCCTAAACCCTAACACTAACCTGTTGTAATTCCTAACAATTACTTTTGCAGCATATTAGCCCTTTCTGTCGCCGGAACTAACAGAGCTGAAAGTATAACAGTCCCTCCCCAAAAAGAAACCCCGCAGATATTCTGTCACTAAGAACAAATGATCCAGCTAGGGCAGCCTATTTATGTCTTTCATGTTATAGTATGCATCTAACATCTCTGCTATCAGCTGAAAATCATTTCTCATGCTGGTTGGTTTTCGCAAGTTAAACGCAGTATGTGGGTTTTTTCCAGTTGGAAAAGTGAGTATTTTAATTGAATTTCCGCTCACTGTACAATTAAAGTACAGCAGCAGAGTTTCTCCAGAAAAATAAATTGCACAGGACCTGTGTCTCTCAATGTAGTTTACAGAAGGAAAGCAGGTTGTTTTTTTTTTTTAAAGGTGGCGTTGTGCAGAAAAAGCAAGGTGGTGTGTGACCAAGTGCACAGTGAGTCAAGTGGGGTCCCATACCCATGTGACTTTCTGCGCACCCCTGGGACGCCACCCCCAGGGGGCACAACACCACGGGCTTCTGCCACCCTCGAGCCAGACCAAGCTTCGCATCCGTTGAGTCAGAAAGCCATGTACTGAGCGGTTCCCCTCTCACAGGAAGCCGCCCCACACGCTCTTTCACTCTAGCGAGTACTAAGTAACCATCCCCCGCAAGGACGTTTCTTTTCCCCACCGAAAACTGATAAGAACAGATACTACACTTGATCTTAGCCAAAAGGCCGAGAAGCGTTTTACAGGTAGTGCAAAAATCTTTTTCTATGGCAATTAAGGCACACAATAGACTGAGGACACAATAGACCACTGGGATGTCACAATTAGGGAGAGGAGAAACATTTCACACCACACAGATGTCTTTGTGGTATCGGTAGGTCTAGCTAATCACGCAGCTGCTTACAAGACTTTCTCACCAAAGTAGGTTTTATCCAATGCCATCGTGTCTATTTGATTTTGGCGAACAGAGAACCAGGTGGCAGCGCTGCACACTTGAAAGGCAGAAGCCTGATGTCAATTACTCCAGGATGTACCTACCACTCTTGTAGTAGCAGAAAGGAGTGGAATCTATCCCTTCATTAAATAGGAGTAATAAGATATTGTTTTGGTGATTCTGCGCTGGATAAGTGAAATGTAAATACTCTAAAATATAACGTGCTAATGTGGATAATTTGAAGGCTGCAGCAAAACTGACCTTCAGGTCAAATCATATAAAATTTGAATATGCCGCGCCCACAATAATCAATCAATGTGTCAGTGTAATAAGATATTGCCAGATGAATCCACCATGAGATGGTCACCTTGTATGCCTTATAAGGCCCTCTGGTAGGACTAACCATAACAGTAAAGTGCAGGCAGATCCTGATGCCTTTTACCTTGTCCAGGGAGTTAAGTGCAAACCTCTTTCGATAGGAAGGAGATGGGCAAAAGGAGGGCAGAATCATTTCCTTAGTAATATGGTAAGGCACCACCTCGGTAAAAAAAGATGGACAAAGTTAAAAGAACCACCTCCTCCCTGAAATGGGTTAAGAAGGGCGACTTGCATGAGAGGTCTTCCAGTTCAGACACTCTTCTCGCTAAGTTAATTGTGACCAAAAAGGCTACCTTCTGAAAGGGGACCTTGCAAAAAAGCTGAATTTGGGGACTTTAAAGGCCTAACAAAACCAAATTACAGCCTTATGGAGCTGTGGAATGCTTGGTTGGTGGAGTAATGTGACTCCCTGCATAAAGGTGTTTGCTACCAAGAGTCAATTCAAAAACTGGACAGGTTAGGATCAAGTTTAGGAGCAGGAGGTATTAAATGGCCAACTATGCATGACATTTTTTTTTACTTGACTCATCTGACAGGGAAATTTTCCTCAAACAGTTTTCTGCTTTTAAATTACAGCAGAAGCCAAAACTTTATTTTAGATTTGGATACAGTGGAAGGGGAATAGCCCCCCTGTCGGTTCTTTATTGCTATCTGTTGCGAGATTCAACCTCTTTATCCCGATGATCATTATAAGTCAAAAGTGAAAAGAAAATCCTAAAGTTTGGGTCGTCATCAGAACAGGAATAGATGGGAAATCTTCAAAAGTTGGATGCCAGCTGTCATCTTTAGGGTGCATTGGCTGCTCGGCTCATGGGATTTGTCCAGCCCTGCATTATGCTGAACCATCTGTTTTTACTGAAATGGTTTTAGGACAAGTTGACAATGAAGATAAACCAGTAGTATTTTAGGATCTAAACTTTCTTTCAGCTTTATTTTGCTTTGGTAGTTGTACAATGCCCAATTGGTGTAATGCGGTTTATGGAAGTTAAAGTTCTATCAAGACTCTTATGAGCTCCTGGGCACTTCTCACATTTCTTTAAAACTACCAATAAAATGTGTGTTTTTAAATGTTGAAAATCTCTCCAACAGAAACCTGGCATAATAAATCATGACTGAATTATGGATTTGGTAGCCTACAGTATATTTGAAGAGCTAGGGGAAAGATCTGTATAGTCTAATCTACCCATACTTATGTCCTAATCTGGTTGTACTTTGGCAAGGGTGCAGTGTGTGTACAGTATACCATATGCAAAATAGTATATATATATATAGTTGGAGAGGAAGTAATCATTTTTCCTTTTTGAAATCACAAGAAATAATTTTTCTCCTAGAAAAAAAACAAACATTTATTTGGTAATGGAAGTTCTTTGAACTATAGGCCTCTTTTTGAAGACTGCTGAGATTTATATTCGGGTCAATATTAAGTTACTAGGTAACATGACACTTTCCTTTTTTAAAGAGAAGAAAAAAAAACATAAATGGAGAGCTGAAAAAGTCTCCTAGCCAGCATAAAGTGTGCTTTCAGAGTCATAGCTACTGGCGAGCTCTGTGTTTTCACACATGAATAACGGCAGACTTTCATGCAGCTGGTCTGAAACAGAAACACATCCCACAAAAACGTTAATTTTTCCAGGCAGAGTTGTTGCTGTCTGTATGTATGTGTAGTGGAAAACTTGCATTCTGTTTTTACCAACGTTTGCAGATTTTGAGCTTGTTAGCGTCTCAACTGCCTTTCATCAAATGTTAAAGGAAAACTATGAGGTTAAGGCTTTTCCCCATAGTTCTCAGGGTGACGGGGGGACACAAACTAGCATCCTCCAGTCACCCTAAGCTCAGTATACCACGAGCTGTAGCTACTGCTCGCAGTATACTGAGACGCCGCAGCTGAAGCAGATCCCGACAATTATGTCTGGATCCGCACAGCTGCGTGAGTGACGCACGCTTCCATTCTATTTTTGCGCATCTTTACGTGGCGCAAAAAAACAGCTCCATACGCAGCTATGTGTATGGAGCCATTTATTTGCATATGTCGCATATGGGGAAAAATGCTGCGTGCATCTATGCGCAGTGTGAATGAGGCCTAAACGGTTGGCACCAGCTATAATTTTGAAAAAGCATTGGTTACCTGGCTCTTGGGATTTGTCCAGCGTTCATGTCTTGTTCTGTACTTTGCCTCTGTGTGGCCATCTTGGGAGAGGAATGGGGATTTGCTTCCTCATTTCAGAGCCGTCTCTTGGTGATTGGTGATCTGATAACTGGTAGGGGAATATTCAGTAACTGTGGAGATCTCCCCAACTGGGACACAAATGGTAGAAAAAAAAAAACCTTGATTGACCCTTCCTAAAATCATCCAAAACGAAATAATAAAAAAAAACCCCACTTCTGACTATTTATATCTACAAATAAAGACTTTGAGGGAGCCATGTGAGTCATGCTAAACGGTTCAAAATAGTCACATGTAGACGCCTTGCCTACAGGATAGTGTGATCTTGTAAATAAGAGACAAAGTAGGTTACTGTTGCTGTGATCATTTTACTGTTACTGTGAGCATTTGATAGGTTTGCACAGCTGTTACTACTCAAAGTCCATTTTTTGTGTGTTTTACATTTGACTGTTTGTTTCTTGAGGCAGCATAGTGACTGGATCAGAAATGAAATGGCAAAATTGTACAGTTTTTGCCTGCGCACAATTATGTATCACTCAGACTCCAGTTAATTTAATAGTGAAAGTGTAACCTTTACCTATTATGGTGCACAGCTGAAGAGGGAGGGAGTGTGCACTGTAATAAAGGGTACATTTATGGCTATGGAATATTGCGGGAAGGAGTTCTGCTGGACTGGGGAATAAGGGGAGCAAAAATCTGTTGCACTCCTCCTACACTTAGCTATAATTCAACCCATAATATATGTTTTTTGCTTTACGCTGACCAGAGTTCAAGTTACCGTGCCAGAAAAAACGACTGATTTAGGAGCCTATTGCTTCCATGGGACTGCAGTGGGACATGGGCATCAAAATTGATAAGGGCACAAAGTTCTAATATTTCTTGATAATGTACGTGTTTTTTCCCCCTCATATACATTCCTATTAGCCATTGGGGCAGCCCATTATAGTAATGGAGCTAAAGGAATGCTATAGTTGGTGAGCTGGTGGTGTGACGAATGAATTCATCAAGTTTTGCTCTGCTGGCATTGCAGCGAATTAGGCCCTGTGATATCCTTCATAGGGCTTGATATTTGTTGGTGTTTAATGGACTCCTTACTGGTTCACTTCCACAAGAATAGGAGTGTGGACCATTATGCACCTAGTATTAATCCACAAAAACAGATGCTTTAAGCTGGCCATATAGTACAATAGTAGATTTCCAAATGAACTTTCATGTGAAAGATCTTTCTTTACCACCTGATAATGCCATCAGACACTTGACGAATGTTGATCGAAATTTTGTTTTGATTTTTTTTTTTTTTAACATTAGATTTTGGAATGAATGGCGTTTTCACAAATGAAAACCACATTCACTGTTAGATTTCGTTCCTTCGAGAAAACTTTTCCATCCTACTCCTTCGCGTTTTTCCATCACTACGGTCGAAATCGATAGTCTATTTGACCCCATCAACTAATAGAATGTCTAACGTTCTTTTGTACGAAAGTTCTTTCAAAAATCTAAGCAGTGTATGGCCAGCTTAAGTTTTGATAGATGCTGGAGAGTTATTCCACCTCACAATTGGCTGTTTAGGATTCTTTTTTTTCAGTCAACCTTGCAAGGAGCAGTCCTATCCGAGTGCCCAGTGGCAGAAGTTGAAAAGAGCAATCGACAGGAGATGAAAATCTTTTAGGACATCTTCCGTGGATGCTTGAATCTCTAGATACTCTCGCAGTACACTGCGCTAGTAATTTCACTTGCATGTGCATTGTTTTTCATTGCGCTTGCTTCTTATGCTTGCTTTTGTTTCTTCTCTGCCTGTGTACACAGATATGTTTGTAAGATTGGCAACACATACCCCAATATTTGCCTAGATAGATGCGACAGATTTAAATATGCCAAGCTGTGATTGGCACACTAGCAGTGAAGCAGCAGTGCAAGACGTAATAAAAGGAGTCTCCTACTAATAATAAAACACTAAGAAAAATCTTCTGGTAATGGATGTCATTTTATCAGCAGTAACTTTGACAGCTGTGTAGTACTAGCTATGTAGGAGAAACTTCCACATGAGCATCATCAGTTCAGTCAAGGTTCACGGATACAAAAAAGTGATGAAAGCTGAATTTGTTTGCACTTCCATTGTCAGTTCAGTTTCCATCCGTTTTTTTACATGTCCGGTTTGGACCTTTTTGTTCTTATAGTACGCTAAATTCCCATGATTCTTTGCATTGAACCTGCCACGCTGCATTACGACATCAGTCCCAAAAAATGGGACGTAACCTGAACGGATGTAAACTGATCATCAGTCCCAGTCAGTCAAAACAGAGAGCTGATCAGTTTCCAATTGCGGACCTCAACTGACACGAATGTTTGCAGATGTAAACTGATGGTCATCAGTTTTCATATGCACTTTGTCCTGTTAATTATACTGTTGAAATTAGGTATGCACCGATGTATCGGCCGCCGAAACATATCGGCCGAAAATTGCACTTTTTGCATAATGCCGAAAGTGCAATTTTCCTGCCGATACATCGGCGCATTCCTGTTTTCTCTCCTCCCCGCTGGGCGCTGCTCTGTGTCCCAGTGGGGAGGAGAGAAACTGTGATAGCCAGCTGAGCGCTGCGGGAGGAGAGCGCTTTGAGTGACCGGCGTCTCCTCCCACACCGCTCAGCCTCCTATTACAGTCCAGAGCAGTGTGTGGGCGGAGACAGACCGCTCTGTCACAGGAGGCTGAGCTCTCCTCTCTGCTCTGCCTCCTGTGACAGCGTGTCAGAGAGGAGAGCAAGGTACAAACACTCAGCGATCAGTGATCGCTGAGTGTTTGTAGATAATTGAGTGTCCAATTGGTATGTGTACTATATCCTAAATTATGAATGAATGGGAAGTGATCTACATCACCTCCTGTTCATTCATAGTTGTAGTTATAGTAAACATACCATGTCCTCATGAATGAACAGTAACACTCATAGAGGATTCCTGATCATTGATAACAGGGGATACAGAAAAAGAGATTGAGGAATTAGTCCTCAATCTCTTTTTCTATTTTAAAAGGGAAATATCAGGGGTCTGTTTAGACCCCTAATATTTCCCCGAAGCCTTCCCAGAAGAGTTGAAGCTATTATAGCTGCAAAGGGTGGGCCAACTCAATATTCAACCCTACGGACTAAGACTGGGATGCCATTAAAGTTCATATGCGTGTAAAGGCAGGCGTCCCAATACTTTTGACAATATAGTGTGTGTGTGTTCAGCAACAGTGTGTGGATTGATTTATCTAAGTACACATACATATATACAAACAAGCAAGGGGAAAGCGACAGCAGAACTTAGTGTAAGCCATCATCATTCTAGCTGAAAGACACTGGTGTATAAATATTTCTTTTTCTATGGGTTGCCAGTGAGTTTATTTTAAATATAACCATGGCTTATCTTTTTTTTTTTTTTTCTGTTTCAGGAGCTACTTGGTCCACATTGTTTAAAATTGCACTTCTACAGCTGATATTAGGTGACAACTAGGCTGTACAAGACTTTCTTCATCATATTACAATTTTTTTTGGTTGAAGTAGGCAAAACATTTTTTGAAATGCTGATAAGAAAACTCCGCCATTGTAAAGTGAATTGTGTAAGAATTTTCCTTTGCATAGCTCTTACAGCTGTGACTCTTATGCTGGTTAAGAACCACAACAAAACTCTGTTTTTTAGCAAGAGAAACTTGGAATTGGAGGAAAACCAAGACCACGTGAACTGCACCAAAATCATTAATGGGGACATTGAGGAAATTCAGAATGCCAAATTGGAGCTGATCAGAGTGGACCATAAGAAAAGGCACATCTGGCTGACCGAAAAAGACTTCATCAACATGACAAGAGACTGCTACTCCTTTACTAGAGATCGTAAATATATCCTCTATCCCCTTAGTCAGGAGGAGAGTGAATTTCCTATAGCCTATTCAATAGTGGTTCACCATAAAATTGACATGCTGGAAAGACTTTTACGCAGCATTTATATGCCTCAGAACTACTACTGCATCCACTTTGATAAAAAATCTTCAGAATCCTTTATGGCCGCAGTGAAAGCAATTGCCTCTTGTTTTGAAAATGTTTTCATTGCGTCCCAACTAGAGAATGTGGTATATGCATCATGGACTCGAGTTCAGGCTGACCTAAACTGCATGAAAGACTTGTATGATGGCAATACACGGTGGAAGTACTTAATAAATCTTTGTGGTATGGACTTCCCAATGAAGACCAACAGGGAAATAGTGCAAGTGCTGAAAGCATTAAAGGGAGAGAACAGTCTTGAAAGTGAAAAGATGCCTGGGAACAAAGAATTCAGGTGGAAAAAACACTTTGAAATAGCAAACGGTGGTATTCAAAAAACAAATATTGATAAAGAACCTCCACCTTTTCAAATTCAAGTATTTTCTGGCAGTGCCTACTTCATTGTCAGTAGGGCATTTGTTGGGCACGTTTTGGAAAATGACAATGCAAGAACATTGCTTGAATGGTCTAAGGATACCTATAGCCCAGATGAATTTTTGTGGGCTACCCTAAATAGAATTTCAGACGTGCCTGGCTCGGTTCCCGCAAATAGTAAATATGATGTATCCGATATGAATTCCATAGCCAGATTTGTGAAATGGCAATATTGGGAAGGAGATGTCGCCAAGGGTGCCCCATATCCTCCATGCAGTGGGACCCATATCCGCTCAATTTGTGTCTTCGGTGCTGGGGACTTGCAGTTCATGTTGAAGCAGCACCACTTGTTTGCAAACAAATTTGATGTTGATGTGGACCCCTCTGCTATTCAATGCCTGGAACAACATTTAAGACACAAAGCTTTGTATCCAAATAGCTACACTTGAACAGTATACATAGTGCTGTAATCCAGGATTGTGTTGTGTTTTTTTTTGTTTTTTTCTCCATTTGATGTGACAAATCGTCCTTGCACATTGCAAGTAGTACTAGATTATAATAGAAAAAATATGTACAGCTTTAGACTATGCACTATTCCACAGCTGGGAAGATGTATAAGGATTTTAATTAGACTCCGTAGGAGTTACAGTGCAATAAAATCCCAGCTGCGATGTCCTATCTTCATATTAGATTGAGGCATTTATTTATAGCTGTGACTATTTTATGTTGATATGGTTAGGTAAGGTTATAACAACCAAAGAAAATATTTCAACACCCTGGCACATTTTTGTTTAAAAAGTAAATGTTTATATGGAGCACCTGTTAACCATATCAGGCTTTCCCTAAAAAGTGGGGCTTTTGATGTCTAATGTGCAGTGTTTCTGATCTACTAATGTTATATTTTGGACCACTGCTAGGTAGCGTTTTCAAATCCTACCTGTGCCTGTCATACCATGCATTCTTGGAGAAATTGCTTTGTTATGAATGTCACTAGCCATTTCCTGTAATATTTTTAAGTGGTCATACAGATTGCAGACAGTGCCCTTTTGCTTCCATGTAGTAATCTCCTCCTTTTTTTTTTTCTGGTTAACTTTTGTTGAACATATTTAAAGTTTCTGGTAGAACAAAGCTTTAGTTTTAAGAGTGCCATTCAGTCATCACTAGAACCCATCGTAATATAGCTTGCCCTAAGGGTTGTAGTTGAACATTTGGACACCATAGTCATTTGCCAGAACCACATTTGATTCATAATTAACACTCCAGGTATTCCCCTAAGGGTTAACCAATTTTTTGTTCATGTAATACTGTAGTGAAAAATCCAAAAAAGCATGAGTAAGCCTTGGATCCCAGTGTGAAACTGCCATGGATCCTAAGCCTTTTAGATGGGGATCCAGCATTTATCCACTTCTAAATCACCTCTGGTGCATTTCTAGCTGTGTGTAGCCAGATATTTACAGATTAATTTTACCACTGAACATTTTTTTTTTTGCCAGGAAATAAGAGATTGCAGTAGTCCAATTCCTACCCAAGTAAAAGCCGCTGAAGCCCATATTCTTCTTTTAGGTCTCATCCAAAGTGGAGTTTATTAGATTTTTTTTCTGCAGCCAAATTTAAAATGTTCATGAATTTATGTGGCCAAAGGTTTTTAAAAAAAATTAAACCAATCTGTAATTATCGTTTTACATATAGTTGGGATAAAAATACTCTGGCAGCTAAAGAACCTCTTCACTAGTGCTTAAATGTTCTTGTCATCTGAAACATATTTAATATCTGTCCAAATGTCTATTGTATTTTGATGCCTCCTTTTTTTTTTCTCTTCCTCCAAATCCAAAAGCCTATATAATAGATTAATACACAGAACACCTTTCCTCAGGGCATTTTTTGGTATCGTTAAGTGCCAGTCCAGTTTTCATAGGATTAATATGTTATATTTTTCTACAAAATCAAACACTTTTATATTTCGGGGTCAGGATTATCACAAATGAGTACTGAGCAGTAGTTTCGATGTTGATTTGAATAAAACCAAAACTTGCTTAATTTACATTGTGTCCGTTTCTTTAACATTTCTGCTACAGTTTGATAACATTTGCTTGCCATTTCTTTGGTCATTCTGTATCCGTGGTTGTTCTGTCTGCATTGTCACACCGCTGTTAAAGTAGAGGTTTACAGTTTTAAATGGAACATTTTGAATTTGCTTGTTCTCAGACTAGGGGAAGATTCTGATTGCAGAGTGTGGCTAGGACACGGAGCTCCCAGGCTGCACACAGAACAATTTAGCGACAAGTAAAGCACATTTTTAATGTTACTTTCATCATCAAACACCCTGGCAGGTTCACTTCTTAAGTATTTAAATGTAAATGTTATCTTCAAAAGGGGGTACAAAGAGGTGTCAATGGAGACAAGTTATCTTTATGAAAATTAAGCAGATATTGAAATATCCCACTGAAAATGGGGCATTCTGGATGTAATATGAAAGATCCAGAATATGACCAGTAACGTACCCTGTAAACATAACACCCTAACATTTTTCAAGCCCTGTGTGTGTGTGTGTGTGTGTGTGTGTGTGTGTGTGTGTGTGTGTGTGGGTGGGTGTGTGTGTGTG
>NW_017306596.1:440488-456152 GCF_000935625.1 Nanorana parkeri | reverse complement strand
ATATTAGTATACTTTTTTCCCCCCCTAAAAGTCGGGCAAAAATGTCTGTGCGTCTTATGGAGCGAATGTGAGAGCTGAGGGAATCCCTATCGCCCGACGCCCCGGACATGCAGTTTCGGGCGAGTAGTTTTTTTTGTATGTTTTAGCCCTGCTCCTGACAAACTGAGCTAAATGTATAGTGTGGAGCCGCCGCTCGTTTTCATACAAGTGATCTGATTAGATCACCTGTATGAAAGGAGCAGTGGCGATCCTCGAGAAGGCAGGAGAAGTGAACAATCTAGGACAACATGGCTGAACTGGCAAGTGAGCTGAATTGGATACATTTTCCAGTTCAGCAATGTTGCCCTAGATTGTTCACTTCTCCTGCCTTCTCCAAAGTCTTCACCCTTTAGTGAATAGACCTGTTTATTTTTTGTAGATATCTAAAAAGGTAACTAAACCACATATCTAAAACATTAAGGGTTGGTGAAACTTTTTGTACAGGTTTGAGTAACTCGCACCTACTGTATGTATCTTGCCAAGCTAAAAAATGTGTTGCCTTAAGTGGTTGGAATATCTTATATATAGCATGACTCCCGGGATCAGGTGAGTATTAAAAAAAAAAAAAAAAAAATGGTTTGTTTTATGTTCCCAGGGACATAATTTGTCTGGGGATGGTCTCCTCAATCCGGAGAATGTCCCTAGAAACTGGGGATGAATGTAGGGCTGCAACAACTAATCGACTAAGTCGATTATAATCGATGATTGAAAAAGTTGTCAACATTTTTAATCATTGATTAATCAGCTTTAGATTAGTTGGCACTGTTCACGGCTTCACACGCCGCGTGACCTCCTCCCCGCCTCACGCTTCCCTGCCCACATCCACGCTCCACATGCTGCACCTCCTCCCCGCCTCACGCTTGCCACTGCTAGACCTGCCCGCCCACATCCACGCTCCGCACCTCCTCCCTGCCTCATGCTTGCCACTGCCAGACCCGCCAGCATCCACGCTACACACGTCGCACCTCCTCCCCGCCTCACCTTTGCTGCTGCCAGACCCGCCAGCCCCCATCCACACTCCACACCTCCTCCACACCTCACGCACATCCCCACATCCACGATCGGCACAGGGACGTGGAGAGAAGAAGTAGTAAGGAGGAGCAGGTGTGAGGGGATGACAGCCGCCGACAGACGGTCCCGATCTCAGAAGCAAGTTGCTGGAAGACTGCTCAGGTAAGCCTGCACACCCCCCCCCCTTGGGATTTGTAGTCCTCTATAGCTGACGCTGTTCAATGGTATTGCTGGGAATTGTAGTTCTCTATAGCTGTTGGTAGTCATTATTGCTGGGAATTGTAGTTCTCTATAGCTGTTGGTAGTCATTATTGCTGGGAATTGTAGTTCTCTATAGCTGTTGGTAGTCATTATTGCTGGGAATTGTAGTTCTCTATAGCTGTTGGTAGTCATTATTGCTGGGAATTGTAGTTCTCTATAGCTGTTGGTAGTCATTATTGCTGGGAATTGTAGTTCTCTATAGCCAATGCCATTCTGCAATGCTGTACAATGTATTTCTGAGTTAGTGGCAGAACTACCAGGGTCGCAGCAGTCATGCACGCGCACAGCCCTGATGAGGCATCCCTCCACTACCTGTGTGCTTTACATTTCCTAAACCGATAGATACATTCACACTACTGTTACATGGATGGTAAAAGTGGCAGACAGGGGCGGGGAAGAGGTAGAACGGGAGGGGGGCCAAGTTACTGCACCATGGACCTCTGGGTTATACTTGCCCCCTGGGCTAAAAGTTGCCAGTCAGCCCCTGCTTCACAATTTTGTCCTCATAGGTTTACATCAGTTACATTGCAGTGTCCAATGTTCGCAGTCTTATACAAAGTGGTCATGTTTTACACAGCATGGTGGGGCATTTATTATTTTCCTGTGTGAACGGACTAGTTTTAGTTAGTGGTATGGTGATTATTAGGAATGCACCAATACCATTTCTTCTTTTTTTTTTTTTTAAGACTGAGTACAAGTATCATACTTTTTTCTTTTTCAGGTACTCGTTGATGCCTGTTTTTTTGGTAAATGTTGCGTGACAGGTTTCCAAGTACAATACAGAGAGAATATTGATTTCCGGGAACACGTATGCCTTGGATTTCAATTTTTCGGGGGTGAATTCCTAATGCAAGCTAGAAGGTTGCCAAATTTTGTGATTTTGAAAAAAGAAGCGAACAGTGGTCCCAAGGTTGGATATATGGCATAGAATGTGTGTCTGTTATCACTTAAAAAGAGTAGCGTACTTTGCACATGATTCGTGAGAGCGGAATTCAAGTAAAAGTGTATATATATATTTTTTATTTAACATTTTAACTTGTCTTTCAGTTGTGTAGAAGCTGCTATGTGAATGCTGCTATGCAGCTACATTCCGTAAGACCTGATGCAGGCTTGGATCACACTAATACCAGTGAGCTTGCGGCGAACTGAGTGTAATCGCCACATTCCTATCACTTAACATTGGGTTAAGCATTGGAGCGTTTCTACGGGCAGGAG
The DNA here is from genome assembly GCF_000935625.1 of Nanorana parkeri. Classification (NCBI taxonomy): domain Eukaryota; kingdom Metazoa; phylum Chordata; class Amphibia; order Anura; family Dicroglossidae; genus Nanorana; species Nanorana parkeri. Next base: position 453,626 of record NW_017306596.1, on the reverse strand, counting down.
AACAAATGCTTTCTATAGAGCTCCATAGCAATACCAATATTGGTGCATTCCTAGTAATTACTCATAATATGTATGTCAGTTAGAGTAGTTTTCTATTGTCTAAAGCTTTTGATTGTTTAGTAATCTGAGCAGATAGCTACCGTTGGCTACAAAGGATTGTAATATTTTAGCTGAAAATGGTGTTCTACATATATAGGTATGTAGAAGAACAAAAAGATTTTCAAATTCTTGTCTGTGGGAGAATACCCATCAGGGTATAGTAAGTCACAGAGATCTAACTTTAGGCAGACCACTGCCAAATTAACACTAAATGGTGGGTACCAGACATATAATCAATTTTTAATTATTTTTGGCAATATAGCTTTGCAATGAATGTCACTCTAGAATTTTCCCTTTCATTACAGAAGGCGAGCTCTTCGCACAAAAAAAAAGTTATAAAATCAGAAGAATATTTTCATAGAATTCCGCTCATTACCAATTGAAGGTCTCGCATGCAGAACACAGTCAACAATAATTCTTGTGGCATCAAATGAGCAAAGATATTGAGAACTGGGTATACTCGCCAATAAGCTTTTATGTTTTTCTATATTTATGAAAGCTGTCCACAGGTTTACAAATGATTTCCTACAGATCTGGGAATGTGAGAAATGCCAAAAAGTTGGAAAGCCTTTGGCAGCTCCCCAGCAGCTACAGTGTATTAAGGTAAATGTCCACTGTAGTATTACATAACATACAGTATATTACATTAGTCTATTAAAATAGTTTTAATCACATTAGGTGTCTGCTGTCAGGGAGCATGTTGGGATTGTCTAAACAGGTCTGTTCCCAAAGACAGTGGATGGTTTTCAACTACAGTACTGATTTATTTTTCAAAACTGGGTGAAGGCTTTTCTGCTGAAAACAAAATCTGCTGCTGAGGTGGGTGGCATATATGCTCAATGATTTATCGACATGATTGTCCGACAGGGCTGTAGCTACCATGGGGCGAGTGAGGCACTCGCCTCAGGAGCAGCTGAGAGGGGGCACAACCAGGGTGCGCCCCCTTGTCTCTGTTGCCATGGCGAGCACATGGCACCTTTGGCAATAGTGGCGCCAGGCGGCCAACACAGCCAGCGGCTTGGCAGGGAGAAGAGCTGCACAGGCTCCAGCTTCTCAGATCCCCACTGCTCTCCCCTTACCTGTATGGGCAGAGGACTCTGTGTCCTCATTCTCTTTTTCTATTTCAAAAAGGAAATGTCAGGGGTCTGTTTAGACCCCTGATATTTCCCTAAAGCCCCCTAGCAGTAAAAAATAAAAACACCCACTCATACACACATATTACTAGACATGTGCAAAGACTAAAAATTAGTTTCGGACGAAATGAACGTAAACTAAAAATGTTTTCATAAGTTTCATCAAATGAAACAAATTTTTATGCTATTTCGGATATGGCCACTGGTGCATTCTGCGCATTTGCGCCACCATCCTGGAGGCAGGGCGCATGACATCACATACTACACACATCTGTTGGGGGGGGGGGGGGGCATTTTCTGTTCTTGCCTCGGGCGCAAAAGGAGCTAGCTACAGCTCTGTTGTCCGAAACACATACTTTCCGACCAGGGCAGAGAATTTGTCAAGTATTTGGAAGCAATGTTATTTTCTATAAGATCGAAGGTCCAAACCACAACTAAAGGGTCACCTTTTCTTCTGATGTACGGAGGTGGGTAGTTTTTTCAAGTACAACGTTTTTTTTGTTAAGCTGCCGATGAGTTTTTTTTTTTCTGTCACAGCTACAATAAAATGTTTGGCAATAGTATAATTGTTTAGTATACAGATCTCAACTGGTTCTGACTACTTGCTTTATCTAACATAAGTGCCACACAAAACATGATAGTTATTTGCTAGTTAACTCTTAAATGGTGAAGTTAGCTGCTATAACCATATGTAAAGAATGTGCACATTTAACTAAACAACATATTTTAATCTTGATTAACAGTTCTATTTTTCCTTGATAACTGTATGACTTTAGTACTAAAGTTACATTTATTTATCTTGACAAAATTTAAATTGCACTTTATTATGGTACCATTTTTTTCATTCCTGCCAGTGGAGAATAATACAACACATTCATGGAGCAATAGAAGACCCCAATGGAGATGGTGAAGCAATGAATGATGGAAAATATTGCAAAGTCATAGGAGAATCAGAAGATGGCTTCTGATAAAAAAAAAGTCCAAAAAAAAGTATAAGGATTTAACGTATAGTGTTGGTGAGGAGGTCCTGGTATACAACGTGAGGAAGCGTGGTAGGAATAGAGGAAGGCTGAAACCTGACTTCGTTAGGCCTTATATCATCAAGGCGGTTTGTGGGAAGGTGGTTCAGTTGCCTAATTTTAGACAGGGTTACACTCAAGAAACAAATTAATGTGAAGCACATCAAGCCATACAGAAGGAATAAGGAAAGTTCGACCCCCCCCCGGCAGAAAGCTGATGTCCAGTCACTAAACTCACCTGTGAAGATCAACAACGACATATCCTCCGTACCACAAAGGACCCTCTGATCCATTTTACCGCTCTATTGAGGTACAAGCAAACTCACTACCTGTAGTATATTCATTTTAAAGTTATGATAAATATAAGTAACATTTAATCTTGATTTTATTAAGCCTTTTGCATTCTCCAAAGCAGTTTCTGGGTTAATTTGCTAGTTTGACCTCTTTGCCCTTTTTGGTCTGGCCTTTTCACTCTGTTGGCCTTTCAGGCTATCTTGTTTAAAGTTGCGCTGCATCATGTTCTATCCAGTTCTTGTTTTATTAACCTTACAAGATTGTTATTATACCAAAGAAACCTATACTGGCTGATTATTCCCTTATCAGAAATGCCTATAAACATAACCGATTTGGATTTAGGAATATTAGCATATATGAGGAGCTCTTTTCCAGATTGCATTCGATTCTAAAGACAAAACCAATTGATTTCTTGTCTTGAATTTTATTGTGATTGTAATGTCTTCCTTATATTGTAAAGCGCCGCGCAAACTGTTGGCACTATATTAGGGATGCACCGATACCGATACTAGTATCGATATCGGTGCCGATTCAGAGTATTTGGGCAAGTACTCGTACTCGCTCAAATGCTCCGATGCCTAGTAGCATAAAATAACATGCCTGCAGTTTACGTTTCTTCCTTTTTTTGTTTTTCCTGTTAAAATGCTGTGGTCTGCTAAAGAGGATGGCTCATTGGTAGCAGTTGTGGGACCATACCAGCTGTGCGCGTCTTCATTCAATATACTGCATGGGATAGAGTGGCTGGTTGATGAGGTAAGAGACTATGGTGTTTGAAAATGTATAAAAAGCAAAATTCAAAGATTTTTTATTTTTTTTTTATTTATTTGTATTTTTTTTTTTTATGCAGATGAGTGATGCATATCTTCACTATCTGATTGGAAAGCATGAGGCAAGTGTGAATTATGTGTATGCTTGTGTTGTTTTTGTTCATTTGCATTATAACTTTAGCCTTTTTCAACAGAAACCTGTTCACCAAATGTGTGGAGTCATCGCCACATTTCGACATTGTTTGCTGGACAATTCACAGGCTTGGAAAGACTGGTCACAATTAAGCTATACATATTATGCATACATGTATACCAATGTAAGGCCAAGCTAGAGCGAGCATACTTGAGGAAATTCTTGAGACTTGGGCGATTCACAAAAATTCTGTCCAGGTTGTGGTCCATAACAATGCAAGACATATGATAAAAGGCATGGATGATGCTGGAGTTCTGAGTATTTCATGTGTGGCACATACGCTGCAGCTGGCTGTCTCAGAGGGTCTGTTATCACAGTGCAGCATTGCAGATGTCATGCGCAGAAGAGTTGGCCACTTTACACATTCAAACCTGGCATACTCATGGCTATAGGATATTCAGATCCAGCTTGATCAACCAGTTAAAAGACTCCAACAAGATGTGCAGACTCGCTGGAATAGCACGTTTTACTTGCTGCAGTTTGTGAGCAGAAGCAGGCCATTGGAGTGTATGTGTCTGAACGAGCTCCCTGTCACTATTGTGAAATCTCCTGGAGAAGATGCTTAACATCTTTGCTCCCATTTTAGAATTGACTCGCCAAGTGAGTTCTTCAGATGCTTTTGTAATACCTGCAGTCACTATTCTACAGAGAATGTTATTAAAGGAAGTGGATAAGGGCCATGGTATTAAAACAATGAAGAGCACGTTGCAGGAGCTTTTTTTCAGAAGCGTTTCTCTAACACGGAGCAAAACTAACTTTACTGCATCGCTACTTTACTCGATCCAACCTAATTATTCATTTCTGCGGTTAAATTCATGAAATAAATCATAAAAATAAATGTTGGGGAGGTATCTATTTAATATAAAGTTTTTAAAATAAGAGACTACAGTGATTTCTCATTTAATGTAGTTATGTATTGATTTTATATGTGTTTTACTTCAATTCTTTCCCTTTTGATGTAATTTGTTTTTAATGTAAAAGTGCTCCTATTTTTTAATGCACAGACAGGGTAGTATGCTGCTTGCTATTCATCATTTTTTTTTCTTCTTCTAGGGATAAAGATCGATTCTTTTCACATGCAGACACTGGAAGGCAAGCCAAAGCCACACCTGAGGTGCTCGAGGAACCAGCTGTCCCAAAAGGCCTTGGTGAACAGCCAGGTACCAATCTGGACAGTGGTTTTCAAGAAAATGCTGATGAATCCAAAACTGAGAGCAGTGCTCAAACAGATGCTACTATCCAGTTAGAAGCATATCTTGGAGAGGTCACTGTGCCTCGCTCGGACAAACCCATTTTGTACTGGGCAGTTAATATACTAAGATTTCTCGTTCTGGCCCCAATAGCACAAAAATCTCTTTCAGCTCCTTGCAGTAGTGTGGAAAGTGAAAGATTGTTTATTGCAGCGTCACACAATCTGGCTGACAGCAGAAACCGGCTTCTAACTGAACACGCAGAGATTCTTCTGTTTCTTAAAAAGAACCTGACACTCTGCGTTTTGAAAAGTAATCATAATTGATAGACTGCCTGTTACTGTACAACTGTTACTGTTAACATCCTTAGCTTGTAATTGTAGGAGTGGTCATGGAAAAATTCATAGTTCATTCCTATGAACACTCCTCCTACAATTATAGGCTAGATTACATTTGATTAGTAAGATTTACCAATGCTCTGTTTACATTTCCAACTCCATAGACTTTAATAGTGATGGTAATGTATTCGTTGGTAAAGCTTATTAATCAAATGTAATCTAGCCCGCAGTGTTGCTGCTCATGCCTAAACTCTTATAGTTGACTAAATTGTGCTTGGTTGGTTGTGATGTTTACATGTGTTATTTATTGTTATCATATTTAACCCCTTCATGACTGAGGCCTTTTTTTCATTTTTTGTACCCATGTTATATTCCACATTTTAGGCCTGAAAATTACTTAAAACCCCCCAACATTATATATTTTCTGAATGCCAAGACCCTATAGAATAAAATGGTGGTAGTTGCAAATTTTTATGTTGCGCAATATTAGCGCAACTCCTTATTAAACCCCAATATTTAGTGAAAAATTTAATTAAATGCCCCAAAACACAACAAAATACCCATTTTTTTAATGAAATATAAAAGATGAGGTTACAACGAGTAAAACGATACCCAACATGCCCAGGTTACAAATTGCGTGCATCCGTAAAACGGCGAAAAACCCCAGTACCCCAAAAAGTCCATAGAAGACGCTTTAAAAGCCCCCACAGGTCATCAATTTAGAGATACCCCAAAATACTGGCCCTAGAATTATTGCTCTCACTCCGGCGTGCGCGGCGATACCCAACATGTGTAGCGCGTTCGTCGTTTTCATACGTAGGCGCACCCGACGCGTGTTTATGTGGAGACGCGCGTGCTCGCGGGGGATTTTTAAATTTTTTTTAATTATTATTAGATTTCTTTTATTTAAATTTAATTTAAACTTTTTTTTTCTTTTTTTTTACTTTACTTTGACAGCTATCACATGGGGGGGCTTTCACTGTACGTCAGTCACGAAGGGGTTAATCATTTTTTTATTTAAAAACGTGTGACATTTTCTTTAAGCTTGCACAACTTTATGACAAAAATAAAATATTTTTATTTGCTTTCACAATGTCATTTGAGATAGTTCTTCAAAATGATAAACCATTAGTTTGTATTGTTTTAGAAAAACTGTCACATGAAACTAAGAAAAAGGTATCGGTAATTGGTATCAGGTAGTACTTGAAGAAAAGTATTAGTACTCATACTCTGTCTGGAAAAAAAACGGTTTGGCTGCATCCCTAATAAAAAGTTATATACATACACATGCGCAACACAGCTATGTTCACGAATATCTGACACAGAGATCAGCCCCTGCTGCAGCCTCTCACTTGTGACTTGTTACACTGGGGGAGGGAGACTGAGGAAATGCTTCTTAATGCCTGCAGCAGACTGATGACTTTTTATGGATACTCGCCCCTAAAGCCATAAGATGGGCCAGGCTGAATTTCGGTACTTTCCTCGCCCTTAGGGGAATGAAGTGTTCTGTCAGACAGATCTCTCCTCCTATATGACAGAAAAAAAATATTACATCCTGGCAGGAGCGAGCCTTCACTGGACGCATGCTGAACACAAGCCATTCTTTCCATCCCTCTGCCTATGTATCTTGGTAAGCTTTGAAGAGAACCTGTCCTGGAAAAAATACAGAAAACGACAGCTGCCTGTCACTTTCGGCAGGCAGCCAGTGAATTCTGCATATGCTCTCCATAGGCATAGGCTCTCATATGCCTGTCTTGGCGGCACCAGGCAAAGAAACAAGGTGTTTGTATCACCAGAATAGAATAACAGGGAGAGAAAAAAAACAAATTTTGTAACCCCTCCTTCTTTTACTGAACAAATAAGGTATTTTTTCCATATCTGTTCCCATCTGAGAGCTAATCATCACTTCCTGTCCTGGTGACAATCCCCCCCGCTCCTCCTTCCTGTCCAGCTAACTCCCCCCACCCTCTCACTTCCTTTCCTGCTGATACCCCCACCCTCTCACTTCCTATCCTGTTGTCTCCTAGAAAGTATTCTTTCTCGCTTATTGTCTTTCTACACCCACCTGGGTCACCTTTACACCTCCGTACAGTCCCTCCCCCATCCGCTCCAGACATCTGTCAGTGATTGGATGAGAAGTTCACCACTCCAGACAAAGCAACAAATACAAAAACTTTCCAAAAACACTCACATCGAACGCCACCTCAAACTCGTCATTCAGCAGCTTGTGAATGTACCAGCATTTCCTGAACCACCCACAACACATCGGAAGTCATGGAGCCAAACAGACATGGGAGGAGGAGCTCCCACCAGCAGCCCCACCTACATCTTACCTGGTGCCTTCCTTGTTCAACTCCAGCCTGAACCAATCATTTGCCTTCTTGTTGTTCTCCACATACTGCAGGGAAAAGGGTACCACAGGAGCTTTAAGGTGAACCGGTCAGAATTAAAAAAACTTTTGCTCTAAAAACAACCCCCTTCATAAGCATATTGCGTCCAAGCAGCCTCGACTACATCACTTCCAGGTGAGCATGAGCATGCAGAAAGGGCATCAGGAAAACAACTGGTTTGGATGGCATGGCCGCACAGGAAATTACTCAGTTGAGAGATCTTAAGGGTCAAGAAAAATGATAGAACAAGTGTGCATGCACATTGAGCCTAGAACGCCTACAACAGCTGCGATAACCTTTTTTTTCGATCCAGTATTCTTATGCGGTCCAGAAAAATTATAGAACACCAATCCATTCATCTCTGCATGTAAAGCCACGTCCCTGCTCTGTCTAACGACAGCAGTAGCGCCAGCACACATGCGTTCATCAGTACGTTCTCATGGACCATTGCACCAGTGGAATGGTCATTTTAATGCAGCGGCTGGTCCGCAGATGGTTAAAGAACACATAGGACCATTCATGGCAGTTACTGCCCCAGAAATATACAATGCTGCTACCACAGTTATACATACAAATACACTAGGGCTGATTTGGAAGAAAATGCAAGTATCTAAGGTAACCCACAAATGTAGGATGCATGTTCAAGCGCCATACATATAGTGTCCCTGAAAGGAACTAAAACCATCCCTCAGTACTGTGAACCAGTAAACCTAATTACTTTCCCACATTTCATAGTTCTCCCCACTTTCCGGTCCTCTTCATAGCATTGTTGATTTACAGGTCCCAATCACTCCCCTTTTCTATTGAAAATAGTGAATGATCCTGATCCTTCAGCATTGTTGGAAAATCTGCATTAGAAATTATTGGAAACTTTCTGTAGCGTTTATGGTTACCTCAGTGCTGCCTTCTTATTGCAAGTAGGGATGCACCAAAATGCAAATTGTAGACCGAAACCAAAATTTCAAAATATGACAGACCGAAATTAAAAATAACTTTTTTTATAACCTTTTTACATTTTTTAAAAACGATTTTATTTGTTTTTTGTACTTTACTGTTAGGTCTTTGGGGAAAAATCAGGGGTCTAAAGAGACCCTTGCATATCCTTTTTGAAAAAGAAATTGAGGGCACAGAGTCCTTAATCTCTTTTTCTGCAGCCCCAGCATTAAATGAACAGGAAGCTCTCAGTATAGAGGCTTCCTGTTCATTCACAAACTGGAGATAGATATTTGCTATCAACTTAGTCATAAATTGACAGGAAGCCTCTGAACTGAGCTGCTTCCTGTTCATTCAGAAAAGGAGCAGATAGTAAATCTACCAAGTCCCCATTCATAAATGAACAGGAAGTGATGTATAGCATAGGTAATCACTGTGTAGGTAATCACTATGTCCTCAGTTATTTACAAACACTCAGTGATCAGTACTGATCGCTGAGTGTTTGTTCTCCACTCTCCATCCTGACTGCTCTGCCCCTTCCCGCCTGTCACCGAAGCTGAGTTCTCCTCCCTGAACCTCCCCGCTCGACCTCCTGACAGCTCTCTCCCACCCCGCACTGACCCTTTCAGCCTCCTAACAGCTTCTCTCCTCCCTAAAAGGCGCCAGCAGCTGGATCGGCTTTGCCAACATGGGTGGAGAGCAGCGGGGATAAGAGGGTACACAGACCAAAGCTTGCAGCGGGTGACCAGCGGGGAGGAGAGAAGCTGGGGATGCACCACATTTTGGCCGTTTTTTTTGGCACTATCTGCATTTGTTGCTGAAATGTTTAGGCGGACATCCCTAATTGCAAGTAAATATAAAATGACTCTACTGGGACCTGTATTGTCAACTAAAAATAAAGAGCTGCTGCTTTCAAATTTATCTTGGTATACTGAGAACCATGAAACTGTTGACATTTACCGGTTTTGTTTTTAGTGTCAGGTGCTATAATGATTACTGTGCTGCATTCAAACAATCCCTAGGGAAATAGATTCAAGATTGTGTAAAGCTCCTGTTTAGTCAAGCCCAAATGAGTTTAGACAATCACTGCTCACTCTCCTCTTACAGTATGTGATTCTACAAAGATTTGGAAAGCAGAATGTACCCTTAGTGTGATCCTTGACCTATTTCTTCTTCTCACTCCTTGCACTGGGACAATTGCTGCCTTCCACCTAATCTTCTGCAGCGGCTGCTTTGTGCTTGCAGTTAGTAATATGTTTTTTTCTGTCTGATGCAGACCACAGAGCTGCTCCTGTCAGCTCCGGCTGGAGCTCTGTCAGTTCTGAGCTCCGGCTGAATGATGGATCACTAGTAAGGTCTGCACTAGATCTTACTAATCACCACTGGATAACCAGGGAACGATGATGTGCCTCCTCCCTGCACGGATGAAAGCAGGTGAGGGGGCTTGGAAGAAAAGGAGGGAGTGTGGGGGAACAGCTGCTGTCTTGCTTTTTTCTTTCCTGTGTTGTCACATTACAATGGAAAGTGCTGATGCGACAAGGGATTCACCTCCACTGAAAACACTGTACCACTGTGCTGATAGAAATAGCTGAATCATTGCCACATCACCACTACAGACCAAAGAAATGTAGTCATGCAAAAAAAGGAAGTAGACCCAATGGAATATGTTGTCTCTTTCAACATCTGAACAGGCAAACATTAGATCTTTGGTGTATATATTTTCATAAACCGAATTAAATAGTCACATGGCAAAAGTAAGTACACCACTTCAAGAAAATACAATGCAATGTTTCATATTAGGGGTCAATGATTAGAACTTTCTTAAGGGATATGCAGGTGAAACTTGTCCTAATTAAACCTCACATATCTAGGGTCTGGTTGCTATTGTGTGTGTTGCCAAAATCAAAAGAGCTCTCTAAAGCTGGCCATACACCTCTAGATTATCTGCAGATTTTCTATTGTCATGCTAAACAGTTTGGATGGAAGAATCTCCCACTGGGCCAAGCTTCAGTAGTCGGTTGGTCGCCCTGCTGGCTCTCAAAATACCTGAACAATTACTGCCTCCAATTAGATTGTTTATTTTGACAGTCAGCGGGGCCGACTAGCAAGATACTGAAGCTTGGCCCAGTGGGAGATTCTCCAGCCACACAGTTTAGCGTAGCTGTAGGAATCTGTTGCACTTTTTCCATCTGACCATAAAAAATCTGCAGATAATCAATAGGTGTATGGCCAGCTTAAGATCCTCAGAAAGAAGGTTGTGAATGCCTATAAGTGTGGCAAAGGATTTAAAAAGTGTCAAATTATTAGAAATCAATGATACCACTGTTAAAGAAAATAATCTACAAGTGGCATCGTTTTTAAACAACTGCTACAGCAATTCATCCAGGACTGGCAGCCCAGCAAATTCAGCCCAAGAAATGATGATGGTTTGATGCTAAAAGAAGTCTCCAAGAAGCCCAAAATTCATTGTGGGATCTGCAGGTAACTCTTTAAACAGTTGATGTCAAAAAGCATGCATTTACAATCTGAAAAAAATTGCATCAATTTAACCAGCCTGGGAGTGCCAGGAAAAGCCTCTGCTGTCCGATATGAACATGAAATGCAAGATGAGCCAGCCCCAATAGGTGTGAAGAAAAATAAATGTATAACCCTACACAACCACTAAAAATACCAAAACACAGTTTACAGAATACACAAAAATCCTTAATTACTCAGTGGCCACAATACACATGGAGCTTTTTCCTCTAGCCCAGTCTATGATACTTTTCATATCAGTGTCCCTGGGTGATGCACCACTTTTCCCCAATTTTTCAGGATTTGTTTTATTTTTAACTCTATAACTCTTCAATTCTATTTATGTCCCATATGTTTAATGTATGATGACATCGTTATTGATTTATGATAACAAGGAATAACAACCTTGGAGGTCTGTCATTTTATTACCCTAGCCTAGCCTCCTCACAGGGCACAACCCTTTTAAAGGACATTTCCACCTTTGTAAGTAAGGGGGAGAAAAGGCTGTGGGACCGGTCTAGCAGTCGAGCAGGATCGAGAATCAGGTGAGTATATTTCTTTTATTTAAGCCCCTAGACCAAAATGAGCAGTTAACCTTTGCAGTGTGGGGGTAGCCCCACTGCAAAGGTTAACGTTTTACATTCCCAGACGTCCTTTTTAACTAAGAATATGTACAAACCACACACACAGCATTTACAAGTATTGCAAGAGACATTCAGTTCTGTTATGGAACAACTTATTAGCTGAACTCCCAACTCATAGCCTGTAATGCCCCATTGTACAATATTAGGAGTCCAAACATCTGCACAGCAAACCTTCCAAGGTTCCAATACTATCTCAAGGTAAAAGGCATTGTAGCAAGCGGACCTGTTATTATACTAATATTAGCATTTAATGTAAAACGTATCTTAATTCTTTCTTTCCTCTCTCTGTCTCTATCAATGAAAATGCATTTGGATTGCACAATCTCTGGGAGTGTAGACTGGGAACAAAATCTAATCTGTCTTTTCTTCCTGTTCTTCCAGGAAGCAGGATGTCACAATGACAATTTAGTGATTTTGCATAAGTTATATAGTTATTATTGTAATAAAAGCACAGGTCAATACACGCGGGAGCTTTATGTATTTTCCAGTGCAGAATACTTTGGTATTTTTCAGTATTTTGTTTTTCCCACTTCTAACTTCAGCTTGAAATTGTGCACTTAACAAACACTGCTTTCTTTTTACTTATATGTTTTATTTACTGGAGGAGTGGTGATTTCACTTACCTCAGTAAAGCTTTAATTGCTTCTATCACCTAATCCTGTGCAAAAGAAATATAATTTTTTTAAATATCTCTGCACATTTTTAGGTGTTTAAAATAAACAGTTCAATTGACTGTAAAAAATGTGCTCCATTACCAATTAACCCCCATAGGGTAAGGCTATGTACATTTGAGCACAAATAAATAGGCCATCAGAATTCAAAAGTAGTATATACACGTAAATATTTTATTTACAGCTTCATCATTCATAAAAAGCTGGCAGGTACAGTGTATATGCACATATAATAGTAAGTAATTTACATAATATAAAAAGGTATACTTTTCTTCATTTCTATTAATATTACATTTTCCACTTTTGTGACAGTTGCTATCACTGTAACAGACATAGCACAAAAAGCAAAGGCTAATTTACCTAAGCCAGGTCTCTGGGCTGTCTTTTGTTACAAACAGTTCTGAAATTCTTTCTGAGCACAAGAATCTCCATTCATACAGCCTAGTCACAAAATCTTAAAGAATTTTGTCTCTAATCTTTAGTTCATATAATCTACCTGCAAGCTTCAAAGGATCATTTAATACTTGGAAGCCAGAAAACAGCCCCTAATGGCTGTTTCTATAACCTTAAGTATACATCCATTTGATTTGTTATCCATTTTCAATTTGCACTAAAATCATTTCAGCAAAAATATTTTATTAGATAATAGATTATTTATAACATGCTAACGTTTGTTTGCTTTGTTTGAGGAAAACTATATTGGGCAAGATCAATCATTTTAGTGAAAAAAAGTAGGGCTGCGGAAATTAACGATTAATTTCTCGATTAATCGTTAAACTTTTTGATCGATTAAAATTATTTTGATCGCTAATGAAAACACTCACTCACCTCTCCGCCGGCTTCCGGGAGTCCCGTCGGAGACCCGGTGACGTCACCGACATCGACGTCACCGGACTCCTCCCCCTTCCCCAAGTGGCTCCGTCGGCTAACGAAGGGAAGGGGGAGGAGTCCGG
>NW_017306596.1:432713-440361 GCF_000935625.1 Nanorana parkeri | reverse complement strand
ACACGGTGTATATATATATATATATATGTATATATATATATATATATATATATATACCGTATATATGCAAATTTCCATGGTAATGAATAAAAAAGTACAGTTATCCTTTAATATTTAAATTTAATATGGATTTGTCCAGGGACAAATTACACACAAAGCCTCCTATATGTAATAATACATTGTTTTCAAACGGCATGATTTGCAGTTGCAATTTATGTAATGTCTGTCAGTTATGGCTCCGAAAACCTCAGAAACAAAGTTATGAATGCAAATACCAGTGGTCTCATTTAAGCGACTTTTGACCCTACTAACATAAAATATTTGCCACAAACTCCCCTGGAATCCTACCACAAGTAGTAATATCCAACACCCTACAGTAAAAAAAGAATTAATCTGCCAGCAATAAATACATAGTTACTTTTCTGAACTTGCTCTGAATGGCTATTTCTTCCATGAAGTGGCCAATGCATGCGCGATATTTATAGAGAACAAATGTTACATACATAAACAAAAGGAAGTGTGTGTGGTATATTAGTTGGACATCCTGAGGATTTTCAAAATAAACTGGAATATGGCACTTTCAGACTGAATTTCTCTTTCAGTGGCCCTTGGCATTCCTAAGGGTAATAAATGGAAAAATATCAGCTCCAAATAGAAATGCACCTTTTATGTTCATGTTAAAATTACTATGTGACCCTTCTATAGTCTTGAATTGATTTGTTACAAAGATTTAAAATAGGCAAATAATCTTGAGATACATAACCTATGCTTTTTGTGTGACAGTTTTGAGCTAAATGCCTTAAATGCATTTTTACTTTTATCATATAATCATGTAATCCATTCAAGGATGCATTTTAGTTAAAGCAAAACTACAGCTGTTTGTTGAAAAATTACCAACTGGAAACTTTTTTTTATTGCTGAAGAGACACCAAGATGACTAAAGATGGCAACCCCGTTTTAATGAGGCCATGGCTGGATTAAATGTAGTATTTTTGTATCTAAACCTTTACCACAGATACACTTGATCTAGTTACAATTCAGTTTTACTAGGAGAAAAGCTGAGGTGGTAACAGCTTGAAAAGTTACACTTTATTCATTAGGTAAAAGAAAACTTACAGCTAAAAAAAGAGAAACCTGTTTAATTGCTGAACATTTTGTAAAAATTGTATTTCATCATGTAATTTGCATTATAACAATTGTAACACCCCCCAATAAATCTATAGAAACCGCTATATCTGCAACATTGGGAAGGGATGGGCTACATCGATCCCTAGGAAACCCCGGGAGCAAAACATTCTAAAAGGTAAGGGGGAAGGGGACAGGTCCAGGAACATTGGGAGGTACACTCATACATCCTCACAAACAATGCATTCATACCTGGGCTCTCTCCTCCTCAGAAAATGCAGGGTACAGTATAGTGGATATACAGACAATGGATACAAATTAACATATATTTCTGACAAAACTTATAAGGGTCCAGTGGAAGGTGAGGAATCTGGCAGTAGAGCCATGGAGGAATCCAAACATAAATGCCAAATTTTACAAAAATGTGTTTGGGCACGCTCTGCCTATGTAGATAAGTTTAAGGTGTATTTCCACTTTTGCAGTCAAATTGGAGAAAACTCTTTAATGTGTTCGTTTATGTGTTCCTATTCACACAACATACTAAAAAATAACTTAAAAAAAAAAATCTTACCTTTTAGATGTTTGTGAAATCAGGAAGATGGCTGATTCCAGGTTTTTCTCAGCCCTTTCACAATGGTCTGGCCTTATAGAAAACTTGGGTGCTCCAGATTTCTAACCTGGATTCCATATGATCCAGGATGGGGATTAAGTTAATAAACTTATACTGAGCAAACTTTGTATGAGCAATGTTACACAGATACATAAACTGGATGTAAGTTTGAAAATTAGAAAGAAGTAAACAATGGTAGGATTGTAGGGCTTGAAAGGGAAGGCAGTAGATTTATTCCATCACTACTCCAGGGGGCCCCAGCAGTTAGCGCCAGTCCCGTGTGACTGTCTTATAAAAACAGCCAAAGATTCCATAGCTAAGTCTTGTATACAGAAGCGGGACCCATTTGGTAAAGGTGGGTCCAAAATCCATACTACACATTGTATTAATGTTCCAATGAACTGTATCAAAGGCTTTCAAAACATCCATAGAGACAACAAGCCTGCTGCGTTTGAATAGATCAGCACTATGGACATGTAAATACAACCAGCGGATGTCATCATGAGTGCTTTTGCTTGGCATAAAGCTGGAATGGAATTTTTATGTCACTATTTAAAAGGGGGACAAGACAGTAAGAACCACATTTTAGCCTGTCTGACGGGTTTGGGTAATAAGGCAATAATAGGTTCGGTCATGGAGTCAGGTAAATAGCCAGATTCAAAGGCTCAAAGGAACAAATTATGTAGAATAGGGGGAAGTGTAGCTGAATAGTTACCATGGCCGCAGTTATCTCATCAAAATCTTTTATGCTATCAGTTCGTCAGTATAGAGTTGCTTATAAAAGGCATTTTAGATTGCTAACAGGTCTGTAGTAGTGGTGTCATCAGGTAAATAAATACTGGGTATGGAGATGTCAGGGGAGTCAAGAAGGCAGAAAAAGGCCAGAGTCTTAACATTCATCCCTCTATGTTCAGCTAGATGGGCCAATTGATATAGAAGTTTCTTTTGGACCATGTCCATCTTGTGTAAGCGAAGGGCCCAATGAGCATCCAAAAGGTTATTATGGTTAAGCTGGAAGGGATCAGTTATATAAGTAGTCTGAACAGAGTAACCGTGTTCCCAAAGATGTTAGAGTGGAACGGCAGAGGACCCTATGGGTCACAATATTTTCAATGTTAGCACTTCTGGCACACTTTTAAAAGTCCATGTGATGAACGCATTTGGCAGGGCTTGCTGACCTCATTCCTATGCTGAGAGAGAGCTGCCAAACTGAAAGCAGCAGAGATTGTCTGAGCTGTGTTCACCTGTGCTGAGAAAGTACAATGAAATGTGAGTGCTACTTTGTTTTTATTTTATTTAAGTGGTTTTAATAAAACAACTCCGGCCGTTTCTGAACTTTCGGTGGACCCATGGTTAAAATGGGAATTGCATAGAATTAAATATATTTATCTACTATACAATCTTTCTAATTACTTTCTGAAACTTGTTTTTGTATAGGGAAGTCTAGTAATATTCTTTGTAATTTTCTTTTAATACTACTTGCCTGTTTCCTCTTCCTGTCATTATTTCCAATTAGGAAAAAAGGTCTTTCTGTAATTTTATATGGTTTGAGCCCTATTTGTCGAGCCCTATTTTTCTTTTTGATTTCTTTTGTTATACACATCAGGGGGCTCCTTTTAAAACACGGAAAGGAGGATATTTTGGGAGTGGAGTGGTTAGAGCCAGCATAGGACACTGCGGTTGTCACACGCTGTCTCTAAGACCAAGACCTAAGCAATCGTGTAGCTGCTGATCACTCACCCAGTGACTTTCAGTCACTGCTCCCTGCAGGGGTCCCCCCCCCTCCTCCCCTCTCTGTTACTCCAGCACTTCTTTTTTTAAATCTGCGTTAAAAAAAGCAACATTGCTTAATAATCCCCATGGAGTGACATCTAGATCTAACTTTTTAGTTGTCCCACCACTGGATACATTCTTTGTTAAAGTGGAACTAAAGCCAAAATGGTTCCTTTCATTTTGGATAGAGCAAGGCAGGGTTATAACTAATGTCAGTTTTTTCCCCTATCTACACTGATCAGCCATAACATTATGACCTTTGAGAGGTGAAGTGAATAACATTGATTATTTCATTACAATGCATCAGGACCTACCAAAAGTGATCCAAGGAAGGCAAAAAACAACAGGGTCACAGACTGCCAAGGATGCACATGGGGAGCAAAGGCTGGCCCATATAGTCCTATCCAATAGAAGAGCTACCGTAGCTCAAGTTGTTACAAAAATGAATGCTGGTTCCATTAGAAAGTTGTCTGAACACACAGTGCATCAGTTTGTTGTGTATGGGGTATGTAAACATCAGAACTGGACCAGGGAGCAATGGAAGTAGGTGGCCTGGTCTGATTAATCAGGTTTTCTTTTACACCATGTGGATGGCTGGGTGCATGTGTGCCACTTACCTGGGGAAGAAATGGCACCAGCATGCACTATGGGAAGGCAAGCTGGAAAAGGCAGTGTAATGCTTTGGGCAATGTTTTGTTGTGAAACCTTGGTTCCTGCTATTCATGTGGATGTTACTTTGACACACACACCCTACCTAAACATTGTTGCTGACCAAGTTCACCCCTTCATGGAAATGGAATTCCTTGATGGCAGTGGCTTCTTTCAGCAGGGTAATGCGCCCTGCCACACTGCAAAAATGGTTCAATAATGGTTTGAGGAACACGACAATGAGTTTGAGGTTTTGACTTGGCCTCCAAATTCTCCAGATCTCAATCCAATCAAGCATCTGTGGGATGTGCTGGAAAAACAAGTCTGATCCATGGAGGCCCCACCTTGCAACTTACAGGACTTATAGGATCTGCCACTTAGGCTTGGTGCCAGATACCACAGCATACCTTCAGAGGTCTAGTGGAGTCCATGCCACGACGAGTCATGGCTGTTTAGGCAACAAAAGGGGGACCTACTCAATATTAGGTGGTTGGTCATAAAGCTATGGCTGATCGGTGTATGTCCCATTGGAGAGATAGTCCTTTACTTTCTGTTCCATAGTCACAACAGGAAGTGAGAGTAACTCACTCAAAAGTGAGGGAAATCCTGGGCGTTACCAGGGTCAGCGGAAGCAGTGTCCCCATTGGAAGATTTAGGTCTGGTCTGGTTGGGTCCCCCCTACAATTCCCAACCAGACCCTTAATCCAGGCACTGGCCTGGCAGGACAGGTCCCCCCTCCCTACGCCATACAAGGCCACATGTCCTCGGCATTGGGAGGGTGCTTTTCCAGGGGTCCCCCCTGGAAAAGCACCTTGTCCCCATGCCGATGGGGACAGGGGCTTCTTCCCCACAAGCCTGGCCTGGTGGTTGTGGGGGTTTGCGGGCGGGGGGGCTTATTTGCATCGGGATGCTTCCCCCCCTTGTGAATGACTAAGGGGTACTTGAACTTACTGTAGGAGTTCGTCACGTGTGAACTCCCGATGAGTCAATTGACCTTGGATAACGTCATTGGATCCTTTTTTAAATTTTTGGGGGGATTTTTTTTAAATTAAAGGACTGGTCAAAACCTTTTGTGTTTTTTGTTTAAAGTTTTTTTTCTAAAAGTCTGGTGTGTTTATTTACATTTTCATTTAACCCGTAAGTGAATGAGTAGGGGTTACAAGTACCCCTTACTCATTCACACGGGGTACCCCGATGCAAATAAGCCCCTCTGCCCGCATACCACCAAGCCAGAGTTGTGAGGAAGAGGCCCCTATCCCCATCGGCATGGGGACAAGGTGCATTTCCAGGGGGGATCCCTGGAAAAGCATTCTCCCAATGCCTGAGGGCATGTGGCCTGGTATGACACAGTGATGGGGGAGTTAAAGGGCCTAAAGGGCCTGGTATGACTTTTGGGTTGAAACCCAGGCACTATTTTTTTTTTAACTGGGGGGGGGGTTGGAGGGGAGGGGCTGCTAAACATACCTTCTAGACCTAAAGAGTCTGTTATGGTTTGAAAGGGGGCCCCCACACCGGGTTTTTTTTACATATAATTTTTTTATTCTGTTTGCTACCTCTGAGGTAGCGAACAGAATAACCGAGCCGAATGCTGCCCGGCAGCATTTGGCTATTCACTCACTGCTGTTCGGCCCGTATGAGAATAGGGGTGAATGGCAGTGAATGAACTGCTGAACGCTCGTCTCAGCTGATCCAGATGTTGGATCAGCTGAGGCGAACGTGTTCTTCACTTCGGTTCAACCAACAAGTAAAATACAGTATTTTAATTAAAAAACATTATTTATATATTTGTTAGTGCATCCATTGTTTTTTAATTTAATTAACGTATTAACGTTACTGTATTTAACTAGGCTGGTGCGCAGAGGCGGCTGGTGAGACCCCTCTAACCAGGCTGGTGAGACCCCACAGAACCCTGCTGCCCTGGTGAGGCCCCCTCAGAGCCCTGGTGAGACCCCACAGATCCCTTATACCCTGGTGAGGCCCCCTCAGAGCCCTGGTGAGACCCCACAGAATCCTGCTACCCTGGGGAGGCCCCCTCAGAGCCCTGGTGAGACCCCACAGATCCCTGGTCTGTGGGGTCTCACCAGGGTCCTGTAGGGGTCTAACCAGGCTGGTGAGACCCCACAGAACCCTGCTACCCTGGTGAGGCCCCCTCAGAGCCCTGGTGAAACCCCACAGAACCCTGCTACCCTGGTGAGGCCCCCTCGGAGCCCTGGTGAAACCCCACAGAACCCTGCTACCCTGGTGAGGACCCCTCAGAGCCCTGGTAAAACCCCACAGATCCCTGGTCTGTGTAGGGTCTCACCAGCACCAGGGCTATGTGGGGTCTCACCAGGGCCCTGAAGGGGTCTAACCAGGCTGGTGAGACCCCACAGAGCCCTAGAGACCCCGAACTCGCCCTGGTGAGACCGGACAGAGCCCTGGTGAGACCCCACAGTGCCCTGGTTTTACCAGGGCACTGTGGGGTCTCACCAGGGATCTGAGGGGTCCAACCAGGGTGGCGAGAGCCTACATAGCACTGTAGACACGCCTGTGGGCGGGAGGCGTGTCTACAGTGCCATTGAAATGAATTCCTCCTCCCGCCCCAGAATGCAGGGAGGTTTTGATTATGCAATCCAGTGAGTTCATGCCACGGGACTGTGCGATGAACGCATTGGATGGTGTGAATGGGCCCTTAGACAGGAAGTGTATTGTGTGTAAAGAAAAGAAAATACATAAAAAAGAAAAGTAATGCAGCCACCACATCTAAGGATTGCTAAGCTGCAATATTTTACATTTTTGTTTAGATAGTTTTAATTATATAGCACCAGATTTGGTGGCCTTTAACCCTTTCGCTGCCAAGCTTTTTTTTCCTTAAATGTATTATTGGTATTTATATAGCGCCGACAATTTACGCAGCACTTTACATGGTTGCACATTCACATCAGTCCCTACCCTTAAGGAGCTTACAATCTAAGGTCCCTATCTCACATGCATACATAGAGGGCCAACTTAGAGAGGAGCCAATTAACCTATCAGCATGTCTTTGGAGTGTGGGAGGAAACCGGAGCACCCCGGAGGAAACCCACGCAAGCACAGTGAGAACTCGCAAACTCCTTGCAGATAGTGATCTGGCCGGGATTCAAACCAGGGACCCCCAGTGCTGCAAGGCAGAAGCGCTAACCACTACACAACTGTGCTGCCCTACATTTATTTGGCTAAATAAAAATACACTTCACCGAGTGCATAATGCATAAATCAAACTGATTGATATCTTTAGACAA
Source organism: Nanorana parkeri (assembly GCF_000935625.1). Lineage (NCBI taxonomy): Eukaryota > Metazoa > Chordata > Amphibia > Anura > Dicroglossidae > Nanorana > Nanorana parkeri. The sequence goes on along the minus strand of NW_017306596.1, from coordinate 432,945 downwards.
GTTCAAATTAAAGGACTGGTCAAAACCTTTTGTGTTTTTTGTTTAAAGTTTTTTTTCTAAAAGTCTGGTGTGTTTATTTACATTTTCATTTAACCCGTAAGTGAATGAGTAGGGGTTACAAGTACCCCTTACTCATTCACACGGGGTACCCCGATGCAAATAAGCCCCTCTGCCCGCATACCACCAAGCCAGAGTTGTGAGGAAGAGGCCCCTATCCCCATCGGCATGGGGA
>NW_017306596.1:422449-432556 GCF_000935625.1 Nanorana parkeri | reverse complement strand
CCTTCTAGACCTAAAGAGTCTGTTATGGTTTGAAAGGGGGCCCCCACACCGGGTTTTTTTTACATATAATTTTTTTATTCTGTTTGCTACCTCTGAGGTAGCGAACAGAATAACCGAGCCGAATGCTGCCCGGCAGCATTTGGCTATTCACTCACTGCTGTTCGGCCCGTATGAGAATAGGGGTGAATGGCAGTGAATGAACTGCTGAACGCTCGTCTCAGCTGATCCAGATGTTGGATCAGCTGAGGCGAACGTGTTCTTCACTTCGGTTCAACCAACAAGTAAAATACAGTATTTTAATTAAAAAACATTATTTATATATTTGTTAGTGCATCCATTGTTTTTTAATTTAATTAACGTATTAACGTTACTGTATTTAACTAGGCTGGTGCGCAGAGGCGGCTGGTGAGACCCCTCTAACCAGGCTGGTGAGACCCCACAGAACCCTGCTGCCCTGGTGAGGCCCCTTCAGAGCCCTGGTGAGACCCCACAGAACCCTGCTGCCCTGGTGAGGCCCCTTCAGAGCCCTGGTGAGACCCCACAGAACCCTGCTGCCCTGGTGAGGCCCCTTCAGAGCCCTGGTGAGACCCCACAGAACCCTGCTGCCCTGGTGAGGCCCCTTCAGAGCCCTGGTGAGACCCCACAGAACCCTGCTGCCCTGGTGAGGCCCCTTCAGAGCCCTGGTGAGACCCCACAGAACCCTGCTGCCCTGGTGAGGCCCCTTCAGAGCCCTGGTGAGACCCCACAGAACCCTGCTGCCCTGGTGAGGCCCCTTCAGAGCCCTGGTGAGACCCCACAGAACCCTGCTGCCCTGGTGAGGCCCCTTCAGAGCCCTGGTGAGACCCCACAGAACCCTGCTGCCCTGGTGAGGCCCCTTCAGAGCCCTGGTGAGACCCCACAGAACCCTGCTGCCCTGGTGAGGCCCCTTCAGAGCCCTGGTGAGACCCCACAGAACCCTGCTGCCCTGGTGAGGCCCCTTCAGAGCCCTGGTGAGACCCCACAGAACCCTGCTGCCCTGGTGAGGCCCCTTCAGAGCCCTGGTGAGACCCCACAGAACCCTGCTGCCCTGGTGAGGCCCCTTCAGAGCCCTGGTGAGACCCCACAGAACCCTGCTGCCCTGGTGAGGCCCCTTCAGAGCCCTGGTGAGACCCCACAGAACCCTGCTGCCCTGGTGAGGCCCCTTCAGAGCCCTGGTGAGACCCCACAGAACCCTGCTGCCCTGGTGAGGCCCCTTCAGAGCCCTGGTGAGACCCCACAGAACCCTGCTGCCCTGGTGAGGCCCCTTCAGAGCCCTGGTGAGACCCCACAGAACCCTGCTGCCCTGGTGAGGCCCCTTCAGAGCCCTGGTGAGACCCCACAGAACCCTGCTGCCCTGGTGAGGCCCCTTCAGAGCCCTGGTGAGACCCCACAGAACCCTGCTGCCCTGGTGAGGCCCCTTCAGAGCCCTGGTGAGACCCCACAGAACCCTGCTGCCCTGGTGAGGCCCCTTCAGAGCCCTGGTGAGACCCCACAGAACCCTGCTGCCCTGGTGAGGCCCCTTCAGAGCCCTGGTGAGACCCCACAGAACCCTGCTGCCCTGGTGAGGCCCCTTCAGAGCCCTGGTGAGACCCCACAGAACCCTGCTGCCCTGGTGAGGCCCCTTCAGAGCCCTGGTGAGACCCCACAGAACCCTGCTGCCCTGGTGAGGCCCCTTCAGAGCCCTGGTGAGACCCCACAGAACCCTGCTGCCCTGGTGAGGCCCCTTCAGAGCCCTGGTGAGACCCCACAGAACCCTGCTGCCCTGGTGAGGCCCCTTCAGAGCCCTGGTGAGACCCCACAGAACCCTGCTGCCCTGGTGAGGCCCCTTCAGAGCCCTGGTGAGACCCCACAGAACCCTGCTGCCCTGGTGAGGCCCCTTCAGAGCCCTGGTGAGACCCCACAGAACCCTGCTGCCCTGGTGAGGCCCCTTCAGAGCCCTGGTGAGACCCCACAGAACCCTGCTGCCCTGGTGAGGCCCCTTCAGAGCCCTGGTGAGACCCCACAGAACCCTGCTGCCCTGGTGAGGCCCCTTCAGAGCCCTGGTGAGACCCCACAGAACCCTGCTGCCCTGGTGAGGCCCCTTCAGAGCCCTGGTGAGACCCCACAGAACCCTGCTGCCCTGGTGAGGCCCCTTCAGAGCCCTGGTGAGACCCCACAGAACCCTGCTGCCCTGGTGAGGCCCCTTCAGAGCCCTGGTGAGACCCCACAGAACCCTGCTGCCCTGGTGAGGCCCCTTCAGAGCCCTGGTGAGACCCCACAGAACCCTGCTGCCCTGGTGAGGCCCCTTCAGAGCCCTGGTGAGACCCCACAGAACCCTGCTGCCCTGGTGAGGCCCCTTCAGAGCCCTGGTGAGACCCCACAGAACCCTGCTGCCCTGGTGAGGCCCCTTCAGAGCCCTGGTGAGACCCCACAGAACCCTGCTGCCCTGGTGAGGCCCCTTCAGAGCCCTGGTGAGACCCCACAGAACCCTGCTGCCCTGGTGAGGCCCCTTCAGAGCCCTGGTGAGACCCCACAGAACCCTGCTGCCCTGGTGAGGCCCCTTCAGAGCCCTGGTGAGACCCCACAGAACCCTGCTGCCCTGGTGAGGCCCCTTCAGAGCCCTGGTGAGACCCCACAGAACCCTGCTGCCCTGGTGAGGCCCCTTCAGAGCCCTGGTGAGACCCCACAGAACCCTGCTGCCCTGGTGAGGCCCCTTCAGAGCCCTGGTGAGACCCCACAGAACCCTGCTGCCCTGGTGAGGCCCCTTCAGAGCCCTGGTGAGACCCCACAGAACCCTGCTGCCCTGGTGAGGCCCCTTCAGAGCCCTGGTGAGACCCCACAGAACCCTGCTGCCCTGGTGAGGCCCCTTCAGAGCCCTGGTGAGACCCCACAGAACCCTGCTGCCCTGGTGAGGCCCCTTCAGAGCCCTGGTGAGACCCCACAGAACCCTGCTGCCCTGGTGAGGCCCCTTCAGAGCCCTGGTGAGACCCCACAGAACCCTGCTGCCCTGGTGAGGCCCCTTCAGAGCCCTGGTGAGACCCCACAGATCCCTGGTCTGTGTAGGGTCTCACCAGGGATCTGAGGGGTCCAACCAGGGTGGCGAGAGCCTACATAGCCCTGTCGAGACCCTTTGGACTTATTTCAGCCTCTCTGACACATCTAAAATAAAGGTTTTAACCAACTAAGAATCTGATACATTATTTTTGTATGGAATTGTACATTCAACTGCAAATGCACTGTAGTAAAAGTAAAACTGATAGCAAAATTGATAGTCAGAGAAAGAGGTTTTATGGCAGTAAGCCTTTTTATTGTAACCATTTACACAGGTTGACAATTCTGCTGTTAAAGGGTCATGTCGGGCATGCACAATTTTTTGTGATTGCAGTGCACTGGAATGCAGGACATTGCGGTACTACGTGTTCTGGTGCGGGCAATCACACTGTGGGCGGGAGGCGTGTCTACAGTGCCATTGAAATGAATTCCTCCTCCCGCCCCAGAATGCAGGGAGGTTTTGATTATGCAATCCAGTGAGTTCATGCCACGGGACTGTGCGATTAACGCATTGGATGGTGTGAATGGGCCCTTAGACAGGAAGTGTATTGTGTGTAAAGAAAAGAAAATACATAAAAAAGAAAAGTAATGCAGCCACCACATCTAAGGATTGCTAAGCTGCAATATTTTACATTTTTGTTTAGATAGTTTTAATTATATAGCACCAGATTTGGTGGCCTTTAACCCTTTCGCTGCCAAGCTTTTTTTTCCTTAAATGTATTATTGGTATTTATATAGCGCCGACAATTTACGCAGCACTTTACATGGTTGCACATTCACATCAGTCCCTACCCTTAAGGAGCTTACAATCTAAGGTCCCTATCTCACATGCATACATAGAGGGCCAACTTAGAGAGGAGCCAATTAACCTATCAGCATGTCTTTGGAGTGTGGGAGGAAACCGGAGCACCCCGGAGGAAACCCACGCAAGCACAGTGAGAACTCGCAAACTCCTTGCAGATAGTGATCTGGCCGGGATTCAAACCAGGGACCCCCAGTGCTGCAAGGCAGAAGCGCTAACCACTACACAACTGTGCTGCCCTACATTTATTTGGCTAAATAAAAATACACTTCACCGAGTGCATAATGCATAAATCAAACTGATTGATATCTTTAGACAAGTTCAAATTTAGATCTCATGAAAAGAGATTACCATGGACCAGAAAAGGTACTGTATCCCCAGCAAAGTGGGAATGGAGAGCCTGTCACTTGATTCTCTAGTCTGACAGAAAGGAAGAGACGGTAAACAGATTAATCTTCATATTAAAATATCATAAGGGATATAATTTTACTTTTTAGTTTTTTTTAAAGATATGTTGGTATTTTAGCATTAGAAAGTAAATCCAACTCACTGGTTTTCAAACAGAACAAAATCTAGTACTTTATAACATATGCAGTAATAACTCCCTCAGGATCTGCTACATTTTTGGGTCCTTCCGCCGATGGTAATGGTAACCCACTTTTAACTTGAGCCAACAACTCACTGAAACACAAGTATTACAAAAAGGCTTTATTCGGGCCAAGACAAGCACAGCAAATTGGAGTTTGGTTTAAACAGTTACAGCAATAACAGGTTTAACTCGATATCAAGTACAGGAACAACAAAATTAAGACAGACCTATGGCCCTTGTTCCCTTTTTTATGTGAAAGGTCTTGGCAAATGCGCTGGGCAGATAAGAGCAATAAGTGGCAGCTGATAACATAATGATTACGCACATTACAGAATAACTCTAAAAGAGAACACCAGGAGTTGTAATAAACAGTATGGTCTGCCCACTATTATTGGGTCCTATCTAAACCACTGGTCAGTGGAAGAACCGGTATACAGTCTCCAGTGGTGAGGGACTTAAACTCTCATTGGAGCACTTACTCTCAACTTGAAAATATTTGTAATCCATAAGGGAACTCCCCAAAGCATCCTGGCTGAATTCTACTAATGGCTGCAAAGTTCAGCAACACCTAGCAAGCTTAGCACAAGTATGGGTAGCCAAAAAGCCTCCCACCACTGATGTTGCATAAACACCTCGGGCCAGCAGTCCATTCCCCAGAGGCCAGTTGAGACAGACATAGTTCCTTAATTCCATAGTTTCTTAAGCAAAAAAGTTTCTACTCAGACCTGATCACCCTTCCCAAAGCAAAAGGGGGCATTCACCCCATTTGGGATCTCAAAAAAATCGAATTGTCGTATTCGATTGCGATATTCGATTCAAATCGATAGCCTCTTTCCATTAGGAGGACTATCTGATTTCGTGGACATGAAGGATTCTTACTTGCATGTTGCAATCTATCTAACACGTCAATGCTACCTGCGTTTTCCACTTTGCGAGTTCACTAAGATCTTAAGTCTAGTGCTAACCTTGCAATGCTCACAGGCGTTCTCATTGTGGGATATTAAGATGAACTGTGTAACACTCAGCATGGATATCTGGATTTTTGGATCTCAGCTACGGATCCTCCCCAAAGGGTTGCATTAGGGTCCAGCTTCATTGCACGAACACTGTGCAACTGAATTTTCACGGCTTTAAGGCGACTAGGAGGGAGGTGACTATGACGTCACCGGCGGGGAGGCGGAGCTCCACGCCCAGTCCGTGACACCTGAGAGGTAAGTTCGTTACAACCTGCTGATGAGAGAACAGTCCATACAGGCTCTTTCAGCCAATGTCAGCCAGATTTTCCAGACTCTACAAAGGTTTGGTTGGATTCTAAACCTTCAGACAGAAGTGAGTGCTGGAACACATTGCTTAGAGAATCTGAGTCTAATCCTAGATACTGCTCAGTTCAGAGAATTCATTCCACAAGAGAAACTCATAACTCTTTGCTCCCTGATTTGTAAAGTTTGGATCAGGAAACATCCAACTTTTCACTGTTGCATGGGAGTTCTGGGCCCGATGGTAGATTCCTTCAAGGCAGTCCTATTCGCTCAGTTTCCTTCCAGACCATTGCAACTCAACATTCTGCTTGCATGGAACAAGAAAGTACAGTCTGTAGACCTACTAATATGCCTGACATCCAGAACCAGGTTGTCCGTTGCCTGGTGGCTCAGGAATCCCATTCTGGAATCAGGAAAATCTTTAAATTTGTTATCATGCTAAATTCTCACAATGGATGCCGGCTTAGGAGCCTGGGGAAGAGTCATAAACATCCTGATGGTGCAGGGAACTCGATCACCAGAACAAGCTTGTCTCCCCATCAACATGTTGGAGCTCAAAGTAATTCGCCTTTCCCTTTAAAGTTGGACTCCTCTACTGTCGGATCATCTGGCCAGAATTCAATTGGACAATGCCACAGCAGAGGAGTATATCAACCATCAGAAAGGAACAGAAATGAAGCTGAACAATTTCTGTCTTGGGCAGAACTTCATGTTCCAGCCTTGTCCGCCATCCACATGGCAGGAGATGACAATTGGCAGACAGACTACCTCAGCCGGAGGTGCCTGGACTTGGAGGAATGGTCCCTACACCCAGATGTTTTTCAGGACCTGTATCAGAGGTGGGGGATGCTGGATGTGGACATCCTGCCCTCCAGGTTCAACAACAGACTGGATAGGTTTTTCTCTAGGTACTAGGATCTACTGGTGGACATAATGGATACTCTGCTGGCTCTGTAAGGACAGTTCAACCTTATTCTATGCCTGTCCTCTCTGAGGCACCTGTCTTGTCTGCTCCACAAGATTGAGATGCAAGGCATTTCAATGATTCTTATAGCACCAAACTAACCCAGAAGGATGTGGTACTCCAACTTCATCAGACGCATGGGCTCTTCAGATCATCCAGATCTTCTTTCTGAGGGGTCAGTTTACCATTCCGCCTTACAGTTGTTGGCTTTGGTGGCATGGCTGTTGCAGCTCAAGTCCTATGGGATAGAGGCCTCACTGATTTAGTTATTGCTACACTTCTTAAAGTCCACATCATGCAAAATCTACCATTACACATGGAAATTATACTTAGCCTGGTGCAAGGCAAGAAAATTTCATCTCAGGACAGACCTTTTTACAATTCAGTCTGGATTCACATTTGGCCTTGATTACCATAAAGGTGCAAATATTGTCTCTCACAATCTTATTCCAAAGATTGCTTGCTTCTCATTCCCTAGTGGAGGCCTAGTGCCTTAGTGAAGGTGTTGCTCATATAGTTCTGCCTGTACAACTCCCTGTGAATTTGCGGGATTTCAACCTGGTTCTCTTAACTCTTCAAAAACCATCCTTTGAACCTATCCGGGAAATTTCCCTATCAGCTCTTACCCACAAGGCAGCCTTACTAATTGCCTTTGCAAGAAAAGTGTCTGAATTAGCAGACTTATCTTGTAAAGAGGCTTTTCTAATATTCCACAAAAATAAGGTTGTCTTGAGGCCTAGAGCATCCGTTCTTCCTAAGGTGGTTTCTACCTTTCACCTTAACCAGGACATTGTACTTCTGAACCTCTGTCTGGCTCCTGTGCATTCTATGGAGCTTTCCCTCCAATGTTTGGAACATGGTTAGAGCTGTTTGTGCTTACCTGTCAGCTACATGTTACATCAGGCAGATTGACTCCCTTTTTGTTACTGCTGAAGGTCCCCATAAGGGACAGCCTGCTTCTTGCTCCACCATTTCTAGGTGGCTTAGGTAACAAATTGTACAAGCCTATAGGCTTAAGGATAAGGTTCAACCATTTCCTGTCAAAGTGCACATATAAGTCTGCAAGTGCTTTCTGGACTTTTGTTCACACATTCTCTATGTTTTAACAGGTGGGTGTTCAGGCTTCTACTAATGCAAACTTACTGTTTATACTGTTGTCTTTGGGGGCTTGTTAGTGTTTTGTGTTTGCTGTGTTGTCCACCCCTCACTTGGACTACTTTGGGATGTCTCAGTCATGTCAGATTCTACTAATTCTGTCTCAGGATGTTTGTACTCACTGTAAAATCCGTATCTCTGAGATTCAGGTCCCATCCCTGTGTTTATGATCTACTCCTAATACTGCTTTTCTAACCAAAACTAAAGCATCACTAGAGTGGGAGGGGTTATACTTGGCTGGCCAACAGCTTTTTTTTGGTTTGCTTTACAGTATCAAATTCCTTGTAAAGACAACAGAATAACAAAGTTATAGATTCTACTGGTCCTGTGTTCCTTAATGAATGCCAAGAAATGGATTTTATGGAAAGTACAAAAATCCTGTATGTCATGTAAAATAGAACATACATAATTTTCAACCAACATCCATTTTTAATCCTCAACATGCACAAAGCCCTTGTATAAACACCTTTTATCATGCTGGCTATTCAGATGTCACTAATCTATGTAACTCCCTGAAGAATAAGGAAACAAAAATCTCACAAATAACTGAGATTTCGGTGCACCTCTAGTGTCAGAAGATAAAATTGGTGGTAACATTCAAATGCTTATAATATTCGGCATTATCAAGCACATGCTTAAACACACCACCAGCCATAGGATTGGGCTAGGAACCTAAAGCAAAACTCCAAACTAGCCAGCAGACACTGGGGGGAAATGTATGAATGTGTTTGCAACAACATTTTTAGTTGCACAGACCAAAATCTCATGCATTTGTTTTTTGCTCTTTTGTTGTGTGCTTGTGACATATTAAAAGGAGAACTATGGGGTCAGGGCTTTTCCCCATTGTTCTCCTAAAGGTCACGGGAGAACACAAACTAGCGTTCTCCCGTGACCCAAAGCTCAGTATACCGCGAGGTATACTCAAAAGATGTCACCAGCACTCCAAAAGTAGATTCAATATATTTTAATGACAACGGTCATTCAAAATGACAAGTACTTTCGGGGCCACGTTGGGTCCCCGTCATCAGGCTCAGAATAACACACTGTGCAACCCAAACCTACATATATACACATCTGTGACCTTTAAAAACACAGCCAATCCCACCCCCAATTGCATAACAAGTGCATGTTTCCCGCCCTGTCAGTTTTGAATTAGGTAAACAACTGATCAGTTAACAGATGTTTGGTAGTACCGCCCCTCTGCTCACTTGCGCAAGCGCATAATGAACTGGACGGCCGAGGCTATGCATCAATACAGGTTCCAGCGTAGTGCAGAGATCTAACGCCATTGGTCCACCTAGTCATGTGGCATGTTAAACACGATCCATGGAAATTACACAGTGTCAGTCAATATATAACAGAAGTGCAGAATCATACAACTGTTGACAAATGTGGTCACATATAGTTGCAATAATAAATTGTTGCAATCGTAATTTAGATATGCAAAATATCAATAAGGTGTAGCCATTGCTTGCCCTTAATGAAAAAGTTTCGGATTTGTTAAAGAAATCAAAATAAAATATACAAATTAATTCAATAATTAGTGATTGGCATTCGTCTGTCTGATATCTCTGAATGTGTCCTATGTGGTGGAGAGACTGTATTGGTGCAATTGGGGAGGACTGTACACCAGGAAAGAAGTGGAAGGTGAGGTTCAATGGTGATGTATCTTAACAGAGGGAGGGAAGGAAGGAATTAAAAAATGAGGACCCAGAGCTGCCTGTACGTGATGCGGCCCACTGGGTGACCCTATCGAACAAAAGCATGGAGTGGAGACAGTCCCCTTGTTTCAAATAGATATTGCGGGGGTCTGTGAGTAAATATATGCTCGAGAGGACAATGATAGGTTTGTGTTTAGCCCCCTGGGTTGTACACAATCTAATGTGTAAATCCAGAAGGATTCTCTACGGAGGAGGTGTTTGGCCCTATCTCCTCCCCTGGGATGCTGGTGTACCTGCTCAATTATCATGCCTTTTAGTTCATGCGTCTGATGGTACATTTTTGCAAAATGTATGGCAACTGGTTTTTGAATGTCCAGTTCTTCGCCTATTAGGTGTTTAGCAATTGTTGTCCTAATGTCGCTCCTATGTTTTTGGAACCGACGTTTAAAAGGACCAATTGTTTTGCCAACGTAACTTAGTGAGCATGGGCACGTGAGTCGGTACACACAGTATTCCGTGTCACAGGTAAAATAGCCATTGATCTTGTATTGTTTCCCTGTGTGTGGATGAGGGAAAGAGTCACCACAGATCATTGCATTGCACATATTGCAATGAAAGCATCTAAAGCA
>NW_017306596.1:363061-421663 GCF_000935625.1 Nanorana parkeri | reverse complement strand
CCTGGGATGCTGGTGTACCTGCTCAATTATCATGCCTTTTAGTTCATGCGTCTGATGGTACATTTTTGCAAAATGTATGGCAACTGGTTTTTGAATGTCCAGTTCTTCGCCTATTAGGTGTTTAGCAATTGTTGTCCTAATGTCGCTCCTATGTTTTTGGAACCGACGTTTAAAAGGACCAATTGTTTTGCCAACGTAACTTAGTGAGCATGGGCACGTGAGTCGGTACACACAGTATTCCGTGTCACAGGTAAAATAGCCATTGATCTTGTATTGTTTCCCTGTGTGTGGATGAGGGAAAGAGTCACCACAGATCATTACATTGCACATATTGCAATGAAAGCATCTAAAGCATCCCATTCTATTTGATAGCACAATGGGTTTCTTAATGTACTTCGGTCTGGGATCAGCCTGAACCAGGAGATTTTTAAGTGAATTGCCCTGTCTTTGGACATGTAGCGGTCGATTTTTGGTGGTTGAAGTCAGGGTTTTGTCGGCTTGTAAGATGTTTAAGTTATTATGGGTGGCTTTTTTGATGGTGCAGCTGGCAGAATTGAATGTGTGTATAAACGCAACTCTGTCGTCTATGGTGCGTTTACGTTGTGCACCCGCAAATTTTTCCATCGCCTTGGTCAAGGCTAGATCGATTGTACTATTGGGATAGCCTCTTTCCACAAATCGGTTGTACATGTCTTTCAGTTGTCTTGTCCATGTGTCCGAATCTGAACAGATTCGCATCACACGAAGGAATTGTGATATAGGCAGGTTGTCTTTGAGGTGAAAAGGGTGTGCACTCTCATAGTGTAAGAGTGTGTTACGATCAGTAGGTTTTCTTATAAACTGACGTTATAGCCTGATCAATTGTAATGTTAACATCCAGAAAATAAATATCATGGCTAGAGATAATTGGGTTAAACACAATCCCCAGAAATAGACCATTTAAAAACATTACAAAGTCGGTGCCTCCGTGGTCGCTACCAGCACCCTATTACAGACATCATCTCCTAGGAGATCCGGTAAGGAGTGCAGGAAGATACACACAATTTTGTTGCGGTATACTCAGACGCCGCAGCCGGAACGGATCCCGACAATACTGTCTGGATCCACCCAGCTGTGTGACTGACAGCTGGCTCTGCCTATCTAGAGGCAGAGCCAGCTGTGCCCCCCCTCCCCCGTCCGTTCCGCCAGTCAGCGCTGGAAGATCGGACAGGGGAGGGGGGAATCCCTGCAGGGAGCCGTGAGTGACACTCATGGCTCTCTGCAGAGATAGATCGAGAAGTGAGCGAGCGACGGTATGTGTTCGCTCACTTCCCGATCTACTGAGCCGACCTGTGACAGTTTCATTGTCACAGGTCGGCTCAGATTATGAGGCTGAGTGAAAAGTCCAGCGACATTAAAAGACCTCCAAACTGTTACACATCATAGAAGTCCTAGAAATAAACAGCATGTTGTGTTTGACAGGCGGTGCTGCTTCTCAAACGTGACAGTTGAAATTAATGGGACCGTGCCACAACGATATTAAAGCCAAAAGGATTTTAGGCTGTTTCAAATGCTGATGAAATCACTTACAATAGATGCTGTTCCTTGTTGTTTAAAAGCTTTAGTTTCCAGCAGAATAAGCTGGTCCCCTGAGCACTGGTCCTGACTTCCTGTTGTAGAGTGACTCCTTTGTCAAGAAGAGTGCTATGCAGTTACACTTGTGTGTGCTAGTAAGTTGTGTGCGTCTCCACTAACACACAGAGACAGCAAATCGGGTTAGGTGTGGCACTGCTGGGCTATGATGTAATGCTGTATAAAAATAATCATGACACCTGAGCATGTCCCCCCAGTGTCATTATTATTATGTCCCGCCAGTGTCATTATTATGTTCCCCTGGTGTCATTAAAGTTCCTCTGGTGTCATTATTATTATGTCCCCCTGGTGTCATTAATATTATGTCCCCCTGGTGTCATTATTATTACTATTATGTCCCCCCTGTGTCCTTATTATTATTACTATTATGTTCCCCCCTGTGTCATTATTATGATGTCCCCCCTGTGTCCTTATTATTATTACTATTATGTCCCCCCTGGGTCATTATTCTTATGTCCCCCCTGTGGCATTATTATTATTATGTCCCGCCAGTGTCATTATTATGTCCCCCTGGTGTCATTATTATTACTATTATGTCCCCCCTGGGTCATTATTCTTATGTCCCCCCTGTGGCATTATTATTATTATGTCCCGCCAGTGTCATTATTATGTCCCCCTGGTGTCATTATTATTACTATTATGTCCCCCCTGGGTCATTATTCTTATGTCCCCCCTGTGGCATTATTATTATTATGTCCCGCCAGTGTCATTATTATGTCCCCCTGGTGTCATTATTATTACTATTATGTCCCCCCTGGGTCATTATTCTTATGTCCCCCCTGTGGCATTATTATTATTATGTCCCGCCAGTGTCATTATTATGTCCCCCTGGTGTCATTATTATTACTATTATGTCCCCCCTGGGTCATTATTCTTATGTCCCCCCTGTGGCATTATTATTATTATGTCCCGCCAGTGTCATTATTATGTCCCCCTGGTGTCATTATTATTACTATTATGTCCCCCCTGGGTCATTATTCTTATGTCCCCCCTGTGGCATTATTATTATTATGTCCCGCCAGTGTCATTATTATGTCCCCCTGGTGTCATTATTATTACTATTATGTCCCCCCTGGGTCATTATTCTTATGTCCCCCCTGTGGCATTATTATTATTATGTCCCGCCAGTGTCATTATTATGTCCCCCTGGTGTCATTATTATTACTATTATGTCCCCCCTGGGTCATTATTCTTATGTCCCCCCTGTGGCATTATTATTATTATGTCCCGCCAGTGTCATTATTATGTCCCCCTGGTGTCATTATTATTACTATTATGTCCCCCCTGGGTCATTATTCTTATGTCCCCCCTGTGGCATTATTATTATTATGTCCCGCCAGTGTCATTATTATGTCCCCCTGGTGTCATTATTATTACTATTATGTCCCCCCTGGGTCATTATTCTTATGTCCCCCCTGTGGCATTATTATTATTATGTCCCGCCAGTGTCATTATTATGTCCCCCTGGTGTCATTATTATTACTATTATGTCCCCCCTGGGTCATTATTCTTATGTCCCCCCTGTGGCATTATTATTATTATGTCCCGCCAGTGTCATTATTATGTCCCCCTGGTGTCATTATTATTACTATTATGTCCCCCCTGGGTCATTATTCTTATGTCCCCCCTGTGGCATTATTATTATTATGTCCCGCCAGTGTCATTATTATGTCCCCCTGGTGTCATTATTATTACTATTATGTCCCCCCTGGGTCATTATTCTTATGTCCCCCCTGTGGCATTATTATTATTATGTCCCCCATAATAATAATGACACCAGGGGATGGACATGACAATAATGACACCAGGAGATGAACAGAACAATAATGACACTGGGGGGGACATAATAATAATGACACTGGGGGGGACATAATAATAATGACACTGGGGGGGACATAATAATAATGACACTGGGGGGGACATAATAATAATGACACTGGGGGGGACATAATAATAATGACACTGGGGGGGACATTATTATTATGTCCCCTGGTGTCATGATTGTTATCTCCGTCCCCTGGTGTCATTATTGTTATGTCCATCCCCAGTGTCATTATTGTTATGTCCGTCCCCAGTGTCATTATTGTCGCCTGGTGTCATTATGGTGATGACAGGACCGGATTTACCCTGCCTGCTGCCCCAAGGCCAGGTTCCGCAATGCCGAATACTCGTACTCGCCCAAATGCTCCGATACCAGAACTTTTGGTCAGACGTGCGGAGATTTCCTCTGACCGGCAGTGCCGCGAGGGAACATGGTGCCGGGAAGCTGGATCTATGCTATTTGGCCGGCTCGATGCTGATTGGCCGGGAAGCCGGCTTCCCAGCCAATCAGTGTCAAGCCGGGCAAACAAATCTGATAATATGGTGACACCACCCCCACCCTGCAGACAAATCATTCCCCTCACATAGATCCTTAGCAGCAGTCATTGCCATACCAGTCCCTTGGCCAGACACCGCTCTCCAAGCTCTCCTGGATCTGCCCACGTCTCCTGTGTGTACAGCGCCCGTGTGATCAGCCCTCAGCCTGCTACTTCGCATGCACAGGATTTCTGATTGAGAGCGCTGGGCAGTCTGCGCATGCGCAGTAGCAGGCTGAGGGCCGATCACGTGGGCGCTGTACACACAGGAGATGTGGGCAGATCCCGGAGAGTGGTGTCTGCCAAGCTGGCCGAGGGACTGGTATGGTAATGACTACTACTGAGGATCTATGTCAGATCTGTTTGGCCGTCCTCGATGCCGATTGGCTGGGATGCCGGCTTCCTGGCCAATCAGCATCGAGCCGGGCCAAACAGAATGGAGTCGGCTTCCCAGGCAATCAAGAAGCCGGGCAGTGGGTAATGACACGCCGCCTGGCTCCCTGATTGTCCAGGATGCCGGCTCTATGCTAATAATGACACTGGGGGGACATAACAATAATGACACCGGAGGACATATAAAATAACGACTCCAGGGGACATAATAATAATATAATAATAATAATGACTCCAGGGGACATAATAATAATGATACCAGGGGACATAATAATGACACAGGGGGGACATAATAATGGCTCCAGAGGACATAATAATTATATTGACACCAGGGGACATAATAATGATAATAATAAAAATTACACCAGGGGGACATAATAATAATAACACCAAGGGACATAATAATAATAACACCAAGGGACATAATAATAATGACACCAGGGGGACATAATAATAATGACACCAGGGGACATGCTCAGGTGTCATTATTATTATTGTTGCTATTCTATGCAGTGGAAGTGGTAGGTGGCGAATTATTCACACATTTACCATGAAATAATTATGGGGAGAGTGAAATGCGCTCTTCCCCCTAGTTACTGAAGCTGCCGCAGGTTGGCTCTCTTGATTGAGAACTGAGCGATCACATACCGCTGATATCTCCGTTCCTGCACTCACTCTCTCTGCAGAGAGCGGTGACTGTCAGTCACGGCTCCTTGCAGGAATACCCTCCCTCCCCTCTCTGATCCTCCAACGCTGACTGGAGGGATGGATGGGGCGGACACAACCTCTAGAGAGGTAGAGTCAGCTGTCAATCATATGGTGGGGTGGATCTGGACAATATTTTTTGGATCCATCCCAGCTGCAGCGTGGCTCTGCTCTGTCAGCATATAGTGGGCAATATTGCATGGGGGGCGTGGTGGGGGCCCAAGAAAATGTTTGCCCGGGGTCCAATCAATATTAAAAACGGCCCTGCATATAGTGGGCTTTTGCTTGCTATATGCTGACAGCGCAGAGCCGTGCTACAGCTGGGACAGATCCCAACAATATTGTCAGATCCACCCCACTGCCTGGTTAACAGCTGCCTCTGCCTCTCTAGAGCTAGAGCCAGCTGTGCCTCCCACTCCTCCATCTGTACCTCCAGTCAGCGCTGGAGCACCAGAGGGGAGAGGGAACTGTCAGTCACCTCTCCCCGCAGAGAGCAGATTGTGAACGGAGCAATCAGTGGTAGGTGATCGCTCAGTTCTCAATCAATAAAGCCGACGTGTGACAGCTTCAGTCTCACATGTTAGCTTTAGATATTGGGATGAGTGTATTTTACTCATCCCATAATTCTCTTTTAAGGTTGAAGGGAATGTGTAGTGTTTTTTTCTATTATGTCCAAGACTAGAAAAATACAATTTAAACCATTTCTTTTTATTCAAGTTTTTTTTTGTATTTTATATTTATATTTTGCAGTTTCCTTTTTTTCTGTCTATTCTTCTCTGCTTAAAGATGTTATATAACAAAACATATTTTAGAAAGATAAAACTGACCCATACGCCAGTATCCTCATTTTCCTTTAAATGTCATCAAGCATTCTTTATGAACCCAGATATTCCAATACTTCAAAAGCCAGCAAATAAAGCAAGCCAGCAAGCTTGCTCCCGTAATGGACTACAATCTCACTGTTAGTTTAATAATTTGTTTTGAGATTGTAGTCCATCTCGGAAGCAAGCTTGAAGTGGTGGCTACTTTAAAACACACACAGGAGCCATGGGGAACAAAAGTAGCCACCCTCCAGAAGGAAGGACAGTGTCAGCACCATTCAGAGATGATTTGATCCCAACTGCCACTGTCAGCTCAGGTCTCTCTCCACTGATGTTCGGAAACAACCACTATGGTTCCCGATCATGTGATCAACATGTCAGAAGGTAGGTTCAGAGGTGGTAGTGCGCTCATTTGACTTTGGGTCCATTTGACCTTTGGTAAGCTGTAGTAAGTAGTGAACATTTTGACAGGGAATAGTGTATTTGTACATATACAAAATACTGTATATAGTACACATAGTAAACATATAAAAATTAATCATTCTATATTATGAGCAGTAAAATTTTGTTTTTTAACCTTTAAACAATCTTTTTAGTAATGATTTACAGTAGATTTATTGCTGTTATCATACATCTTTTTAAAATAATTGTTTCCTTGTAAGCTGCTAGTTGTACCATGTTGATGTACCATGTGGAAGTGTAAACTTTTAAAGTTACAATAACAGCAATATCAGTTTTTAAGTATAGCTAAAAGCATAAAAACCCAGCTGTAAACTAAATTGTGCCTAACTCAATGGTGGTATTCGGAGTCAAGATGAGGAAATCCAGCGTGTATAATTACTAGTTCATATCCAATAATAAATGGATCGCTGGAACACAGAAAGTCCTTATCTGTTAGTTATAAATAAATAAAAAGAGAACTATCACGTACCTGGCTGAAGACTGGTTGGATGAGGAGGCTCCCCTTGCACCTTGTGTCCCCCAAACTCTGAGGATGGGAACAGAGCCTGAGAAACAGCAAGTAGCACCGGTGCCAGTGGATGGGGCAACACCGTGCCAGGCAGAAGTCCAGAATTAGGATCGGGTAGAGCAGAGCCGAGGTCACACCAGGCGGACAGCAGTGTACCAGTGCAATAGGCAGAATCGAGGTCAGGCAAGCCAGGGGTCACACCAGGCGGGCAGCGAAGTACAAGGGATGATGCAGATGTAAGGTCCAGTAACAATTCCAAGGTCAGAAGGCAGGCAGCAATCAGGAGCAGTCAGGTTCAATCCGGGTCAAGATACAGGAGCAGTAAACAGGCAGAGCAAACAGGATCACAGGGAACAGCTGAAAGACCATCCAGCAACTAAGCCCAGGCTGTGCTTGCTTTAAATAGGGAGATCAATCCAGAGGTACTGCATCACTTCCTGTGTGCCAGATTAGCGCGCCTGTGCGCCTACGTCCCGATATGCACGCATGCGCACATGACCGGCAGTGCAGAAGGAGTATGGAGCCGGCTTCTTTTCCAATCAGGAAGCCGGCGTTGGGTTATGACCCGAATCCCGGCTTCCTGATTGGCTAGGAAGCCAGCTTCCTAACCAAACAGGAAGCCGGGCAGCACATAATGACTGGCCTGCCGGCTTCCTGATTGGTCAGGAAGCAACGCTGCCTAGAAACAAGTCAAGCCGGCTTCCTAACCAATCAGGAAGCCGGGAGGCGGGTCATGACGTGCCGCCCGGCTTCCTGATTGGCTATGAAGCCGGCTTCACTTGTTGCTAGGCCTTCTGGCTTCCTGACCAATAAGGAAGCCGGATGGCATCTTATGACTCGCCGCCCGGCTTCCTGATTGATCAGGAAGCCTCTGAAGCCAGTGTTCTTTCGCTAGAACACCAACTTTACAGACAATCAGGAAGCCGCGCGATGGGTCATAATGCACCGGTAGTCGGTACTCGGTATCAGAGTGAAAACTATTATTGTAAGCACTACTGTCTTCTAAAATAATTACATTTTTTAGATATTATAAAGACAAAAGTAGTGAAAAGAAGAAAAATAAGAATAACTTTGGAGTTAAATCTTAAAAATACATTCAAAGTACCTTACCTATTAACAAAAATGTATGTTATTTGTGTATCACTCAGTTGTAGATCCTCAAATCATCTCTTAATGCATGCTGACATTGTCCTTCCTTCTGGAGGGTGGCTACATTTGTTCCTCATGTTCCCTGTGTGTGTTGTAACGTAGTGACCGCTCCAAGCTCACTCATGTGATGTACTACAAT
Organism: Nanorana parkeri; assembly: GCF_000935625.1. Taxonomy (NCBI): domain Eukaryota; kingdom Metazoa; phylum Chordata; class Amphibia; order Anura; family Dicroglossidae; genus Nanorana; species Nanorana parkeri. The sequence goes on along the minus strand of NW_017306596.1, from coordinate 413,497 downwards.
CTCAATACAAATTAGTAAACTAAACGTGAGATGGTAGTCCATCACAGGAGTGAGCTTGGAGCAGTGACTACTTTACAACACACACAGAGACCATGGGGAACAAAAGTAGTCACCCTCCAGAAGGAAGGACAGTGTCGGCAACAATTCAGAGATGATTTGAGGATCTACAGCTGAGTGATACACAAATAAGATAAATGTTTGTTAATAGATACAGTACTTGAATGCATTTTTAAGATTTCACTCCTGAGTTTAGTGTTATTTAAAACAGTGAGGTTTATTTATAATTTTTTAACACAGGATTCATACAACTATAAGCCAGGATTCACACATTTTTCTAATTGGATTCAATTGGAAAAATGTGTGAAACCTGGGTAAAACTTGTGCTGATTAGTATGAAATCATATATAGACAGTGTTACAAAAAGCAAAGTTTACTTTGTTCCATTTATAACAACACTAAAATTATGTTCAGAGGACAAGCATGGTCTACTTAATTTTGTTTGTTTTTTGTATATAAAATGTGTGTATTGTTTGATGTAATGCTACAAAAATAAACCAGAAAAATGTTGCATGCACACAGATGTGGCAAAGTCAAACTATCAAAGAAGAGAAGGGGAGAATGCATTCATTGGTGCTTATTAAAGTTATATTAAAAGAGAACGATATGGTACACATAGCGGCCCCTACAAGGCACTGTCACTCAATGGGAGAAAAGAAGAGCGTGGAGGATCCTGACAATACTGTCTGAATCGCTTCTGAGCATGGAGCTTAGCTCCGCCCACAGTATATTATATTGATATATTGAATTGCAAGCTTATGGTAGATTTGTGATTACAGGAATACATTGCAAAATGTACTTTAGTATAATTATTTAACAAAAAATACAAAAAAGGTGTACCCTATAGTTCTCTTTTAAAATCAAAAGGGTTTAAACTATTTCAAATGCTGATGAAATCACTTAAAATAGAAGCTGCTCCTTGATGTCTAAAAGTTTTAGTTTCCTGCAGAATCAGCTGGTCCCCCTGAGCCCTGATATCCTGTTTCAGGATGACTCCTTTCACTTGCAGGGTCCTATGGAATCACCCTTGTGTGTGCTAGTAAGCTATGTGTGTCTCCACAAAGACACAGGTACCAAGCCACTCTCCTGCTCCTTCCTCTTCCCAAGCTAGTAGATGAACAGTTGCTGGAGACTGTGCTTCCCCTTGTGATTTTTCTACTGGACAGGAAGTTCAGGGACGTGGAGCCAAGAGTTGGAGCTGTTTGGAAACACGATGATTGTAAGTGCTTGAGCAAAAATTTTAAAAATACTTGGCTGGACAATGTATATTTGTTTGGTCTGGATTCATTATCGGAAAAAAAGCTTGAGAGTTTAATACTGCTTTAAAGGTTAACAAGAGGTGGAATAGGAACAACATTATTTCAAACTGACAACTGGGTTACAACCATCTCGATGCACACCCACCGCTGTCAGAATACAATGCCCAAGCAGGAGATTAAGCTGGCCATGCACTGTGTGAGTTATGGCCGTATCTCGATGCACACCCACCGCTGTCAGAATACAATGCCCAAGCAGGAGATTAAGCTGGCCATGCACTGTGTGAGTTATGGCCGGATCTCGATGCACACCCGCCGCTGTCAGAATACAATGTCCAAGCAGGAGATTAAGCTGGCCATGCACTGTGTGAGTTATGGTCGGATCTCGATACACACCCACCGCTGTCAGAATACAATGTCCAAGCAGGAGATTAAGCTGGCCATGCACTGTGTGAGTTATGGCCGGATCTCGATGCACACCCGCCACTGTCAGAATACAATGTCCAAGCAGGAGATTAAGCTGGCCATGCACTGTGTGAGTTATGGCCGGATCTCGATGCACACCCGCCGCTGTCAGAATACAATGTCCAAGCAGGAGATTAAGCTGGCCATGCACTGTGTGAGTTATGGCCGGATCTCGATGCACACCCGCCACTGTCAGAATACAATGCCCAAGCAGGAGATTAAGCTGGCCATGCACTGTATGAGTTATGGCCGGATCTCGATGCACACCCGCCACTGTCAGAATACAATGCCCAAGCAGGAGATTAAGCTGGCCATGCACTGTATGAGTTATGGCTGGATATCGATGCACACCTGCCACTGTCACAATACAATGCCCAAGCAGAAGATTAAGCTGGCCATGCACTGTTATTTTCTTTTTTTTTTGTTCAAACTGTGGGCTGAACGAGAAAATATAACAGATTCCTACATTCGTGCCAAACAGCGTGGGTGGAGGCATCTGTTATATTTTATTCATTCAGCACGCAGTTTGAACAAACAAAAACAACAAAATAACAGTGTTATGGCCAGCTTAAGTTCATTCAAAACGTAGTAACTGCAGACATGCAAGCTCAGCATTATTTCACCAATTCATGTCTGCACAAGGAAACATGAATCACACTTATCTCAGGGTTACATTAGTGATCAGCATAAATTGATTGTTTTCACCTGTGTGCAGTGCAATGTAATGTGTGTCCCTGTGCCTTTAAGGAGGTTGGGCTACCTCCTGGCGTAACTGCACTGCACTGCATGCTATAAATATGCTCCAAGATGGAGGCTCTCATAGATTACAGTTAGGACCGCATTATACAGAAGGGCCTTGAAGAGGCAGTGTGGCTTCCACATTTTCTGCAAACGTTGTGCAACCAAAACCTGTTTTTAAACCAATGTTGTGGAGGATTGTACTTATGTTTTTCCACTCTTGTAGGTTTTACTGTGTGGCAACAAAAGGGCCAGATCAAGAACTGTCCTGTACCCCCGGGAACAGGAGAATTGGTCACAGTTGTGACCCATGTTTCCTACACCTCTGCTTAGCTGATGCTTCAAGTGATCCTGATCTCAAGTGTCTCTCATCTGGAAATGTAACAGTGGAATTTAATTCCAAAAGTTTAAGCAGTGAGAGGGAGACCTCTAGTGGTAAAAAAAGTTGATTGCTGATTTTTCCAATCGACGGCAAACACACTGGGAAAAAAGTATCAAAACTGGAGAAGACTTAATCTAGAGCAGGGATAGCAAACCTCCGGTGTTCTGTCGATAGTAAAAACTTATCGAGTTGTGGGACCGCATGACTTCCGGTTTCCTTAGAACTACGAGTTTTTGGCAAGAAATTTGTTGTGCACGAGCGCCATCCATGGCATTGCTCTATACACATGCACCAAAGCAATAAAATGAAGTGGGATCACAGTAATGAAGCACGTTATTTATCTCCGGTGCCCCACTCAATATGGCCGCCGCTTGAGTGGAGCACCGCCGTGCTTGATTACTGTGATCCGACTTCATTTTTATTACTTTATTGCTGTGGTGCATGTGTATAGAGCAATGCCATGGATGGCGCTCGTGCAGAAGAAGTTTTGTGTGCAAACCTCGTAGTTCTAAGGAAACCGGAAGAAATGCGGTCCAAGAACTCGATAAGTTAGAACTTTCGATCGATCACCGGCCCTCCAGCTGTGGTGGAACTACAAATCCCATGAGGCATTGCAAGATTCTCACAGACATGACTCCCGAAGAGAGATGCATCGTGGGATTTGTAGTTTTGCCACAGCTGAAGGGCCAGAGGTTTGCTACCCCTGATCTAGAGCAATTGTCAATGGCAACCAATCCGCTGCTAGCTTTTATTTTCAAAACTGAACGAATTGAAGAGAGAAACTGACTGGTTACTATGGGCACCAGATTTTGTCTGCTCTAGTTTTGACAAATCCCCCCAACTGTATATATTTTATAACAAATACTTTTTTTAAAAACTTTTTTTCAGAGTAGTGAATGGTTTTTTGCTCTCTGAGACCCTTCAGGGAGACTTACCTTCACTTCCTGTCCCACAGACACAGCAGAAAATAAAGTGGAATTAAAGTCTATACAGTATTAAAAAAGAACCCCCAGGAGCTTTTAGCCATAATGTGCTAGTATGCACAGCATATTAGCATATTATGGTAATCATACCTTCCAAAGTGATCCCCTCCAGCACACTCTCCTCCTTTGCTGGCACTTCCATCTTTGTCCTGGTCTTCTGAAATTGAAGCCTTTGGCCACTTCATTGGCCGGGGCCAGATGAGGTAACCACCTTGGCAAGGAATTCTGCCAGGGCTGTGCAATGAGGTTCGGATGCATCACTCAGTGTACATAAACCCCCCCAAAAAAGTGTTGACAGGCAGATAGGAGGACACTCAGAAAGTATCTTCCGTCACTATAAGCCTGCTGTCAGCACTTTTTTTTCCCCACAAAAATTGTATCAAAGTTTAAAACATAAATTCCACAGTATAGACAAAGACGTTTATACAGAAATTCAAAAAATAGAACAGAAAAGTGCCAACAGTATTACATTTAACCAACATGGATTTGCAAACCAACATGGATTTGGGTTGCAAACCAAAATGTAGAGCACTTATTTTTTTATACATAACACTTTACTTCCACTTTAAGAGTGGATAGCTCCTCTTAGGGAAGCTGTCACCAGAACAGGTGCCCCCATTGAAAGGTTTCCACTCTATTCTGGTTCATGTGACATCTCCTAAATCTTGGATGTCCCATCACTCATCACATCAGTCTGTACCAAAGACAACGGTCGTCAGGACCAATAGTAGTCAGGACCACTGGGGACACAGAGCCACTTAATAAAAAAGGTTTTTAACTTTACATACACTTTAACTATATATGTAAAAAGAGTACAACCAGTCAGATTAGGGTGAGGAGAGCCAATAAAACTGTGCTGGAGCACCATCTTGTGAGATTTGGGTTGCTCGTTATTCTCCAGGAATCTTGCTGAGAAGAGATGCAGATAATGGTGGTTAGGTGTTTTTTTCCCTACAGGTACATTTTCAGATTAAGAGGTTGGGTCTGTGATTTCCCCGGGTAGCTCATACCCCTTCCGTTCACCTTATATGTAGGCCAGGGAGTAGAGAGGGACCAAATTGGGGCAAACTGTCCAGACGGCCCAAAGAGAGAGGTATATGGATCCTTAATTTCCCAAGAACAGAAATATGTCTAGGATAATGTCAGGTAGAAGTCAAGGGTCCAGGAAAAAGCCTTACAGAATATAAATCCTCCTCTTGTTGGGTAAAGGTAGATGAAGCATTAATCTTTCTCAATGTCCAGCCACCATTACAGAACCCCCATTCTCCAGGGAGGAGCCACCAGGGCAAACCCACAATGACTTTGTTCATCACTCTGAAAGCAAAAGGAAATCTCTCCCCCAAGTTTAAACACTGTGTTTAGAAATATTAGACGGAAATTGTGCATTTCCAAAAATAAATAATTGAACGTTGCAGGTGCTGCTCTAAATGTATTTTTTAATATGTAAAGCACTCCCATTACTTAAACAGCTAGCAACTAAATTAACTCTTACAATGTGGCTAACCCACACTGCAAGAGTTAACTGCTCATTTTGGTCTAGGGGCCAGAATGCGGAAGATACTCACCTGATCCTCGGTAGTGCAGCTGTCAGCACTCTTCCCCTCAGCTCCGGATGTGGCCCCTCAGCGTTCTCACATCTTAAGGTGCCCATACACTGCTCGATTCTCGTACGAGAATCGCGGGAAATCCCGCGATCGTACGAGAATCGAGCAGTGTGAACGGAGACGTGCGACCGTTTCTACTGTACGGTCGCACGTCTTCCGTCGAACCAGCATGTTCAAAAACCAGCCGGGAATCGTACGATTCTCGGCTGGTTAGAACGGTGCTCGGAAGACAAATGCTGAACGGGCCGGTGTGCGCACGCGCACACTGCCCGTTCAGCATTGCGGTCATCGGAAGCCCGCCCCTCAGGGGGGCGGGCTTGCGATGATCGAGAGTGCGATCTGCCTGTCCAAGATAGGCAGATCGTACGTTTTTTTAATCCCTTTACAACCATCGCAAGACTAAGGTCTTGCGATGGTTGTACAGTGTATGGCCACCTTTATGCAGGTGAATGGACTTGCATTAGACTTGTGACATTAGCGGGGCTTAGACCACCGGAGCACATGGGAGAAGAGGCAGGGGGACTGGTTTTGCAGCCAGGATAGGATGGAGGAATTGAGAATCAGGTGAGTAGATAGAGATAGATAGATAGATAGATAGATATAGCTGTCCTTAATTTAAAACTAGCAAAAAAGGAAATGTGCACAAGGGTAGGGCAATATACCATATAAAACAACTGACTCCAAAGACATGCTGGATGGTTAATTGGCTCCTGTCTTAAAATTGGCCCTCATATGTATGTGAATGTGCAGTAAGTAAAGCGCTGCGAAAATTGTCAGTGCTATATAAATACCTGTAATAAATAAATATGTGGTGGTTGCTTTAGTTTACTTTTAGCCTTTTCTTTCCCTTTATTTCCACCTGGTGATGCTGCCAGTAACACACTTCCTGTCCCATTGTGACAACCCTCACTCACTGTACTATATCTGTGTCCCTAGGGCCACATGTATTAGAGTCTTGTTGCACTCCTTACCGGATACCCGAAACGCAGGGGAGGGTGCTCGCAGTGACTGCGTATGGCGCTACGAGTTGCATGAATCACTTGAAGAAATGTCACCAGCACACCAAAAATCCTTTCAGGATAACCATGTGTTCATTTCATAAGAACCATGTCAAATGAAAACACATGACATGGTTCTCATTAAATGAACACATGGTTATCCAGAAAGGACTTTTGGTGTGCTGGTGACATTTCTTCACGTGACTTATTAGGACCGCTGCCTGAAAGCAAGACAAGGCAATTGGTATTATCATGGATGGTAAAACCACTGCGTTCTAATGGTGTGCGCTTAAAAAAAGTATGACATGCAGTACCTTTTTTAAGTGCACTGCAGTGAGACACAAAATAACTGCATTGCATTGAGGTGTGCCCATAGAACTAAAGGAAATGTGACATGTGATGTTTTAAAAAAATTCTACAAAAAAAAAGGGCAATGCAGCTTGATTGAGCTCATAGGCAATGTTTGGGGAATTGCACACCAGCAGCCGTGCAGTTGAGCACAGCTGCTGGTGTGAACGTACCCTCTGGACAGAGGATGAGGTTCAGAATTACAGTTCTGATGAATTTTTGCAGAAATTCACCAGACCAAATTCTTTGTAACCATATTGCCCTGCCTAGCCTTTAAACTTAGGTCAGCTGACTTGGAAAGGCCAATAAGGGGGCTTTTGGATAAGAGTGAGGTCATAGCAGCCATTTTGACAAAGTGCTTTAGCTGTGATAGGAAATATACTGTATAGGAGTGCTGCTGACAAACTGCATAGAAGGATATTAAGGGAGTGCATCTAGGCTCTAACAGGTCTGTTAATGTAGATGTAAACACTTACTAAATGTTATATACTGTAGGTAGCAAACTGCTGTGTATCTTAGAGAATATGGGGGTGGGGGGAAGGAAGTGTTTTTACCCTTTTCCAACCTTTCTTATATCTTAATGCTGCTGTTGTCCTGCAGCCTCTACACAGTGCAACAGTGATAACAGGGTGCATATTTTTTTTATAGGACATATTTCCTAATTGTTGCTGGCTTTGTTTTTCATGGGCCTTTTTTTTTAAACTGGACCTTCCATGATAATGCAAGGTCCAATTTATTGAAAGCCACCTTTGACCATATTTAGAGTGTAACCTGAAATATGTCATGTTGTTCAGCCCCCCTCCCCCACTTACCTGAATCGCAGGGTTCTTCTCCTTGCAGGATTTTATTTTTGCTTGAATTTAGCATGACTGTCTGTAGCTCTGCCTGTGCAGCTGTGTCATTCATTCACAGATCTCAGGGTCCATGAATGAAAAACCTACAGCAGAGGGACTCATAGACCTAAATGGAATACAAGTATGGTGATGTCCTAGTACTTGTAATCCAATGATATCTCCACAACCAAAGGTGCAGGTGCTGCCGTTTTAAACAGCCGGGGATGGCTGTTTACATACAAGCGATCTGGTAGCTATAGAGCTGTCCAATCGCTTGTATGGTGCCAGGGAGTGTGCCTCCACTACCAGCTATCCTGTGCTCTGCTGTCCCCCATATGGGCCAAGAACTGGCATTGATCGGAGGGAGATCAGCACACTTTCAGTGGTTGATCTCCCATCCGATCACTGAAAGTGGAAGCAACGCTTATTAAATCAATCCCGGTTTCAGTCTTCAATGCTCTTGCTACTGTAGCTGCAGAAGCTGATGAAGCAGATCTCGGGTTCATCAGCTTCTTTTGGGTCTATAGGTGGCATTAGGGGTCTGACAGACCCCTGATGTCTTCATAAAGAGCTCCTGTCACATCCTCTTTGCTATTACATAGGGGGATTTTTATCCCCCTATGTGATATCAATAAAGTTAAAGTCTAATCCCCCCCGCCCCCCAATGCTGGTGTAAGGACTTACCTTCAATGATGCCTCTTGATCCGATCATCTTTTTCTTTCCAGTAGTTTTCAGCAATCCCTCCAGTGCTGGTGCCGGTCTATGATTCAGCGCTGACTGTAGTGTCTTCTGTGTCCCATGGTGTCTGTGCGGATCCACGCTGCCAGCCAGCCTGCATAGACTTACCTTGTGTCTCTCCTCTTCATCCAGCCCAAGATCTGTACTGCGCATGTGCCCGCCCCATGATCCTTTCAGATCTTCGGACGGGAGACATAGCAGTAGATACTGTATATGCAAAAAAAAACAGAGGGTTTAATTATACTTAAGGGTAAAAAAAGATGAAAAAAAGTCAAATATAAAAAAAATTACAAAAAAGTTAAAGTCCACATACGAACGCAAACACACTTACGTGGAAAAAGGATGATTACGCCACACACATTACATATCACCACGAACGTTGGAGTTAGAGCATTAATTCTAGGGCCATCAATCACTGTAAACATTAAATTCTTGAGGGATCAAAGCTTTTACCCCTTAAGGACCAAGTCCTATTTTTCATTTACATCTTATATTCCACATTTTAGGCCTGAAAATTACTTAAAACCACCAAACATTATATATTTTCTGAAAGCCAAGACCCTGTAGAATAAAATGGTGGCAAATTTATATGTTGCACGATATTACCGCAATTTATTATCAAACCCAAAATTTTTTTTAAAAATGCACTTACAGGTAAATTTAGTGCCCCAAAGCAAAATATAATACCCTTTTTTTTTTTTTAAATATAAAAGATGAGGTTACAACAAGTAAATAGATACCCAATGTGCCCAGGTTAATAATTGTGTGCATCCATGAAACTGCAACAGAATTCAGTACCCCAAAAAGTCCATAGATAACGCTTTAAAAGCCCCTACAGGTCATCAGTTTAGAAATACGTGTGAATATGGGCCCTAGGATTATTGCTCTCACTCCAGCGTGCGTGGCCATATCCAACATGTGTAGCACAATCGTCATTTTCGTACGTAGGCGCACCCGACACGTGTTTATGTGACAACGCGCGTGGTCGTGGGTCCTTTAATTTTTACAATTCATTTATTTAATATTATTTTTAAAACTTTTTTAACTTTAATTGTTATCACATAGCTGGGCTTACAAGTCCCCCACGTGATAGCATATTGGTGGTGACAGGTCCTCCTTAAGGTGATACTGGGGGTCCAAAAGACCCCTAGTGTCACCTTTAAACTCTAAATAAGCTATTGAAGTGCAGGTCGCACTTCAGTAGCTTATTAATGGGCTTAAGGAGCCCAGCAATGACAGCTATGCGACCGGAAGTGATGCAATACGCCTCGCTTCAGGTCCCATTGCATGGGGAGGAAATCGGTAAATGGACATTCACCACTCTCCTCCTCAGCTTTCCACCGACACCCGGCAAGCCGGTCCCGTAGGAGGGGCAGCGGAGCCCGGAAAATACGGCGGGGGTGTCAGGCGGTGGGGAAGCCTGTTTACTGGATCTGGCAGCAGCTGAGCCGCCAGAATCGCTTCTACTGTAAAGCCTGCCGCCGGCTCTACAAATCTGAGCAGAGTCCCGGCGAGTCTGTTTGACTCCTTCAGAATTAATGACGGGATTTATCAGGGAACCAGGGGTGCCACCCCTTACCAGGGTCGCCGGATACAGCATAGGGCACAGGGTCTCCTTCCTGGCGCCAGAGTTGCGGGTGCGTGCGTGGCAGACAGACTGCGTGCGCGAGCGCGTAGGGGACGCCTGCGCCCATTAGTGCAGTCAGGTGTGGGCTTTGCTGGGGGAGGTTCCCAGCATACACCTTCTGCCCTTTCCCTCATGTCATTGGCTCCTGGATAGAGAAGCCTCTTTGTTGTCTCGGCAACCAGGGGATGGTCCTGGGTCCCACTGGGTATAAATTCCAGTCAGAGCTCTGGCTTGCTGCTGAGTTATTCTACCTATATGGTGCAATCACCTAGCCTCTTGTGTTGGAAACTGCTGCCATTCCTGACCCCTTATCAGAATTCCCGGTTACTGACCCTTTGACCTGCCTTTTCGTTTTTTTTAACTTAGCCGCCTGCCTCGACCCGGACTGGACTTGATTAAGCTTTTGAATTTCCCTCTTGTACTTCGATTTCGGACCTCCTTGCCCATTACTGCCAGTGGGTTCTACTCATGGCTCAGCCGTACCCCGTGCCAGGATTATCCCGTCATGGGTCACGAAGGGGTTAAATCGTTGCCTATAGAATATTTTGGGCATTGAAGTTTTTGCAATTTCATGGGTGTGTGCAATTTTAAGGCTTGACATATTTGGTATCAATTTACCCAGCGTGACCGCATCTTTAAGATTTCACCAACAAATTGGGTATTCTATTCTGTTTCTGTGCACTAGATTTCATTTTAGTGTATTTTATCCTAAAAATACTGATTTGATAAACATTTGTGGAAATATCATGTGACATAAAATAATGGCAACTGCCATTTTCTTATATTGTACATATATATTTTATTTCAGAAAATATATCATTGTTTGGTGGTTGGAAGCCGTTTTCTAGCCAAAAGTTCAGATTTTAGAGAAATTGCTCCAGACAGGAGGTCTACCGAAAACCAACACACACGGACCAATAACTGCTATTTGACTCCCACCACCCTCTAGACCAGCGGTTCTCAACCTGTGGGTCGCGACCCCGTCGGGGGTCGAATGACGATTTGCCAGGGGTCGCCTAGCGGCACCTGGCCGCCCGCGAGAGAAACACTTTCTCCCGGAAAGGTTTACTTTACTTTTAGAGTAAACCTTTCTCTGCTCTGTTTTATTTTTTCTGACATCGGGGGCCGCAGGCCGCCGTCAGTCTGGAAAAAAAACACCATAGGAATGCATAGCTAGATTACTATTGGCTATTTCACTTTGCAATAGCCAATAGAAAACTACCTATAGCACCCGCCCTCTGCTGCTGCCAATCCGACGGCGTACGCCAGTGGGTCGCTGTGTGATTTCTTTTGTGCTAGGTGAGAGTCCTCCTCAGCCCTCTCCTAGCACAGCAGTGTCAGTTCTCCCGCAATGCCGCCAGATGTCATCCCTAAATTTTACCGTTGGGGGTCACCACAACTTGGCAAATGTTACCAAGGGGTCCCGGCCCTAGAAAGGTTGAGAACCACTGCTCTAGACCACAAACTGGGAGTCATCAGGACTCTACACCACCAGGCAGAGAAAATTCCCACCAGAACAGAGGCCAAGATGAAGGAATTTAAACACCTCAGGGGGGCACTTAAAACTGGCGGGTATCCAGACTGGGCTTTTGTCAAAACAGAAAGAAGAGGAAGAATGCCGAGAGTAGCAGTGAGGGTGGAAAGCATGACAAACGGAAGAATGTCATCATCCCATATGTAGCTGGGGTGTCTGAGAAACTTAGAAGGGTTTTTAAAAAACATCACATCCCTGCCTGCTTTAAACCCAGCAATACTGAGGCAACAACTGGTTCACCCAAAAGACCCAAAGCCAAAACACAAGATGAACAACATTGTGTATGTAGTCCAGTGCAGTGAGGAGTGCTCAGAATTGTATATCGGTGAAACAAAACAGCAGCTACACCAGCGTATGGCACAGCATAGAAGAGCCAAACCCTCTGGTCTGGATTCAGTAGTATACCTACATCTAAAGGAAGGAGGTCACTACATTGAAGACAGTCAAGTACGCATCCTAGACAGGGAGTAGGACTGGTTTAAAAGAGGTGTGAAAGAGGCCATTTGTGTAAAAATGGAGAAGCCAAGCTTGAATAGAGGTGGGAGGGTGAGACATCTATTGTCTGCTAAAGCAGAGACACCGGCTCTCCAAATTTGCAAAATACGTCTATTTATTGACGTGCATCGTGGTAAAAAACAACGAACGTTTCGGGGTCACAAAGGATCCCCTTTATCAGGTAAAACATACATCTATTGTCTGCCACATACAATGCTGTTTTAACACCTCTCTCTGGGCAGGCTATTAACACCTCCTAGCTCCAATTCTGCAAATGCAATCAACACCTGGTTGTCACTAACAGATTATGTGGATTGGAGCAACTTTCACCATATTTGTTCCCGGAGAATATTTTGCACAAGTCATTCTGAATTGAAAAAGCTGGTTTGATGACCAGTGAAACATCTTCAAGAAAAATACAGCAAGTCCAGTTGCTTGACTTCTTTTTTTTTTTTTTACAGCTATCCAGACAGGAAGTGGTTAAAATACTGTCTGCACATATTTTTTCCTTGGGCACGGTGGTTTCCATAAGGGAGGACACTTTTCTCATGTGTCTTGGCGGGGCAGTACGCCTTCTGCAACACAAACCTGTTTTTAATCTGAGCAGTAGAAGCAATTAGGTCATAGGGTTTTTTTCTGACTAACATGCTGTAAAAAGCACTATTCTATAATATGACCTTGTACAATGGCCATAACATAAAAAGATTAAGCACTAGACAGGTTGTATAACACAATTATGGAACCGAAATAATAATAAAAAAAAAGGAACCGTTTCCAATCACAAATCTGTTCTTGCTGTAATTACAGAGCAACCGCGCCTTTAAGACGGAGTCACTTGCACCGGAAACTCCCAGTATTGCATAAGCGTTCTACGGAAGCCTTCCTCCTGACGTCACCGTGTCCCAGAATTCCACTGGACGTGAGGCGATCACGTGATTAAACGCATCAAGGAGCTGGTCACCGTGACAGCAGCGAGAGCAAAGGTCTGTGTAAAACTGTGTGAAAGGGAAGCACCGCCTACGGAGTGCTGACGTATGTCCTCAAGATCACAGCACTGGCAGCCAATAACAGGGGGAATCTGGAATCGTCTTGCGGCGTCACCTCCTCCGTATACGTCTTGTGTTTGTAAACACCCCCGTGTTGCACCCGGCCTTGAGATGTCCCAAAGACGAGCGTGTAGTAGCCGGCTCGGCTCCGGCTCGGCAGCAGGTGGAGTGGCAGCATCACTGGCTCGACCGGTGCCCTCTACGGACGGGCTGCGCTCTCTGGGGGGTCACCCTGTGGAAGTGATTCGAGACATCGCTCCTGTGGAGCCTGCCAAGAAGAAGGTGGCTTGTGGCTGCGTCATGAGCGCGCTGCCCTATTACTGTAGCGGGGAAGTGGTGAAAGGGTTCGGCAGAGGGTCCAAGGAGCTGGGGATCCCCACAGGTGAGTCGAGGACATGGTACTAACTACTTTTAAGGGTGGAATAGGGCAGTCGACGACCGGGTTTACTGGCTGCTCCTATAAGGGTGGCATGGGGGAGTTGAGGACGGGGTACTGACTGCTCCTATAAGGGTGGCATGGGGAGTTGAGGACGGGGTACTGACTGCTCCTATAAGGGTGGCATGGGGGAGTTGAGGACGGTGTACTGACTGCTCCTATAAGGGTGGAATGGGGGAGTCGAGGACGGGGTTACTGACTGCTCCTTTAAGGGTGGAATGGGGAAGTTGATGACGGGGTTACTGGCTGCTCCTTTATGGGTGGCATGGGGGAGTCGAGGACGGGGTTACTGGCTGCTTCTTTAAGGGTGGCATGGGGGAGTCTAGTACAAGGTACTTCCAGTGCAGCATGCCACTGTTCTCATTCAATTAGAATGCCACCACTGCTATGCTCCAGCCTATGTTGTAGAGCGCCACAATAAGACTACTGCTTACTATGGTTCACTGTAACACGTATGCTTTGCTATTCACGCCTTTGCAGTGGATGTATCAGTGCGTTGTGGGGTCATTTATTTTAAATGGCATCCCAACACCGCTCCAGAACCATAGCTTTGCAGTGCACCATAACACAGCCCAACTACTGCATGTTGTTGTGCTACATAAAATGCATGTCCATGATTTTTTGGACATTAGGGTGCGTTGCCATCCCACTCTTTTGGATAGGCTGCCTTACAGGAGAACTATGGGGTGAGTGAATTACACTCATCCCCCTAGTTAGAGCGGGCATGTGACATTGAAACTGTCACATGTCGGCTCTATAGAACGGGAATTTAGTGAAAACATGCAGCCGACGATCCGCTCCCTTGCTGATCATCTCCCTGCAGAGAGCGGTGACTGTCAGTCACCGCTCCCCAGAGAGATGCCTCTCTGATCCTCCAGCGCTGATTGGAGGGGTGGACAGGGGAGGGGGTGGGCATAACTGGCTGTCAATAAGCCTGCTGGGTGGATCTCAACAGTATTGTCGGTATCCGTCCCAGCTGCGGTGCTCTCAGCATATAGCGGGCAATATGCTGAGTTTTGGGTCACATAGTACATGTCCTCCCGTAAACCAAAAGCGAACTATGGGGAAAAGAAACATCACCCCATAGTTCTCCTTTAATGCAATGCACAGGGACACCAAGGCATGAATGGGCTCTTAGTGCATTGGGGTGCCAATAAAAAATAAATAACACTAACGCGTTGTGGTACCACAGAGCACCACTATGGTCAGGTGTAAAGAGGCGCTTTAGGCTGTATTCAGACCTCTTTCAGTGTGTTACTTTAAGATGATTGGGATGCCAACAAAACTAAATGGGCAACAACTAAAAAATCGGACACAAACTATTTTTACTGATTGCAGAACAACGCAGAGTAATATATGTGTTTAGTTAATGCATTGGGATGCCATTGACATTGAATGGCATGGCAACATTGTAGTGCACGTAATACACCATACAGGAGAGGTGTGAATTTATTTTATGTACCGGGCTATTTTTATGTAGTAGAACCATTCACATTGAAATTAGTATGAGAACTAATCTGGATGTGAGCCATGACAACCAATCATGTATGACTGCTGTTGGCTAAACCTTATTTAAATAATGCTGTGCACTCCCACTTTCCTTAAAGTGACTCTAAACTCCGGAGTTAAGGTGCGCATACACTACTCGATTCTCGTACGAGAATCGTGGGAAATCCCGCGATCATACGGGAATCGATCAGTGTGAACGAAGACGTGCAACCGTTTCTACTGTACGGTCACACGTCTTTTGTCTAAGGAGCACGCTAGAAAACCAGCCGAAAATCGTACGATTTTCGGCTGGTTAGAACGGTGCTTGGGTCTTGCGATGGTTGTAAAGTGTATGGGCACCTTTTAAATCTTACAAATACATTCAAGTACCTTGCCTATTAACAAAATGTATCTTATGTGTGCATCACTCATCTGTAGACACTCTAATCATCTCTGAATTGGTGCTGACAATGTCCTTCCTTTTGGAGAGTGGCTACTTTTGTTCCCCATGGTGCCTGTGTGTGTTGTAAAGTAGTCACCGCTCCAAGCTCATTCAAGTGATGGACTACAATCTCAATACAAATGAGCAAACTAAATGTGAGATTGTAGTCCATCACAGGAGTGAGCTTGGAGCTGTGGCTACATTACAACACACACAGGGACCAGGGGGAACAAAAGCAGCCATCCTCCAGAAGGAAGGACAGTGTCAGCACCAATTCAGAGATGATTTGAGGATCTACAGCCGAGTGATACACAAATAAGATAGAAAATATATTCAAGTACCTTTTAACTAATAACAAAAATGTAAGATTTAACTCCTGAGTTTAGTGTCACTTTAAAGGGAGAGAAAATGAATATTCTAATTTGTTACTGCTACTTTATTCTTAAACCCAATCTCTTGATGCAAGAAGCCTCTCCTTGCAGTGGTGCTATCCCTGCACTGTAAGGGTGAACTGCTTGGTGTATGATGTAAAGGACTTTTACTTCCCTGATTCCTAGACAGTCAGCGCTCACCTCTCTCTTTGCTTCGGCTGGTGGACTGTCCCTCGGCATCTTGGAGTCAGCGGGAGAGGGAATCTGGAAAGTAAACCTGCTTTTAAAAAAAATCCCCCGAGACATAAATGAGCAGGTAGCCCCACTGCAAGGAGAGTTTTTTTTGTATCCGGAGATGGGCCCTAAGTGGTGTGATTTATTAGTTGGATCATATACTTAGAAATGTCACACCAGACTGCAGACACACATGTAATTACTAAAATATGACCACCTCAGATAGGTTTGGTGTCTATCCTTCCTCTTGTCTATGAATGAAAGCATTATAAGCTCTGAAACTCCTACTCTTGCATCATGGAAATTCTGTACTTGTACTACTTGTTCTGTACAGATTGCATGTTGCACAACACACTGTCACAAGCAATAAGCAAATAAGAGGCCTGATTAGTTAGTTTGCTTTATAAATGAAAGGTGAGATTAGAGGAGATGTAGCCACAATGCGGATAAAATAAAAATTAAAGGTGGGCACATAACTTTGATTTAATGGGTTCTTCTGTAGATTACAGTCCTTGGTGCATCAAACATGTTTCCTTTTAAAGGACAACTGTACCTTTTGGCTTGTGTTGTCCCATAAGGTATGTCCAACTGGTCCAATACTTGGCTTAATCTGCATTTCAGCAATCTTTACTATGTGGCCCTGCACAGAGCCACACAGCCTATCTTCTGAAAGTGTCCTTGCCAGGTCTGCTTCATCCTGTGCATGTGCGTCATGGCCCAATCCTTTCCTGTTGGGAGAGCCATATTTTGCAGGACTGCTGGAGGATTCTATAAAATGATTTATCCTCATATAAATAAATGGTTGCTTGGTCTGCAATGTGCAGAATGAGAGAGGATCCAGAGGGTATGCGTTTGAAGGAAAGGCTATGTGGGGCTGTGCAGTGAAGATCACTGGAATCGAAGAGAGAAGGTATTATACTGCGGATGGGGCCATGACTTGAAGGACAACTTGTACCAAAGCTACAGTTGCCCTTTAAATTTTGTATTTGAGATTACAGAGTTTAGGTCTAAGGAAAAGTCAGAATAGTGTTTTCAAAGGAGGATCTAATTTTATTGCCAGCGTTCAGTCCAGGTCCTAGCCTTTCTATACTATTGTGCCCTCAACCTCTGCTCTACATGATGCCGATTATGTGGGCACGGCGTTTTTTTCTGGTTCTGGCTGCATCAGCCTTCGAAGAATGACATAACAAATTAAGTGTGCTAGAAGTATAAAACCACAATAGACAAATTCATTTTATACAGAATTATTTTCTGAAATTGCACTGTATTAAGTCTGATTCAATACAAGGCCTTTAATTGTGTCTTTCTATTTAGCTACCATTCTAGATTACCGTGAACAATAAAACATTTTTTTCTTCAATTGCAGCTAATTTCCCTGAGCATGTTGTGGAGAATCTTCCTGCTGACTTGAATACTGGAATCTACTATGGATGGGGCTGTGTTGGTGATGGGGAGATCTACAAAATGGTGATGAGTATTGGCTGGAATCCATTCTACAAGAATACTAAAAAATCTGTGGTAAGAACCATTTTCTCAACCACTTTTTCCAATCAAATTGTCATGAATTATTGTAAAGAGAATCTGTGCAAAGCACCTGTCTTGGAAGCCTCTTTTGCAAGTTAAATTCTCTGGACCCACAGACTACATTCTCCATCTGATGACATGAAAGTGTTATCTTGTATAGATTAACCACACAAGTCCCAGATGTCATTTTAAAATGGAAGCCATCTTCAGTGGCTCCTGTGGGCCCCTGCTGACTCAAGTGCTGGGACTGTTGGCGGTCTCCGACAACCAGGGCCTAGCACTAGTCCCTGGGGCCGATAGTCTCTTCCGATGCTCGCAGTGGAGCCCACTGTAGAAGTGAATGTAAACAGAATGCTTTTGCATACTGGTTACATTGGGACTGTGCTGACATCAAGATTGACTTCATAGCACTTCATCTGAGTAAGGAGGCTGGGGCAGAGCTATTACAGCTCTGTTCAGCACCTTGCTGCAGCAACAGATCTCTACTACAGTGATTTATTGCTGGCTGATTGTAGCCAGCAGTTGATCACTATTAGAAGTAATTTGCTGCTTCACAGGAGGTGTGAATGTGCCCTCCTCTGACAATATTCAGACCTCCCATGAAAAACAATTGTGTAATTAAACAAAAAAGGTTATACATAAATATCATATTAATCGGTGGACTTTGTTGATTATATTTTGTGCAAAATGTATGGGATTTAACAAATTAATATAATGATCCTGCCAGAAATTTAGTGAGCTTCTAACTACTTGTAGTGAGGTAACACTACCCTTGGTGACCTGAAATCGGAAGCTGTGCTATAAGCTCTTCCGGAGTTCTCTCCTGCTGGACTGGGTAAGCACACCTTCTCCTCTTTTCCATATCTACTCCTTGTTTACATCCTCAGCACTTGCTCTCCTCCCATACCAGCTACTTGCTACCCAATTGTAGCCAGTGAGATTAAAAATTCTGTCCTCCATTGCATGTTTCTCTGATGGTAACATATCCTCTTTCTTCCCACACTTTTAGAAGAAAATCCTCTTTTGTCAGGGAACATTTTTCATCAATGTTCGGTTTTGTATTGTAGCTATGTATTAAAGCACAGAAAATACAAAATGCACAAACAAGAAGCCATTAATATTTCTAGCTATAAAAGTGTGCCTATATTTGCAGCCTTGTCAAATTCACTCCCGCCCACTCTTGGCGGCCGCTGGCCAATGGGCTGCTACAGAGTTTTGTAGCTCATGGGCTTCGTTTTCTCTTCTGTAGAATACGGGGATAAATTGCGCTACAGACAATTGCAGAATGAGTAACCGTGACCAAAACAAATAATCGCTACAAAAAATATATAATCTATTAAAATAGATGTTATCCCATTTCTTTATACATTAGAATGTAATACTGGTAATGATACATTTTATATCACTTGCCCTTTTAGATTGTAAGCTCTCATGTTCAGGGCCATCCTAACCCTCTTGAATTGTCTCCCTTTGCAAAGTGCTGTGAAAGCTGTTGGAGCTACTTAAACCCTGTATAGTAATAACCTGTGCCACGTTTCCTGGTATAGAGATTTCTCCAATGACGGTGAAGAAAAAAAAAAAGTGTGCCTATATCTGCGGAGCTATATAAATGTACAAAGGCAACAGGAACTCTTTAGGAGACAGAAGATGGTCAGCAGTGGAAATGACTTCCAAAAATGAAGCTTTGCTGTATAGATTATGTATTTTTATATAGAATGTTAGTTCTCTGCCTGGCTTTAATACTCTGCATGCAGCCGTTGACACTAAACAGCTGATTTGCATATTTGTTCCACACAAGTTATTTAGAATCTACTGAAGCAAGTGGATCAGCATGATAGCCAAGCAGCTGGCATTTTCAGTAGAGCCCCTCGAATGGCCTACATATTTCTCTTATGATGGGTTTCCCATAAGGTTGATTGGATGCTTTGTTGCGGTATTTGTCCAGTCCTTCGATTCAGTTATAGAAGTGTGCCAGTTCACAATCTATATTTTTATCTTGTGCCTGTTTTATTGGGGATTTCTTTTTCATTGGTAAGAAATTATTATACCACATGCAATTTACCAGGTCAGGGCTTAGGCAGCCTGGTAACTTTTGCTATGCTGTTATTTAGCTGCCATGGTTTGTCTAGTTTGCAAGAGGTAGGACGTGTATTTACCGCATTTTCTGAAGTACTGAAGTAATGTCATTGTTCATTTTTGTTATATTTCAGGAAACTCATATAATTCATCAATTTGATGACGACTTCTATGGTGAAATACTTAGCATAGTTATTGTAGGCTACATCAGGCCAGAAAAAAGTTTTACCTCTTTAGGTGAGTATCTGGGACGTACACCTAATCCATATGACTGTCTATATGCTTAGTTTTCTTTTCATGGAAAGTAAACCCATTTATGTGTCTACATAAAAGTTGGTATGAACCCAGTAAGCACACCAAAACGTGTAAACTAGGGATGCACCACGATGCCATATTTTCAAGCCTGAGTTCGAGTACCGATACTTTTTCCTCAAGTCCTTGCCAATACCGATTTTTTTTTTTTTTTGTGTGTGTCATGTGACCGTTTTTCTTAAACAATACAGACTAATGATTTTAGAAAAGTGGTGAAGCGCCAGGGCCCAGTCGCAGATGTGACCTCTGCAACCCTGGTAGTTCTGCCACTAACTCCAAGCTGTAGAAGGACTGAAAATCTCAGCGATACATTACACAGCAATGCAGAATACCATCAGCTACAGAGGATTACAAATCCCAGGAACACATTATACAGCAATGCAGAATTGCACCAGCTATAGACTGCAAACCCCAGGAATACATTATACTGCAATGCAGAATGGCACAAGCTATTGAGGACTGCAAATCCCAGGAATACATTATACAGCAATGCAGAATACCACCAGCTATCGATGACTTCAAATCCCAGCAATACATTATACAGCAATTAGGGATGTTCAGATACCAGTGCCGATACTTGGCATTTTCATGAGAACTACCAGGGTTGCAGCTGGAACCTATAATAATTTTTTTTTTTTTTTCTTGGCCTACAATTCAGTGTCCTCCCAAGGCACAAACTGACTAATTTGAACATGAGGACAGGTATACTTAGGAACCAAGGATTAAACACTTTAGCAGTTGTGTTATTATTTTATTCACACTGGTAAGCATTACACATTAACAAAGATGTGTTTCCTATTTTGTACTTTTCTTACCGAATTTGCACCTGCTGGTTACATAAGGCATCAATACAGGTTCGATTACCATCTGTAGTACTAATATACAATGCTCCTCTTCCTTTTTTTTTTTTTTTTAATGACTTTCAAAAATAAACGCTTTAATATTTTATTCAGAAAATGATTTACACCCACTAAAACTGTTAAAAAGCTCACACTCCCTGCTAACTAACAATTAATTTCTGCTGAGTGACCACTGCTTCCACAAATAAAGAAAAGGTCCTTTTCTGTAGCATGCCAACAAGTTGAATTAAACTGAAGGTTTTGTTGGTCTTTAAAGGGTCAGTTCTGCACATTTTCCAAAAGAAAATCCCCCATGCTTTCCATCACTTGCAGCATCTTGTTGCCAGATGTTAAAAAGTTGCCCCTTTCCCATTGCATAACTGCCGGTCCTGCATGACTGGTCTGCAAAACCTTTTGGGGTGGTCAACCTAGCGCCCTACCCCCTCTGTCATGGCTAAAGCAGCTGCTTCCGGCCCGTTTAGAATCTGCTGATGTGCAGTGCTTTCTCTCTCCGAGCATCGACAACACAGATAAGCCTCTGCTGCTAGAGGGGAAAGAGTGTGCACTACTAAGCACACTGCCCATGGGCACAGTTTGAGGCTAGGTTCACACCTGGGCAATTAAGCTGGTGAACTGCTGTCGCGTGTTTTTCGTTGGCACAACTGTTCTTACAAAACTGTGCGGTTTTCAATGCATAGAGCATGTCTATGAGACCCAAACCGCGAGACTACCGCCCAAAAATAGCTCCTGCACCTTTTTTGCGCGACAAACCGCAAAGGTGTGAACAGCCTTCATTGACTGCAATGCGAATCCTGTGTTTTGCATGATAAATCGCCCAGGTGTGAACATAGCCTCTATGGGCTGGGAGCAACCAAAGCAGCACACAGGAGAACAGTTTGCTACATAAGAGCCTGCACAAATTGTCCACTTTCACAAATCAATGCAGTAGGTTAGACATATAGTCTATTGTCAACTGTAGAGTACTAGAGTAGTTCAAGGAGAACAGTTTGTATAGTCTGTTAGCGGTAGAATACATCCGTATAGTAAGTCCGCCTCAATGTCTCACTAATGCATGGAATTTTTATTTATTTACCTAAACATCTTGTTTTCAACAGATGCCCTTATTACCGCAATTCACAGTGATATTGAAGAAGCCACAAAACAGCTGGACCTGCCGGAATTCAGGAAGCTGAAAGAAAAATACTTCAACAATTCTCATAAAATAATGAACGGCCATTGATGCTGGCCACTCATTATCAATGAATATACATTGCACTGTTTTTAGAGTTCACTTTAGACCAACTGTTCCTTATGAAGGCTTGTTATATATTTATTTAAAATATACATGCAGCAGGTCTAAATGTGATAAAACTGTTATCTTTGGTAAAACACTTGTAGTCCTTATTTGATGATGGTAAAAATACCTAAAACAACTGGGACATCCTGTTAGGCTGAAAGTGCATGGACTAAATTGTTTAAGTGAAATACATGTATTCTGTTACCAATAATTCAATTGCTATAGAGCCTTTACATATTTTAGGCTTAGTATTGTAACATTAGAATGTTACAAAAAGACACGGAGCACACCAAACTTATCTTTAATGTGGACATATAGTAAATCTATAGCTAAAAGTATATATGGCTCAATGCAGCTACTTATGTTGTATTATTTATTATTGTTATATCAGTGTAAACATCCATAGTGCACATGATGAGTAATAGAATATTCTTCTACCTATAACTACTGCATAAAAGACAAATCATTGTATTCAGTACATCACTCTAATGTTACTGTTTAAAATAAAACGGATATCAAAGAGAATGCTCACTAGTATACTACTGTTATATTTACTTCATGTCGGGGGAACCATTAAACTTGAATAATAATCTGCTGCTTAAGTAATGTTTTTTTTCTTTAAAGTAGTGAAAAGGACATGCAAGCTGTACTTGTGGTCATGTTGATGTTTGCCAGATGGCTACACAGCTTTTCTGCATTCTTCTACAGTGCCCTGGAAATCCCAAACCCTGGAGGTTGCAAAAAAGCAAATCATCAAAAGTTCTAGTCCAACTCCTGCACTCCACTTTTGGGTCATTACTGTGGTAGTTGGCATCACTGGTCTCTATTTTTGAGTCATCACTGTAGTGTTTGGCCGCACTGGCCTATATTGAAGCAGCAGGGGTTGGGTCAAGAGCTGGTCAAGATTTTTGTTGGCACTCCCCTGATCGGATGGGAAGGTTCCTGCTGTCAATAGTGAGTGGCAGTTTTGTAATGTTAATATAAGCACAGGTTTGCTTTAGGTACTTCTCTTATCCAAAAGTCAAAAGGTGCCAAATCTAACTGACTGTCTTTCCAAACCGCTTTAAGAATGGTAGGCACGTAATTTTGCTTAGAATCTTTATACGTGGTATCAACGTTTTCTACTTTTTACATTTTCATTCAGTTAAAAAAAAAATCATCTACAGTTGTTAGAAAAACTTGGAACCGTTTAACCGCCTCCCAGCCGTTGTAGAAAAACCACTGCCTGTTAGCCCCGCCCACTCGCACCAGCAGGAGACACAGATTTAAAAACGGGCAGCGATGCCTGTTAACATACAAGCGATCTGGCGGCTATAGTGCTAGCGGATTGCTTGCATAAGGTGCCGAACCGTGCGAGCCCGGGACCAGCATGCAGGCTCAATGACGGGATGGGAGGGAGATCAGTACACGCTCCCTCCGGTCCCCTCTCCAGTGTCAGAATGCGGCAGTGATGTATATTACATAGTGGTGAATAAATACCTCCAAAAGAGCTTTTAAAGCGTCGCCTATAGTCAATTTTGAGTGTGGTAGTTTTTTGCGATTTTCGCGGGTGTGCAATTTTAAGGCTTGACATGTTTGGGTTCTATTTACCCGACGTGACCCCGTCTTTTATATTTTACCAAAAAAGTGGGTAATAATTGTTTCCTAACAATGTAAAAAAAAACTTTTTTTCCTTTTTAATATAGTACAAACTAAAAACCGAAGTGGTGATTAAATACCACCAAAAGAAAGCTCTATCTGTCCCCAAAAAATGGTACAAAATTAATTTCAGTACAGCGTTGCGTGACGGAATAAATGTCAAAGTACTGCAGCGCTGCAAAATGGCCTGGCCAGGAAGGGGGTGTGAACACCCCGGTCTTCGAGTGGTTAAAATGTCTTTGGTGTTCTGTATGAATGGCTGCTAATAATAGTAACATTTCTTATTTCAAGTAACCACAGAATAGGAGGGAAAGTGACTAGCACTCTATTAAAGATGCAAATGTGGTTTCTTTATTAGCAATTTGTCACATAGGCCATACAGCCAAGATTTTGGGTCCTATCCTGAAGGCAACAATGTGACTGACGTGCGTTCGTTTTTCAATGCATCGTGTTGCAATCTATATGCTTACAGTTTTAGAGTTGCATTACCAGAGATATGAATGTGTGTGTCTCATAAATGGAGAAATGTTTCACAGTCGATAGTCTGAGTAATCTTTCTGAAAAATGGGTTTTTGTGTTCTTTGCAATAATAATCTGGAGGAGACAGTTCACACTGAGCTGTGTACCCTAAAGTGACCCTGTCGCCTCTCCCTTTTTTTTTTTTTTGACAGCGTTTTCTCTTTTAAAAGCTTATTCACAGTTCAAGATTTTTTTTAGTTTTGGATAGCATAGGGAAAAGTGAACATCTATCTTGCCAGTTATTTTGCTGCCTGTGTACCATTGGGGAAGTTTCTCCACTTCCAATCCCAAAGACTCAACAAGAGGAAATCTCAAGTGAGGGGACTTAGACAGTTGGTCACTGAACATCTTAACTCTTGTTCTGGGGACAATTAAAACTTTACATTTCCCCATACTTTTTATCTGTGACAGTGATATTCAGTACAAATAGCGGGGTGAATCTCCCCAGTGGGGACATCGACCACAATAAAAACTTGACAGAGGGCCTAACCCTTCACTATCAAAAACGTAAACCCTTTTCCCTAGATCTACTTAAGCAGATCTAAACCCAATCGCTTAAACCTCATAATGCTGTTATCTCAAAGCTGTTAATGTGATTTCAAGAGTTCTCCAGTCTTTTTCAAGGATGTAAATGTTAAATATATGACCTAGCGATCCTGCCATGAGGGCTGTTATAAGATGACAACAGTCTCCCAATTGTGTTCCTGTGTTGTCACCCTGCTATTTGCACCTCTGGTTGAGACTGCAATTGGCCATGTTAAGTTGCATTGTGCAGGCACTGTCTGCTGTTATCACTATTCTGGTCAGAAACAATGACTTGCAGCCGGAACTGGAATAAATGCTTTTAGGCAGAAAGTGGTGGAAAGAACCTGGAGTTTATCAGCAGCACTAAATGTAGAAAAGGGTGGGGGGAAAAGTTGAGAAACGAGATTTATGAAACATTTTGCAGTTTGATACACTATGTTTTAGCAAACGAAATGTCATTCAGTTAGAATTTACTTGAACTTTGAAATATGTAGGTTGCCAAGCACGCAGTTCAGGAAAGGTGGAGTGAAGTTTGAACTCCTGACATACTTATTCCAGATCAGTGGCTTTGAAAGTACTGATGCCAGTGCATCTGCATGATAGCCAAGGAGTAAATATTTTCCAAAGTACAGCAATGTCAGCCTTTCTATATTCTCACTATAGGATTACTTTACAACAGGAGGTATTGACTTTTCGCTCACCTCTCGATCCTGTCACGGCTCTCTGCCGTGACAGGGGAGGGGCTGGATTCCCCGCTCCGATCAGCCAGCGCTGACCGGCGGAACGGACGGGGGAGGGTGCAGGTATAGCTGGCTCTGCCTCTAGATAGGCAGAGCCAGCTGTCAGTCACGCAGCTGGGCGGATCCCGGCACAATTGTCGGGATCCGCTTCAGCTGCGGCGTCTCAGTATACCGCAAGCTACAACTCGCGGTATACTGAGCCTAGGGTGACGGGAGGACGCTAGTTTGTGTCCTCCCATTACCCTAAGGAGAACTATGGGGAACAGACATTGTTGAACAGACATTGTTCTCCTTTAAGGAGCGTTGGTGTTGCACAATTTTCCACAAGGATTTGCAAGGCTCCAACTATTGCATGGCATTATTGCTCAGTTTCTAATGACAGAACAGTTTGTATCCCTTTTAATATAACAATTTTACGCTTCTGAAGCTGGAAAGGATTCCTATTCTGCAGATCAGTTCATTCCCAAAACCAAACAGCCGGAACGGTTTATAATTGCCAAAGTTCTTCTTTAAAGTGACACTAAACTCAGGAGTTAAACCTTAATGCATTCAAGTACCTGAACTATTAACAATAATGTACGTTATTTGTGTATCACTCAGCTGTAGATCCTCTAATCATCTCTGAATTGGTCCCGGACTGTCCTTCCTTCTGGAGGGGGGCAACTTTTGTTCCCCATGGTCTCTGTGTTGTATTGTAGTCACCTCTCCAAGCTCGTTCCTGTGATGGATTAAACCTTCAATACAAATTAGTAAACTAAAAACAAGATTGTAGTCCATCATGGGAGTGAGCTTGGAGCGGTGACTACATTACAACACACATGGGGACCATGGGCAACAAAGTAGTCACCCTCCAGAAGGAAGGATAGTGTCAGCACCAATTCAGAGATGATTTGAGGATCTACAGCGAGTGATACACAAATAAGATACATTTGTAGTTAATAGTTAAGGTACTTGAATGTATTTTTAAGATTTAACCCCTGAGTTTACTGTCACTTTAAAGTGATCTTGCACTTGGAAAATGAATGTACTTTTTTTTTTTTTTTTTTTTGCACTCCCATTCCAAGAGAGAACGAATTGATTGACATTTAGTGACTTTCTCACAAAATGTCTAGTTTAGAGTTCACTGTATTATAAACATCCCTTCTCCCTTATTAATGGTTATCTCTAGTCAAGGTCTTTCTTACTTTTGTCTAGTTCTCATGTGCTGCTGTTTGTCTTACAGATGTCTAATTTTGTCACAAAGTGCAGAATGACCGACTAAGAAACAGTTATGGGGACCATGTGTTAATGATTTTTATTGCTTCATGTTTTTAACCTATATTTGTATAATAATTCCCGTTGTTTTCTCTCTATGTTTTTTTTTTCCCTGCACTTTATTCTGAGCCCAACATCCTGGGTCTGCATGAATTGGGGGTTTCCTCATTATTGGCAACACTGTCCTGCACTGCGCATTCATTTGACTTCCTTTTTTTTTTTCTTAAGGGTAATGTGTCTAAAACTAACAGGGTTATTCACAAAAGGGTGAAGAGTTTGGAGAAGGCAGGAGAAGTGAACAATCTAGGACAACATAGCTGAACTGGAAAGTGAGCTGAATTGGAGAATCGTTTCCACTTCAGCTATGTTGTCCTAGATTGTTCACTTCTCCTGCCTTCTCCAAACTCTTCACCCTTTTGTGAATAACCCTGAAAATGATGATGAAGTGATGGGACTGTTTGTGACACTGTACAATGTGAGGAGCCAGCTGTTGCAGTTCCCTTCCCATACCACTGCTGCCTGTCTTGACATTAAAGGTTTCTCCAATGAGTCAGAAGGTCTGAACAGGCAGGAGTGTACACCAAGGAGGCCTGCAGGAGTTTCACGCACAGGCTCAGCACATCATCCTTTGCTAAAAAATGTTAGGATGGAGTTTAATTTTAAGTGCTTTTTTTTCTTTCCATATTTCATCAAGCAATATGCTGTACTGCAAACAAACCTTATGTGCATTTGTAAGCTGAAATTTGTCAAAACAGTACCGAAGAAAATGTTCTAGTTTCAGTAAACCAGATGATTGTGATTTCCATTAAATTGCTATTTTACTGAAATATAATTGATGCTTGTGTTCTTTATTTTACATGCCTCCTTTTTAATCAGTGTGTCTCCCAGTGCTCACATACACAGCAGTTTATAATATTATGTAGGGATGCTCCGATACAAGCATCGGTATCGGCGGCAATACCGAGTATTGGCATGAGTACTCGTACAAATACTCCGATACAAAAAACGAGTACCTGTGCCGTGTCCCCCATCTTCAAGGACCTGAAACAGTAAGATCAGTTAGGGTCTGGAACTCACTGCCACAGACAGTGATTTCAGCACAGAATGTGGAATTGTTCAAGAAACTTCTGGACGATTTCTTAAGGGACTGTAATATACAGGGGTACAGGTACTCCTAGAATGAGATCCTAATAGGTTGGGCTTGATGGACTAATGTCTTTATTCAACCTCAAATACTATGTAACTATGAAACCGCCGATCACAGGACTTCCATAGCGTCTTTAATGAAACAAGATGGCCACAAACTCCTCCAAGTCCTCAATCATCTGCTCCATTCTGACCTCTTCTCCCGCTGATCGGATGATTGACAGGCTTCCTCACCAGTCAGGAGGTGACTGGTGAGGAAGCCTGTCATCATCCAATCGGCCAATCAGAAGGAGAAGAGGTCAGAATGGAGCAGATGACTAGGCTGTGACACGGAGTGGCTGAAGCAGACGGAGAAGATGACACAGCAGGTTAGTACTGCAGCACCATATATACCAAAAAGATAAACCAGCTAACAAAAGTGGCTGGTTTAAAAAGAGTTAACAGAGGATCGGGACAAGTATTCCAATTACAAAAAGAGTTTATTAGATAAAATATCGGTTTTGGACATAAACATCATATCACTAACTGGTTTAAAAAAAAACAACAAAGCATGACATACAATGATAAATCTTCATGTATGCAGATCTGTTTGTATACATGTCTTTGTTTTGTTTTTTTATTTCAATTATGAGCCCTGTGTGCCATTGTCCTGGGCCATTTGCACCATTTACTTCTATGACTGCCTTGTTTGGTGTTTTCCTCCCTATGGGCAACGCTGCCCTGCTCTTTGCAGACATTTGATTAATTTTCTTTATGGTATTCTCCTGCTGTAGGAAAATGTTGGTTAGCCATCTGTATGTCAGTTATAACACTGCTCATTCTATCTGTAGCAATACAAGGCTTCTTAATGGGATGAGGACAAGAATGCTGAACTACCAAATGTATTTTCTACATACAGTGTAAGATGTCTCACTGTAGAAGTAATCTCCAGATAAGGATTCCTGAAAAGTATTACTTGTAATATTAATAATCTCCGTAATATTAATCTAAAGATACATTAAAGGCTATTTCCTAACCCTCGAATGCTGCTGTAAGCACTTACCTTATTTGAAGCTTCTTAATGCGATCATCTTACTACCACTCGTTTCCGACAGTCCCACCAGCGCTGGTGCCTAGGCTCTGATCCCAGTGCAGACTTCTTGTGTCCCACGGAGTCTGTCTGGCATGTGCGCTGCCGGCTGTGTCAATTCAGTTTCATTGTCACTTTTTTCCTCTACCCTTTGGTATTATCTACTGCGCATAAGCCTGCTCACTTCCTCCTTCTCAGCCATTCGGGGGGCAGTTCTTCAGCCGGGAGCGAGCGGCGCTGCAACAGGTATGTAATTAGGTATTTGCCTACTTTGTTATTTATATTTTTTTTAAATAAAAAAAGTAGGCAAATTACTAGCAGTAGATATATGCCAAAAAAGAGAGACTTTAATTCTGCTTTAGTTTTGTATGTTGATTATTCATGTATTTAATCTATGTGGGAATGTCTGGTGCAGGACATGCTGACTGACATATCACATTGTCAAGTGCCTTCAAATGTACTATAATAAACCCTTCGTGACTGACGACGTACAGTGTACGTCGCCAACATCGGGGCTGTTTAAACAGACTCCCGGCGACTTGACTTAGGTGTACAGTATGTTTGGAGTTTGGAGCTGAATGTCACTTTGGCCTCTTCTTTTTCTAGCCTGTACCTTTTTTTTTTATAATTTTCTACCATACCAGTTTTTGTGGTATACGTAAAAAAATCAAGATATGTATTCTACCCCATTTACAACCTCCTTTCTCAGAACCTGCCTTGTCCATATGGGATGTTCATTTTAAAGTAGACCTAAATTCAAGAGTAAGGTCTCATTCACACTGGCAGTGTCAAACTTGTGTTTATATGCATTTAGAACACATTTCTAAACGCATATAAATGCATGTCATTGATTTTCAATGGTATCATTCAGACTTTGCTTTAGCTGTGTTTAGAGAAAATAGAATTCTGTGTGTCCAAGATCCAATTAGAAACTCTAAACGCATGTAAAAGCCTGTAAGTGCATCAGGAATGTGTAATCAGTGTAATCAGTGTAATCAGGAACATCTAAACACAGGTGCACATTTCTAGTTCTCTGCTCCAAGATTGACTAATGTTCTCATGGCAAGGGGGCATGTGTACAGTTGTCTGTCATGATCTGCCATATTGACATTGATCGTTACTTCATCCAAATTAAAGCTGAAACTCCGGGCAAATAACCTTCATTTAAGTGTATTCCTTAATAGCCCCAGAGGATATAAATCCACTTTGTTTACACAAAATACCTTTGCAAACCCAGATATAAAAATAGCAGTGGCATCATCCCTGTACTGTACAAAGCCTGTGCAGAGAACTGGGGGAGGGACCCAGCAAGCTCCACCCACTAAAGGCTGCCTGCAGAACACTACAGGTAGGGGGCGGATACAAGACCAGGCACCCTGCACAAGGAGAAAGAGCAGCAGTGACTGGTCTTTATTACAGACAATTTCAGCAATACAAAAAATGCTGAACTCCTGCTCAGATCTGGAAGAAATACACAAAGCACAAAAGGATTCAAGTAAGAATACACATGGCTCTTGTGTTTAGACAATATTTGCTCATCCTGGTGTTCAGCTTTAAATCATTTCTTTTCAGGCAAAGTCTTCTTAAGTCAATGGGTACTGTAAGCTCCCCCGAGTGTATATTATTTATATTGAAAATCCAGATATGAGTTAGGGTTAAAGGAGAAGTATAACACGATAAATGTTGTGTGCTTGGAAGCATGGATCTGGTATATGTTTGAACACATACAGTATTTCAGCCTCTATGTAGATGTACAATAAAAACACAAGAAATAGAAACAACATGATAAAAGCATGTACACACACATAGATAAATCTGTTTCCATTAAAATAATGGAATAAATAAAGTTTGTATACAGTATGATGATCTGCTTATTTTGTCAAAGTATTTATTTATTTTAAATAATAATTTTAAATTTTACACTCCACTGAAAGCAGCATTTTTATGTAATTTTTCACACACGATCAGTCTGGCAGTTCTAAGCAGAACACATTCAAGAAAACAAGTCACCTTACATAGAGTACGGACAAAAGGCACCGTAAAAAAAACTGCATTCATATCATTTATTGAAAGGGATTGTGTCACAGACACTGGGACTTGTTTATGAAAAATCAAAGGTGTTACCCATAGCAACCCGCTTCCATTATTCTGGTTATATAATGTAAGCAAAATGTGGTTGGTGCTTGGGGTATCAACACTGTTTTTCATCTACTTCACTCTACAGGCCTCCAGTGCTGCATGGTTTTTTTTTTCTTTCTTTTTTTTTTTTCTTCTATGTGGAGTGTTGCAATTAATTATCTAAATGAATAACTTTCATCATCATATTCTAAGTCCTCGTCGTCATCATCTTCTAAGAGTCCATATTTAAACTTGCGATATACTGTCCCATCTTGGCCCATGTAAACTATATCTTCGTCATCATCATCATCATCTTCCTCCTCCTCGCGATCATGATACTCAATCACGTGATCCCGCTGAAAACTGGAGGTACTTTCTCTGTTGCTCTTGAAAGATTGGAAGGATTTTGTTTGGTCCGGCAGCTTTTCATATCCACCTTTGATGACAGTTGAAGCTTTTGCCCGGGCTCGGCGCCAAAAGAATATGATTGCGCCAATGCTAAGCACCACCAGAATAGATGTGGCCACAAACAAAGCAGTCTTCTTGTGTCCATCATTGTCCACCAAGAGTTCGGTTATTAACTTGCATTCCTCTAGAAGAACACAGAAAACATAACTTGGTTTATTACAAGTAGACAACAGACAATGCTTCATCCCACTGCAATGTGTATTATCCATGTGTACTTTTTCAGCTAAACTTTCTTGTATACAATTTATGTCATTTATGTATTATAGAAATGTATGTAATTACATAGTAAAATAGTAGATAAGGTTGAATAAAGATACTGGTCCATCTACTTTAACCTATATAATTGCCCAATAACAAATATAAATATTTGTTCCTAAATCATCTCAGAATCATTCTGAGATCATTTAAATATAATTTAAATATTGTAGACCAAAAAATATGTTTTAGGGGTCATTTTATTCATTTGTTCATTCATGTGATTCAGAATGTAAATGAGTATACAGTCACAAATCACATGTCAATAATGTCATGAAGAAATCTAATGAATTTAGCTAAGAGCAGTCTGTGCATGTTAAATACACACACACAGTGCCGTTAACTGTGATTGGTCAATAACATGCAGCTGAGTCTTCATTTTGTTTGCTGAGGTGGAGGATGATCTGGTGAAGTTAAATCCAACATATCGTCTCTTTTGAATGAAAGGATCAGGGATTCACATTTGGTGTAAACTGATAGGAAGGCTACGTTATTATAGCTTGTACTACATGTAGAATTTGAACAAATAGCAGTCTTACAGATCTAATCAAGAGCACACTAAATATAAATCTATATTGACTATGAAACTGAGAATGTGTGGTATCCATACCTGTAAAGAGTATTACATCCTGTGTATGCACTACAAATTAGGCTGAATTTGATTCTGTGACATCCGTGTCCTTGCTTCTTGTTCCTATCTCTATCTGGATGATTTGTTACCCCCATCAATATCTCTGCTCTGTCTTTGTTTCTGCCCTCTCTAGGTTGGAGTAATCTCCAAAAATATACTCTGCAGAGTTTTTTTGTTATATTGGGTGACTTTCTGCATAAATTGCATTATGCACAAAGTCACCATTTGCATTTACATATACAAGTAGACATGTGCATGGTCAAAAATGTTGTTTCTTTTTCATTTAGACTCAGATTCAGATACGTTGATATTTGTTATTCAGAATTCGGATCGATACAAATCTATTTGGATGGAGTTTAGTATTTTGACAAATGTGAAAATTGAAAAAAAATAAAAACAGGTCGAAAAAAAAAAAAGGAAACGTGTGGGTCCCCCCCCCCAAAATCCATTACCAGCATCGTGATCTGAGCAAGAGAAATTCCTATACTTAGAATTTCCTGAAGAAACTCTCATTGTTTTTCATATATGAAAGATTGCAGGCAGACTCTATGTGTAGTCTCATGCTGGGAGCTTATGCTGTGGACAAATAGTATATTGGACCGATATCATCTTTCCCTGTATACCAGGAGTGGATAACTTTGACCCCATTTGCGGTTAACTCAGGTGTTTTTTCCTTGCCCACTTTTGAGTGGTGAGTGATCTTTACATTATGGATCATATTTTATTTGCTAGGTGATATGACATGACGCCAGCTGATCACCTCACATGGCTTCCAATATCATCTCTATGCCGATGTGCACATAGAATACAGGTACACATGTAGACAAAGCCTGACTGCTTGCGTGATTTGGACCTGTCCCTGTTCTCCCTGGAACGCCCACACACGGGTAAATTATTACATCCATAGACCTCCCCTCTATTTGGATTTCGTTTATGGACATTTTTTTTGGATTGCATAGCAAGTTGGGAGAATTTTTATAATTACACTGTCTATTTTCTATGGTTCCATTTAAGCTCTCTTGTTCATCTGGTTGCATATCTTATATATACACCCTCATAATGCTATTGCTGTACACTGATAGAAAATACTGTCTGAGAAAATTTTATATGTTTTGATCTATATAGAGGATATGTATGATATGTATGATTTATTGAACCATAGATCTCTACTGAAGGCTCCTGAGGAAGCATCTATCTTCAAAACGCATAGAGCCTACTGAAATTCATTACTCATTCAAGCCTGAGGACTATGTCCAAGATATGTATACGGTTGCTCTACCCCACATCTGTTATGCATAACTAATTTCTTGTTATGGCCATATGTTTTTAAACATATTTTATAATTGTTATAAATGAAATGAGCTTTTATTAACAAATATGAAATTGTACTTATCGTGGAACCTCTAAAGCCCCAGTCTCATTTGTAGCTATTCTTTCTTTTTTGTTTTTTTGTTTGTAATGTAGATTGGGGGTATGGTGTCACCCATTTGCCTCACACTCCCTCTTCCATAGGACTTTCTTCTTAAGGTTAATGTGTGCTGCTATATAGAGAGGTAATTTGCTTAAGTAAAGTATTTATTTTTAAATTTATTTCTAACTTTATTTAAATTTGTTTTTAACATCCCAATAAAATGATCATTTGCTGGCTCCAGTTTAAATTCAAGTGCTGCTACTCAGTAAAAGTTTGGGATTGATCAACATTACAGCTGTTTTCAGAACTAGATATAACTAGTAGTAGTCAGTGAACTTGACTTGTTCTAAAATGTTGAATATCAGCTAAGTACCATCTAAGTGGCTTCCCCCATTGTATGAGAGAATACTAAATACTACTAAATACTACTATTGCTGATATTTTTTTTACCTGGTATTTCACTGCAGTCACAGCATTCCCTGGAGTCCTCGGGCTTGGAATGGCAGCATTGCACACACCTCCCATCATTCACATATAGTAAAAAGCTTGCTGGGCACACAGTACAGTTCAGTGGTCCACGTCCTTTACACTCTATACAGCTTTCATGGCATTTTTCACACTCTCCATCTGGTCCCTTTAAAATGCAGATTGAAATTGAATGTTTCATTTTATAAATTAGATGCTGCATTATGATGTGACAATATCACACTGCACTTCTGATGAGCCAGCATACACAGTAAAAACATGGAACCTACATACAGTTGTGAATGGAATTTTAAGAAAATGTAGATGTAGTTTTCTAAAATCTGCATACCTGTGTACCCTTGTATTCTCCAGCAAAACACTCCGATATACAAATTCCCCCTTGCAGCTGGTAACTTGACACACATGATGTGCATGATAGGGCGCCTGAACCTGGATTTAAATAAAAAATACACATTTCTAAAAATGTATAGGATCCAAGAAAAAGTTTTTCACTGGTTAGACATCTATGTTATCAATTAGGGTTAGATACCCACCAATGACCCCGATACATATCTTATAGTCTTCTACTAATTTATTGTATTTCAAAACACATATACATATACAGAACCAACATCATAAAATCATTTAAAATAGAGCAAAAGCCTAATGTCGCATTATTTTTGTTTGTTATAGACACATTAACTCTTAGTAATCATCAAATTGTTTGTGCATATGCTGTTTGTATGTGCATTTGTTTATGATCAACGTTCCTTCATGAACTCCTAGATCAGATATCTATAAGAACACTATTAATGATGAAACGACATTGTATTCGTAGTTCCTCTCTGTATATCCCGTATGCTGTATCCAAGCAATCTGAAACTTATATGATGAATTTTCACATCACCTACTATAGGTGCAAATAGGTTAGATATCCAACCTTTCTCTGTGGGGAATGCAATATTTCAAGGGACTCACAGTAATCCTCCAGGATCTTTCAGGAAAGTGCAATCCAAATATTACACATTATTATTGTGTTTCCCAGGGAACCATATGCATCTTATTCCTTCATTAATTCAAATGGCATCAGAAGCTCTGTATTGTAGTGCCATAATATCAAATGTAACCTTCCATATCCATAGATATGGCCGTCCATATGTGTATATGGAAGATATTAGCATATACTGAGTTCTATATATGCACGTTTTGTAATTTTATATGTTGTGTTTATATTGTGTGATTTTTACAGCTGTGGCCTATATTGTATAAGATACTGTATGTGTAGCGGGTGGAGCAGGGTTAATGTTCTTAAGGAGATGTGCAGTGGGTGGAGTAGGATAAATGTGTTCCATGGGAGGATCCGAGGAGAGTATCTGTATAGCGAAGGATGGATAGTGCTCACAGCGTTCCTGATGATGTCGCTATTGACAAAAAGTGTTGGGCAGGTCTGAGCACTGTCACGTATAGATGAGCAGCAGATGCGCTGTTTGGGAAGACTCAGAGAGGGGAATTTATCAAAACTGGAGCAGTTGTAAATAGTAACATCAGCTTCTATCTTTCATTTTTAAAGCTTAACTGAACAAACTGAAGAGTGAAGGTGATTGGTTGCCATGGCAATTGCACCAGATTTTTTTTAATATATTCCCCCCAGATTGTTTTGGTGTATTACTTCAATACGGGTGCATATTGATCTCTTTGTGAGTATATGGGTTGTTTTTATTTGCTCATTTAATAAAGGGTATTTTACACTATGAGATCTTTCCTTCACTTTTTCCTCATTGGATGGGTGTGGAGTAATATGGTGAGTGTCTGCCCTTAAGAGTTAGAAATGTTTTCCCATTGAGGATTTCATCTTGGTGGAAAAACAACCTTGTACCCAGCAATAAATCTGGTGTACCTCTTACCAGATTCATAGCTGGTTACAAGATTGGTTTTGGTTTGGTCAACTACTTATCTATGCAACTACAAATCATTAGTGTGCCTTGATCAGTAGCTGTACTGGATATCAAGAGTAGCTATTGAAGCTGGTGACATACCCTAAGCAACAGAGCTACAAATCAATGAAATTACTGCAACAGAGGCCCTAACTTAGAGCCCAAGACCTTCTTATTTTAAGAGGTCACATATCATTTGGTGAGTGTCTGCCCATAAGGGTTAAGAGTTTTTTCCCATTGAGGATTTTATCTTGGTGGAAGTTCACAAATTCACTTAAATTTTTGAGTGTAACGATTTACGATATAGGGACATTTTCACATGGGACTATATTATGTTATCCTATATTATATTAGGAAAGACTTGATTTTGCATGTGGTTTATTACTGTGTTTTCTGTTTATTTTTGTTTACTGTGTTTACTATTTGAACGTATTTTTGCTCACATGCATTTGGGTAATAAGCTACTTTATGGATTTTATGGAGAATGGAGGGAACCCTGTACCCAGGGCCGTCTATAACGCAGGGCAAAAGGGGCAGTCGCCCAGGGCCCAATCATTGTTGTGGGGCCCAAAGCAGCTGCCCCTTCAGCCCACATAAGCAGTGGCGGAACTACTGCCGGTGCGGGCGCACCATGTCGGGGAGGGGCAATAAATTGTTTGCCCAGGGTTCAATCAGTATTAAAGACGGCCCTGCCTGTACCAGCATGTCAATAATTTATAGTTAGCTTCCTGCATCTTACATGCAACGGAGGCTTTGTGAGAGAAGTATACGACGTCTTCTCGTTCCGCAGACAAAGACAACTGAAGGTCCCGCTCCCACTTAAGGAGAAATTGAGGCACAAAGGATTCGGTGGGACATATAATTGTATGTCATGGATAGGGAGTGTCTAGAGGGTTCCTTCTCAAGACATAGATGGTGAAACAGTGTGAGTGGAGAGATGGAGGTCGGGCCAGGGACTAAGCTCACCAGAAAGTGGCGAAGTTGTATCGATCGTCATGGATCCAAGGGAGGTTTGAGTAATGTAGCTAAATCGCCTTGTGAGCAAATGCGATTACCAATCAAAAAAACGTCTAATCGGCATTTCCCCAAGCCCCTTTATCTCTAAGTGTCTATCTCCTTTACGCAGAGGGAAAGCAGGATGATCCAAAACAGGAGACATCCTGGAAACCCCCTGTTTCGGGCCCATCAAACATGGCATTGATTGAAATACCTTCAAAGATGGGCCTATAAGGGAGTGAGTTAACTGGGCCTGGAGGCATGGAGAAGACAACCATGGAAGATAAAGCAACGGGATTGGTGAAAATAGCTGCTCTATAGTTATCCATAGTTTAGACTAGGGATGCACCGATAATTTGGCCGCCGAAACATATCGGGCAAAATGGCACTTTTGGCTAAATGCAGAAGGTGCCATTTTTCTGCCGATACATCGGCGCATCCCTGCTTTCTTTCCTCCCCGCTGGGTGATGCTCTGTGTCCCAGTGGGGAGAAGAGAAAGTGTCAAAGGCGGCTAAGCACTGCGGGAGGAGAGCGCTTTGAGCGGCCGGCGTCTCTCTTCCCACACCGCTCAGCCTCCTATCACAGTCCGGCAGAGTGGAGATAGCACACGCTGTCACAGGAGGCTGCACCGCCCCGCCCCACCCAGCCTCCTGTGACAGCTGTCAGGGTGGAGAGCGGTACAAACATCCAGCGATCAGTGATCGCTGAGTGTACATAATTGAGGAGATAGTATGGTTACTATAGCCTCAATTATGAATGAATGGGAAGTGATCTACATCACCTCCTGTTGATTCATGATTCTGGTTATAGTAAACATACTATCTTCAAATTATGAATGAACAGGAAGAATCAGTATAGAGTCTTCCTGTTCATTGATAATAGGGGATACAGAAAAAGAGATTGAGGACTCTCTTTTTCTATTTTAAAAGGGAAATATCAGGGGTCTGAAGCCCCTAAAAGTAAAGTAAAAAAATACAAATATTTAATATTTTTTTGAAATTTCCATTTCGGTGCACCACTAGTTTAGACGATTCATCTCTACATCATTATTAACTATTTTAAGCACATTGCCTACCTAAACACCATTTCTAATATTCCAGGGAATCCAGAGTAAATGTCTTTTCTGCCACTGATCACTGCTGTATTAGAGCAGTTTAGAAGGCACCTCTTACCTCTACACATCCTGCAGGTTGGGTGGCACCTTTCACAAGCTTTTTGGGCATGGTCTTCAAAGTAGTATTCAGGACATGAACTGTAACATTGGTTTTTGGTTTTCATCAGGAAAAACTTATCAAAGCAGGCAAGGCAGTCATTTGAGTCTGGTCCTTGGCATTCCTTGCAGACTCTGTGACATCTCTCACACGAGGCAGTAGTGTTATCAGCATAATATCTGCAGGCCAAAAGGTAAAGACAAATGCAATGTTAGCCAACAGGAACATTTGGGAATGCAGGTGTATAAAATCGATTAGGCGAGAAAATTAGCTGAATAACTAAATGTGCCGAGCTAAGACAATGATCAGATATAAAGAGTAAAAAATAAAAATAAAAAAACAGTGACTCAAACAAATGTCAGTGATTTATGAGAAAATTAGCTAGATACATTCATATGTTCATAAAGTATACACCTGGTATGTCAAGTCATCCTCAAATCTCCGAGGTCACTTAATGTTTGTCCTCTCTACCTGGTCTGCTGATGTTATATGCACCCCCCTCCCTATATCTGCTAAAAATCCTAGAATCCTATGACATCTGTGCTCTGCAGTGATTCTCTGTCTACCTGCTGCCTATAGCAGCATAAGGAGCAGAGGAACAAACTTTGGGCACCATTCAGCCCATAACTGTAGCTTGAAGTTAAATAACCTGCCAAGTGCCAACCAAACAGGACTTAACCTACTTTAGTAATAATCTGGCTGGACATGGGGATATTGCTGAGAAGAAGGAACTCTAATTTATGTGCTGTTTTCATGCTAAGCACAATAGGGCCATGATTGTTATGTCACAATAGCTACTTTGCAGCAGAGGTTTATAGCAGCTACAGATTTCTCTAATTATTTTCTGTGACAGATTAATAACTGGTTACAAGGTTGGTTTTTAGCTGACTCAACTATTTATCTATGCAACTACAAATCATCATTGGTGTGCCTTAAACAGAAGCTGTACTGGATATCAAGAGTAGCTATTGAAGCTGTTGCAGCTATTGAAGCAACAGAGCTACATATCAATGACATTACTGCAACAGAGGCCTTTCCTTGACTGCAGAGCAATTTTCCAAAAAGAAAAACAAAGGAGAGCAATTCTGTAGCTTCTTATGGACATGTTACATGGTCATTTCTGCCACTGGCAACACCTTGCCAGCAAAAGAATCACACATTCTATTCCTTGCTGCCCAAACCAGTGGTATGTCCTCCATCTTTGCTCTCTTGATGCAAATTTTCATCATTGTTTCAAGCAGCAATTGTGATTTCTTCTAATGGAAGCTGAATTTTAGTAATTCTTCCTCTGGAGATATGGCTCTATTAATTAGGGAGCTCAGCTGGGGAAGGAGCTTCCAGTACTTAAATACCAGTACTGCTCTTCTGTATCTGTGAGACCCTGGTAGGACACATGTCTCAGATCTTAGTATTGCTACCTCCAAAGCAGAAGTTGCATTTAGTCCCTGGTTTCCAGTTCCAGTATGTTGTTTGAGTGGTTGTTTTACAAAAATACTTTTTTGCTCTCATGTAGTAAATATTTCTGTGTTTTTTAGGACTCTTTCATGCATTAAGAGAATTCTATTTGGAGAGCATACCGGAAGAGGATGAGGATCTCTTCTATGTCCTCCTCCTCCAGTTACTATTCTCACTATTTCTACTCATTCGTAAGCAACGGGCAAGCCTTGCAGTTACCAGCAAACTATGGATGAAAGCAATTGGAAACACAAAGTAATATTTTCCTGACTGATTTATTACAAGTTTGTATAACCAGGTCTAAGAAATGATTATCACTAAGGCTAGATCTAAACGTCTGATATATATTTCATATATATATATATTTTTTGGGAGGGGGTACACACCCTTTCCCATTGATTCAAAAAGTTAGTAAATCATCACTCTCTCCACACTCCAGTGCTGCTCTCAATGTCCTGCTTTGTCGTCCAGCGCCGGTAGTCCTCTGGGTTGAATGTCACCCAGCATCATTAAATCCACTTCCTGAGAACCCAGACTGTCAATGACACACTGCATCATTTAGCCTGAGCTCTGAGATCACAATGGAAAGCGTCATAATGTGTGTGCTGGTCTATGCAGGAGAGAGGACTGCCCAGTGCTGCTAAAGAGGTGGAAGAAGAACCCTAACACTACCATAGGGATTTAAGATATTTATCATGGAAATATTTAATGTAGAACCTTGGGTTAGCAGTCTATTCCGTAAATTCAGGCTTCATTCATATTCAGACTCCTATGAAGCATCAATTCTTCTAAACCAGACCTACACAAGGCTGCTCCTGTCACATGCAAGGAGTGTCTTACTATACATTAATCTTGTTGGCAAAGCTATACACCTATACACCTCTACTATGCATATAAAATGTTGCCAGACATTTTATAATATGCTGGTGTTTCGTTAGTGCTAAATCCTCCTTTTGCTAAACCCCACCTACACCCCCATAGCTATGTTGCGGCTGGTGCAAGCAGCTGCACTGCAATTTTACAGATAAGGAGAAGGGGTATGAACTGTTATTCCCCTACACAAGATGGAGGAGCAACAGTTCTTTCATCTTCCACATATTATATTGTGATTTACAGCTACATCTGTGTAAGCTGCAGATTAATTGCACTTGTATTTTAATGAAAACAACAACCCCCACTATCCTATTATTTAAGGGCAGCATCATATTTTTATTCTAGTTTGATATCAAATGTTTCTCAATTAAATAATTTATGCTGTTCCAGAATAACTGAAATCACAGGAGAAATGATTCATAGAACTATATCAGATATCTGAGCCAATGTGAAGATGTTTTGTAATGCTTCCAAGAATTTGTTTTTTCATGACAGAGCACAGGGTCACCTTGTGCTGAAGCTGTGGAAATAATTAGAATTTTCAGGGTCTGTTTATCTAACTTCAACTGCAAAGGAAAAGTTGTGCCAAATTCACTAGATGTAAATTCTGCATAGCCTACAGTGACATTTGCTTCCATGGGCGAATGCAGCTCTGGTGGATTTCTAATGATTCTTTTGCTTCTGGGAGACTTTTAAA
The DNA here is from genome assembly GCF_000935625.1 of Nanorana parkeri. NCBI lineage: Eukaryota > Metazoa > Chordata > Amphibia > Anura > Dicroglossidae > Nanorana > Nanorana parkeri. The sequence goes on along the minus strand of NW_017306596.1, from coordinate 371,968 downwards.
GTTACATGTAACAGGTATACAGGAAAATATATCAGATAAAAAAAGAGGCAAAGCTCAAAACAGTTGAGTTTAATTCTTGGAAATGTTGCAGGAGATAATGAGAATTTTCCAGCACAAAGGATAACACAGGCATAGTCTAGAGTTCACTGTCATACTGTGAGAGAAATAAGGATTGTCATTGCCAACCTCTTCTAAAGATAATAGTCGCTTGGCTGGCTTTAATAGTTTCTGAAACACCCACAACAAGTATGCAGTTTAGAAAGTCAGAGTAAAATTAGAACTCCTGAACTGAATACTTCTTCCAGTTCTGTAGCTCAGAAAGTATTAAATATATTGGAGCAGCCAGGGAACTAGCATTTTTAAAAAAAATGGATATCAGCATTGGCAGCTTTCATATTCTTTCATTACAGGTTTATTCACAAATTCAGACAGTCTGCTAGAAGGCGAATATCTATCCCACTGGAAACCTTGGACGTGCTGATCATTTACCCACCACTATGCCATAGTGGGCCATTTCCTGTACAAAAAAAAAATATGACACTAACCGCTGACAGGAATAGAAGAGAGGGGATTCCAGCTTCCAGCATGCTACACAGGTTTGCTGGCTAGGTAAGTATCTATTACATCAGAATATTCCATCAAGGCCCATCTTCCAAAAAACACTGCATGGTCTTTTTATTATAACTAAAGACACTTTTGGAATTATTGAATTTTGTAGCCAATTTTTTACTTTTTCCATAAAATGAAACTGTTTCTCTCCATTTTTTTCTCCAGGTTTATTAAACTTGTGTAATTATGTGTGAAAGAATTAGATAATAATTAGATAACTTACACTGCATGATAGGCACTTATGTGTACCCAATGTGTGTGTAATCCTGATCATCTAATATCAACAGATAACTGTGAAGCTCAATTGGCCATGCCAAGAGCATGACCATAAACACATAGGGGTGGGGCCTGTGCAAAACTGCTCTATTTTAACGTGGGATTAATACTTCTCAGAGGCAAGCTCAGCAGTCAAACACTGGAGTGACTCAGAATCAGACAGAATCTCAGTGGCTGATGGCTCAGAAGCAACCAAGACCATTGGTAAATCAGACACAGAATCTTTTTGGAGAAGGATCATGCTTCTGGTCTTTGAGTCAAAAATAACTGAGTGATTTTGGCCATAAAGTCTAGCATGACTAGTAAAAACCTCAGCCAGAAGAGCAGAGAAACCGGCCACATCTGACAGAGCTAAAGAGGACACCGATGATAGAAGAGATTTTAGGAGCAGAGGGCAACAAGATTGCAGGCCATCAATAGGTGTGCTGTAATTAGCCCCAAAGCCATTAGTATAATGTGAGCTGGGGGCAACCTTTACATCAGGACTGTCCCCTCCCATGTCTAAAATCAATTGTGACTACATGGCAGTAAGGCAATGTAAGCATCAGAGTAAGAGGCATGGCCTCAGATACTCATAAAACCTAGACAAGCTGGTTGCAGGTGAGGGTTGGATGTCTGGAGGTTACCAAAGTCACTGTAGAAATGCAGCAGGAATGGATCGAATTTCCATGTGGCTGTTTGGAAGTAGGAGCAGCAGCGGGGAGATGCTTCCCCAGTCATGCATGGCAGAAAAAAAAATGCATGACATTCCACCTATCCTATGATGTCAGTGCTCAGTTCTACAACACAAACACCTTTTGCCGATAATCAAGTGGGAAACAGGGAATTTTAAAGTTGTCCAGCATCCTATATAATAGAGATAGCCCTCAGTGCTCAGTCTGAATAGTCTACTCACTAAGTGAGTCTTCAGAGACAGGGCAAGCAGTGAGACAATGAAAGTGACTATGGACCTGAAAAGCACTATGTGGCTAACTTTTTACCAAAACAGAATCTGAAAAGCACCCTACATGGAACCCAGTGCCCGAAGGTCAGTTCCAGGCTATCCCCCAGTGGGGTCCAGTCACGTAACTCCAAAATCCAGGCTGAGGATGGCTGCGCAGGATAGCTGCAATGACAAGCTCTAGCAGCAATATAGAGAAGAGTCTTGACTGAAGAAGAAAAATCTTGAAGAGTAAGAAAAAAAAGGTGCTAGCACAAATAGCCCAGTCTTCTCATGCCTTTGTCTGGATAAGCATTTGTGATTTTTCATTATGACCTTGTGGTGTTTTTCTATATGTGTATATCTGAACCTGCTTCCTTTATCCTGTTGCTCATGGGAAACGTTCTTCATATCAATATTGAGACAATCCCAAGGGCTACTGTCTGGGAGCTTCTCTACATTTAAATCCATCTATCAGCAGCACTGATGAAGACCACGCACTTTCAGAGCCTGCACCTTAGTAAAGGCCTTCTTGGGACCAGGTTCCTCTGCTAAATGGTCTCCAGTAACAAACAAAAAAAAAGAAAGAAAGAAAAAACAGCCAGCTTTCTCTGCTGCCCATGACAAAAATACCATTCATGACATACAGTATATGCTCAGACCAAAAACATTTGAATAAATGTAACCTCTATGAAAAACATACACGGTGGTTTTGTTTGGCCCACTATAAAAAGTTAAAAAATGGAAACCAACTATTCTAGATGAGAAATTAATCATGCTCACAACTTTGCTATTATTTCAGTGTTCATGATTAGTCAGCATTATGTGTTTACGGACCAAGCTGTTGCCAGAATAATGCACTGATAAGTACTCATCTACTGATTTGTTTACTATTGCTTACCCTGAGATGCAGTGTTGTACACAGCTATGACCCAGAGAGTACCATTCCTCTTTACAGGACAGGCATTGGCTGCTTCGTCTTCCACTGCAAGTCTTACAGGTACTGTGGCAGGGAACACATCGCTTTTCTTCATCTTCTTGGTAGTGGCCATCAGGACATTTACTCACACACGTAGAATCTGAAAAGTTAACAGTGCACAGAAATCAGATGCAAAAATGTATGTTTCTACATATACAACACTCCAGTGGAAGAAAAAAGAGCTGCATCTGTGCCCAGGGGCCTCCCCTCTACTGGCTCCACATTAACATTTATTGTATAACATTTAAATGAAGACAAAAATTAAAACAAAGCACAACATGCCAAGTGGAGGTGCTGTCTGTATGCCATCCTTTGCAAGCTGTGTGGGGAAAACAGAGGCTTGGAAAGGGTCACTTTGTTATGTGTGACCTGTACATGGACATCTGGTGTTACATGATCAACAAGGGGGAAAGCATGGGGAAGTGTTCTCATGCTTATCCTGCCTGTAGCTTCCTAATCCACTGCAGTGACAGTGACCAGTACTCTGTGCATTCTGTTCTGTCAGCCCACCAGGCTGTGGACTGGCCTTCCACTGAACTAAATGGAGACCATATTGCCCATGAGGTACTGCTCTGAAGACTTCACATAGCTTCTATGAGGCAGACACACAGTAAATATCTCAGGTATAATTATGCACAGGAAGCTTTACCTCCTAACAAGGGTCAGAAAAATGTCTTTATTATCAACAGTTTTTGCTGGACAGGTTAATTACAGTTGATGGAATCAGCAACTAATATTTCCTCCACTAACCCTGCTTTCCCTTTCCTTCTCTCTTTCTCCTGTTCTGATTTTCTCTTACTGTGTTGTCATGTTATTCTTACTGCGATGTCATGTTATTATCTGCTGCCATTGTTTCGCATACAAACACAGTGCAAATGTTGTATAAAACATATGAAATTGTTTGACCTCAGTATTCCTTTGTAAAAGCTCCCAACAGTCATATGGCTTCCTTCCATACTCACTGAGAAGGTAGTAGCTGTCTTTGCAGCTTAAACATTGGTGTTCGCTGGCTCCGGCACACCGTGAGCATTTCCTGTGACAAGGGAGGCAGCCTTTATGTTCATCCTTATATTCATGGATGTCACACTCCTTATATGACACACAGTGGCCTTGGCTGTTTTTAACTAAGCCATCTTTACATTCGTCACAAGTCTTAAATGAATGGCAAGATTTACACGTGCTGTCACATTCTGAAAGAAAAGAAAGTTGCAAATAAATTATAAAATATAAACATAATACATTTTAGCAATATGTATACAAAGGTTCTCATCAACAAAGAGCGTATTACTAAAGACACACATTGAAAAGTGTAAAAACATTTTTACCTGTATTTGTTAAGCGAATCGCAGTCTCTTGTTACTGGTAAAATGATTGCTTATCTTTTTTGTGTTAGCCATTTTAGATTAGCTTAAAGGATATCTCCACCCAAAACATTTTTTAGTACTGGATGGAGTGGGCAAGGGTCAGAACTTCTGTCAGATTTTAATTGCTGTCTTGTGTGGCCACTGGGGCCTCTCTATTTACCATGGTGACCTTTGTCACCTGGACAAAAAGTGATGACAAATCCGAATATTTACAAACTGTCACAGGGGAACCTGGTGACATCCAAGAGAGATTTCCTCTCGCTTTGGAGAGATTTGAGTAAGTTGTATTTCCACAACTTACACAACTCACAACTTGAGAGGGAATCTCCCAACAGGACACAGACAACAAAAAAGAAAAGTGTTTAAGCGTCTTCACCATTTCCTACTATATGTAAGGCTGGGCACACACCTTACAACCATCGCAAGGTGAGGTGCGGGCTTCCGATGACCGCAATGCCGAACAGGCAGTGTGCGCTTGCGCACACCGGCCCGCCCGGCTTTTATCTTACGAACATGCCACACACCCGCCGAACATTATACGATGCTCGGCGGGTTTTGGAACATGTTAAGGTCCCCACACACCTTCCGATAATCGTACGATAATTGCGGGAAATCCCGCAATCGTACGACTATCGTAAGGTGTGTGGAAGCCGTGCGACCTCTACTACTGTAAGGTCGCACGACTTTTATCTTAGGAACATGTTCGAAAACCTGCCGAGCATCGTACGATGTTCGGCGGGTGTGTAGCATGTTCGTAAGATATAGGCTTGGAAAGGGTCACTTTGTTATGTGTGACCTGTACATGGACATCTGGTGTTACATGATCAACAAGGGGGAAAGCATGGGGAAGTGTTCTCATGCTTATCCTGCCTGTAGCTTCCTAATCCACTGCAGTGACAGTGACCAGTACTCTGTGCATTCTGTTCTGTCAGCCCACCAGGCTGTGGACTGGCCTTCCACTGAACTAAATGGAGACCATATTGCCCATGAGGTACTGCTCTGAAGACTTCACATAGCTTCTATGAGGCAGACACACAGTAAATATCTCAGGTATAATTATGCACAGGAAGCTTTACCTCCTAACAAGGGTCAGAAAAATGTCTTTATTATCAACAGTTTTTGCTGGACAGGTTAATTACAGTTGATGGAATCAGCAACTAATATTTCCTCCACTAACCCTGCTTTCCCTTTCCTTCTCTCTTTCTCCTGTTCTGATTTTCTCTTACTGTGTTGTCATGTTATTCTTACTGCGATGTCATGTTATTATCTGCTGCCATTGTTTCGCATACAAACACAGTGCAAATGTTGTATAAAACATATGAAATTGTTTGACCTCAGTATTCCTTTGTAAAAGCTCCCAACAGTCATATGGCTTCCTTCCATACTCACTGAGAAGGTAGTAGCTGTCTTTGCAGCTTAAACATTGGTGTTCGCTGGCTCCGGCACACCGTGAGCATTTCCTGTGACAAGGGAGGCAGCCTTTATGTTCATCCTTATATTCATGGATGTCACACTCCTTATATGACACACAGTGGCCTTGGCTGTTTTTAACTAAGCCATCTTTACATTCGTCACAAGTCTTAAATGAATGGCAAGATTTACACGTGCTGTCACATTCTGAAAGAAAAGAAAGTTGCAAATAAATTATAAAATATAAACATAATACATTTTAGCAATATGTATACAAAGGTTCTCATCAACAAAGAGCGTATTACTAAAGACACACATTGAAAAGTGTAAAAACATTTTTACCTGTATTTGTTAAGCGAATCGCAGTCTCTTGTTACTGGTAAAATGATTGCTTATCTTTTTTGTGTTAGCCATTTTAGATTAGCTTAAAGGATATCTCCACCCAAAACATTTTTTAGTACTGGATGGAGTGGGCAAGGGTCAGAACTTCTGTCAGATTTTAATTGCTGTATTGTGTGGCCACTGGGGCCTCTCTATTTACCATGGTGACCTTTGTCACCTGGACAAAAAGTGATGACAAATCCGAATATTTACAAACTGTCACAGGGGAACCTGGTGACATCCAAGAGAGATTTCCTCTCGCTTTGGAGAGATTTGAGTAAGTTGTATTTCCACAACTTACACAACTCACAACTTGAGAGGGAATCTCCCAACAGGACACAGACAACAAAAAAGAAAAGTGTTTAAGCGTCTTCACCATTTCCTACTATATGTAAGGCTGGGCACACACCTTACAACCATCGCAAGGTGAGGTGCGGGCTTCCGATGACCGCAATGCCGAACAGGCAGTGTGCGCTTGCGCACACCGGCCCGCCCGGCTTTTATCTTACGAACATGCCACACACCCGCCGAACATTATACGATGCTCGGCGGGTTTTGGAACATGTTAAGGTCCCCACACACCTTCCGATAATCGTACGATAATTGCGGGAAATCCCGCAATCGTACGACTATCGTAAGGTGTGTGGAAGCCGTGCGACCTCTACTACTGTAAGGTCGCACGACTTTTATCTTAGGAACATGTTCGAAAACCTGCCGAGCATCGTACGATGTTCGGCGGGTGTGTAGCATGTTCGTAAGATAAAAGCCGGACGGGCCGTTCGGCATTGCGGTAATCGTAAGCCCGCCCCTCAGGGGGGCGCGGCTTGAGATCGCAAGTACGATCTGCCTGTCAAAGATAGGCAGATCGTTTGTTTTTTAAATTACCTTACAAAAGTCTTGCGATGGTTGTAAGGTGTGTGACCAGCCTTCCTATGATAAAAGTCGTGCGACCTTACAGTAGTAGAGGTCGCACGGCTTCCACACACCTTACGATAATCGTACGATCGCGGGATTTCCCGCGATTATCGTACGATTATCGCAAGGTGTGTGGGCACCTTGAAACTAATACACTTTAACTAATACCTAATATGGCAGAAGTAGCCAGCTGCACCTGGTTCAATTAATCAAACAGTTCTAATACATTCTTATCCTGATGATGCTCTGTCACATTCTATTGGGTGTCACTTGGACAGGTAGAAGGGAGGTTTTTCCTATTGGGGACACACACAATCATTAATCTTGTTAGAGGATATAACTACGAAACCCTTCTATACTCTATACACAAATAATAAATAAAAACATCTTGGGTGAAGGTGGGCTTTAAACATAGTGAGGGTATGTATACATAAGTGGTTTACCACTACCACACTGTTTTTTCCTAATAATGTTGTATATTATGGGATGATAGTATTCAAAGTCTCCAGCCACCCATTTTCCCTTAATTTAAAAATGACAACTCCATGGATACCTTCCGATCCCTGCCTTTCCGCTTAATGCTCCCAGGCAAATTAGACACTAAATTCAATCAACTACGTACCAACAGATTCTTCGACTCTTGGACATCTTTTGTGGCAGCTGAATTACCGCTACAACAGTTGAAAGACTTGATGTCCATCTTTCGATTTTCCAAATGGTACCTCGAAGCGAAACTTACTAATTCCCTGGGCCCTCTAGACGTCCTTTGATTCACTCATGATCCCATCCATATATATATACTTATCTTACCACCCTAAAAGGTCTGAGGTGTATGATCACACTGAAACATCCTACGATCACCTTTATAGCGATGAGGTTGTGTTATACACACTGTATTATATTATACTTATGGTTTTCTCCCTAGAGATGTAACATTATTGTCACGCAATCTCACCTGAATGTTATTGTTTATTATGGTTGTTTAATTTTTCCTATTATATCTCAACCGGTAAAATTAATTGTCTGTATTTCACAGGTACGATCTGTATACCGATACCTGTGCCAAGCTTGGACATGTTTGTACTACCCTTTGATCAATAAAAAATTGACATGCTAAAAAAAAAAAAAAAAAGACAAAAAAAATCTGCATAGTCAGTTTTAAATAGGAATACGTTCTTCAAGAGCAGAAAATATGTATTTGAGGAAAGTACATATGAAAACATGGACATGCATATTTATTTTCTTTTTGAATTGTAACATAGACATTTCCTTTTCCATGAATTTCTGGACAACCCTCTTGCAAGGTCTATCTAAAGGTGGATATTAACAAAATTGTTTACTAAGAAGTGTTTGGAATATTTCATTAAATGCAAAGCTCATGAGAGGCAACCAGATGATAATCCAGGATATTATGCAAATGGAATGTCCCCAATGTTGTATCCAAAATTCACCACCTGATTGAAGAAGGCTTAAACCCCCCCCAAAAAAAAACGAAGGTTAATTAGACATAAGTCACCATCTGATCGGATAAGCAAGAGATAAACACCCTATAAACACAAAAGATATTGTCACTCAGCCAAGCCAAGGAGGACCATGTGCCAGTTCCATTCCAGTGACCAAACAAGATGGGGACCATTGAATAGTTTACTAGAAAAGGTCTAAGGCAGGCTGTCCTCCCTCTCTGTCCTCATTGGAGAGATGTGGGTAAAAGCTCACTGATGGCACAGAAAGTAAATTAAGAAAGAACTTCAGATCTCAAGTAGTTTTTTCTGCATGCTTTTCCTGCACCATATTGCTTCATATATATATATACACACATGTGCCTTAGTAATAGTTGCACCACACCTGGAAGTAATTATTCAGTTAATTCCAGCACACAGCCTGCATTATTTAAATAAATAGGAGACCTTCCCTGTAGATAAATACATCACTGCTCGATTACCTCTCCTGGTGGAGGATTATCCTCTACTAAAAGTAAGTGGTGATGTTTTCAGGAATATCTGTTTTATACATCTAAATTGGGGGGGGGGGGTGGGGCCGGGATTTCTGGTGGG